>NC_142205.1:26431442-26740769 GCF_049639895.1 Pseudopodoces humilis
CTAGACAGGAAAAAAAAGCATGGATAAATTGTAAAATATGCATAGGGGTGTCTCACATCACATAGTTGCAGTTACATTGAGTTGTGCTTGTTTTTTCTTTTGAGCAACTATTTCAAGCTCTCAAGGATCCTACTCTGAATATCAGCAGATGAGAGTGAAAAGAAAATGAACAGGCACAACATCCAGCTTGAAAGAAGTATAATGATTAGTACAAAGATGGCTCCTCAGCTGGTGATGCTTCTAAACAACACTACATGCTAATGCAGTGTCACTTACTGATGAAAACCAAACTTCTGCTCATGAATATCTCTCCATCTCAGCTACTTTGTCACATCTCCTGAAAAACAGAGAACTTTGTTGCTAGGAATATGAGTATCCTTCATCTTTTCTGTTACATCTAATGAGTTACGGAGATTAAGTGAAAAATTTCATTGTTTAAGAAAAACAGCAGAAGGCTACATACTCTGTGCATATGTGGAGCTTGGAACATTTCTGTCCTAAACTGGCAAACCCAGATGACTATCAGAAAATAGGGATCTATTTAGTTAATTAGGTGAGCCCTCAGCAGGGTTGAAGCCCTGAACTTCAGCCTGTTTTAACGCTGCAAAATGAAATAGCTGTAATGTCAATGTCTTCCTACAGTTCTCAATGTGGTAAATACTGTTCAGAAACCACCTTCACCAACAGTTACCAGGGAAAGCCTATCTCCATGATACTCAAAGTGTATTCCCCTGGGAATGCAAAGCCCTATACAGAAGCCACCCAAATAGGAATAATTCCAAACTTTACAAAAGCACTTCAAAGTCTTCAAAAACATTTAGCACACTAAGAAGCAAAAAGCCTTCCTGCCTCCAGGGGTGAATGATGCAGTGAAACATCTGCTATATTGACCATCACTGAGGTTGGGAACATTTGCTTCAGGTCAAGACTACATTTTTAGCTGCACTACAGGGAGAAATCAGGAACTCACTATTGCAATAGGCTGGAAAAAAATCCACTTGGCTAGAAAGTCCCACACTGCAAGACTCTTGCTACTTTTAAAGAGACAAAGAGCAGACTAATTTAACTTAAAAACTGCCTGTTCAGGATCCAGGCTGAACAATGGGAGGAATTCAGGTCTGAGAAAAACAGCATTCCCTCTCCTTGGAAAAATGCCCTGAGAAGATCAGGGAGCCCTTGAAGAAGCACTGTGAGACCAGCTATTAGACATTTGGGACACCTCAGGCTAAGCCAGGCCTGTGTCAGTTGAGTTGGTACAGGAAGCCTCTCACTTCATGAGCTGCTGCTTTACTGATCCTGCTGCTTGCTCTCCCAAAGGATTTGGAGACCAGGTAAACAGGCATCAGAGAAACATAATAAGAATGCCAAGAACCAATCTACAATATGATGTCTTCTCTGCAAAATGAGGGGCCATAGTGTCTCCAAACCCAGCTGTTTTCCAGGTACCTACTTACTCGGAGACATGCTGCAGAATGATTCAAATACCCCACAGACAACACTGAGCTCAGCAATGATGACTTTCCATCTACTCCCTTGTAAGGACCTCAAACTCAGACTGGTGTTGTCTCACTACTTGTCTCCAACACAAAACTGTCCTAATGGCTGGCCAGGGTGAATTTTAGATACCTGAGATCAGACTCGTTTTATCTAGAAAGATATATATATGTGTGTGTGTGTGTGTGTGTGTGTGTGTGTGTGTGTACTTACCTACCTTATTAGCTCATTATCTTGGCTGGTAGCTCTTATCCTTAAAATTTATTCCAAAAATTTATTAAGGTATTAAGTATTTTTATATTGGTCTCACAAAGAACAAATAGTACGTTAAATACTGTTGCAGTCTAATGCAACTCTTCATTAAAAAGAAAATAATGCACATTTTATATGCTTTATGTTTTCAGATAAAGTATTGATTTACTGTATTGATCCTGTCCATTTTAAACTACTGCTCTAAACTCAAAATATTATTTTGTATTATCATACTAGACTGTCAGCCTCTTCCTATTTCTACTCAAACAAATAAGAGTTCAATTCAACCCATATAAAACCTCCTGATTTTGAAAAAGTTAAAGCACTCTTTTTTTTTTAATTCACAAAGACTAAGGCTTTGCTAATTTTATAGTGAGCTTGATTTTTAAAACTGTATTTGTACAATTCAAATGGAAAGAAACCAAATGGTTTTTCTCCGGCTAACAAGGGCTTGTGTAACAGCACACTGCGCGTTGTTTCTGTTACTATACCAGTGTTTCAACTTTCATCAGTCTCCATGCCAGTAAAAAGACACAATAAAGGAATTCAGACTCAGTCAAGGTTTAGTGTGCTCTTTTCAAACAGAAGAGTGAGGGTGTTGCTAAAGCCACAAAAGAACATTTGTAGCAAAGTTTTTACCACTGCCAAACACTATGCTAATAGTAAAGCTTTCAAGGAGAGAGTCAGGGGCAGCCATGCTCTGAGGGTGATTAAGATATGCATCAGACCTATGAAGAATGGAGCAGGAAATTCAGGAATGGAAAAAGCAGCAATCTCTCTGCTGCTCCAGAGCAGCTTTGTTACAGGCACTTCCTAAGGGGTGGGCAGAAGTAATCCCTTTCCAGTATTTACAATTTCACTTAAATTTAGCACAATACTATAAATCTTACCCAAAACCTATTAAGACAATCTTGTCTTCCAAAGAGCTTTTCAAAAGGATATTTAATTCTTGAAATAAAATATATTTTAAATGACAGGATTTTTATTATACCAAAATAATTTACACCTATGTATTTACACCTACACAATAGGATATCTGACCAAAATTTGGCAAGTATTTACCAGCACTCATCTGGGTATATAACATATGAATGCAAATACCTCAGAGGAAAAATGGAGCTGATGTATTTCTTAAAAAGTGCTGTTTGTTGGCTTCTGAGTTTTTTGAAGTGTGCGTCTATGTATATAGATTGACATGCAATATCTTAATGCCTCTTTATTTAAATGACATCTGGAAAAGGACAGCTTCACCTATTCACATGCAAACAAATACTTCAGACATCCCCACTACCACTTCCCTTGATACAACTAAAACAATGAATATGCAAATCAAGAGCATCTGAAAGCAGAGCTCAAATCTACCCAGCTCAAAAAATGTAACCATAATTGTTGTATCCTTTATTTCTCTTTTTTTCTCCCTAATCAGATCTCCTCTCTTCCTGCTTATCTCAATGGAAAAAGATGGAGTTTTCCCAGTGCCCTGCAGACATTTGGAGGTGCTGGAAAGAAGACATGTGTCCCCTTCTACAGTTTTCCTAGTCTTCTTCCTTCTCAGGAGGAGGAGGACACCTTCAGAAGATATCAGAAAGCAAAAACTTGAGCTGTGTGTCCTCCCAGAACTGTCATTGCTCCTGCCACATGCAGCCAGACAGAGAAAGAGGAAAGCTGGGAATCAAGCACATCCCTTGCAGGGGAAATGTGGGCAAGCACACGAACACCACAGAGCAATGAGCAGCCTTTCAAAGCCCAGAAAACATAAGAATTTATTTTCCTTTCACTGAAAATACAGAAACAGGATGGGATTGAATTTCCCATCACTGCACAGGGCTCCCATGCTGCCAGTGTCACAAGTGATGCAGTTTTTCAGGCAGGTGGCCACTGCAGGAGGGCTCAGCCACACCAAATGGAATTCAAAGCTTTGCTTTCAAATGTAATTCACTCCTTATTTCCAGGGAGAAAAAAAAAAAAAAAGCAAAAAAAGAAGTAGTAAGGAAAATACTCTTACCATCTGACACAGCTGGTCTTAGTAAAGAGAGTAAGAGGAAACTTTCATGCTAGAAAATCTCTGACATTTAATATCAGGGCCATAAAAAACTGAGAAAATACCCTGTGTGTTGAGAAAAACAATGTGCAATCCACCGAGATCTTCCAGAACAGGCAGAACCTGAGGTAAAGTCATAAAACCTCCAGTCTAAGCACAGAGCCCAGGGAAAACATTTCCCTTCTCGCCAGCCAGAGTTGCTTCATATCACAGCTGCAGTGGAAGGAGCCTTTCAAAAAAACACAGCAATCAGGACCAGAACAGGCCACTACAATTTGTTGCTTCTCAGCAAATGTAGCAATTGATAAACAGCACAATTTGCAGCTTCCCTACAGAGAAGTAAGATGTTCCGCAGCACGGTGAACAAGCAGTGAATGCTGTCCATTTTAAGACGTCATTAACAAATACGTGTCATTGCACAACATCACATCTGGGTGTGTGTTTTGGGTTTTCTGCATTTCTGCTCAATAAGAAATGTTTTATTTTGGTGACTGTAGTGTCCCCCTCTCCTTGTTTCTGATTTTATCCCTGTTTATCATTTACGAGACTGCTTCAAACTTTACTTCACCCTTTGAATTTCAACTACAAAGTTAACAACTGATTATGATTCTACTGTAAGATAAATACATGATTCACAGAAGAACAAAATTCTGTGAATATTACTTTATGCTACATTTCAACAACAACAACAAAACCAGAAATTTGTTTCACCATCAACTCATGTTTCCATACAGCACTGCATCAGGCCCATGGATGTAAGACATTCAGTGTCAGCTACTGTGATTAAGAACTAAGTTACTGCAGCCTTCACTGGATACCACAGGAAGGGGACACAGAGGAAAGGGTGGCTAACCTAATCATTCACAAAAAGGAGCAAAGGTCACAGATGGATCATTACCTCTTTAAGACAAGAAGCAATTACTTTTATAACTAAGATGAATTTCAACATTAATAATAATTGCTTTTACAGTGTCACAGAAAAATAATGGGGGCTTCTTAACATTATTATGGTGAACACTCACACACATATTAAAAACTTAAACAAGATTTTATTGTTTACTGAAACTTCCCTCCTTCAGACAAATTTGTAATAGCCTTTTCTGAGCTACTCCTTTTCCATTTCTTTAAAACAGCTTGCAATATGACTGTTGCAGAAATCTAGTATTTCTGACTAATATTCTATTAAATGCATGCTCTAGTTATTTGTAAAGACCATACAATATCTCACATGTTATAGTTGTAAAGAATTCATGAGTTGGTTGTACAATTCTACAATATCTTGGCAGTATACTCTGGAGTCACAGATAAAAATCTGTTACTCCCACAAGAACTTTTCTCTCTTGATGAAAAGTTCAGCAAAAAGTAGACCTAAGAGTATACACAATACAAAAAATATTACTGGATAGAGGCAATACCAGTTTTTATACATCTAATATATCAATTTCCATGTTTTACTGAGTATGGTATATGATGAGGACGAGGTTCTAAAAGAGCTGGATTAAGACACAATGGATTTCAATGTTTCCCTAATATTTTTAAAAAATTAGGTTTAAAGTGTGTCCAGACATTTCAGCTTCAACTCCCCTGAACCAGGCAGCCTTACCTGACATACACTTCATTACCTTTTTAATGTAAATACTACCTACATAATGTCATCATATGCAAGTGCTGCACAACTTCTAGTTGCTATATACAATGTCTGCTTTCAGGACACAAATCTTGTTAACTTTTTTATAAAAAAATTCTCATGCTCTGGAAAATAAAGACATGTAGCATTGCTAACCATTTACATGCCTTTAAAACCCTCCCTCTAAAACTCAAGGCTTTTCCATGGTTCTCAATCTTTTTATGGTTGTTGTATTTATTTTTTTTTTTTAATTATCTCTCACTTATATACCAGAAAGATCTTATGGTAGTCATGAAGGTCACCTGAAACCTGTTGACAAGCATGGGGATGAACCAAGAATGGGTGGGTTTTGTCCAAGAGGGTTATGTGGAAAAAGAGAAGCTGACATCATCTCATCACATTATCACTGTGTAAGGGAGACTATGACACATTGCTCACCCATGCTCATCTTAATAGGTAAATTTTCTTTGCTTGCAGCCTCCACAAGGTGTCTCCTGGCCTCCATCACAGCTTCCTTTTGTTTGAGGTTCATGAAGGACTCCCAGAGAGCTTTAGCAGCTGGATCACTGTAAGAAAATGACATGATTACACTAAACATTGCTTGAATAATGGAGTAAACTTAGGACAACATTTATGTTTTGAGATGAATGCTTTTACTTACTAATCTCTTAGGTGGGATAAGAGATACAAGCAAAAATATAAGTGATATAAAAGCTTGATTGTTCTTAGCAGAACAGTTTTTACAGCTTTACAGAAAAGCTAGATTTTTTTGCTACCAATTATAAAGCATTAGAATGAATGTATAATAAATAAGCATATCATTCTAAAAGTAATCACTACTGTTCAATCATGAGAGTATCAGACACAATCCAAACTTCTTCAGTTACTAAAAACCTATGGAAAGGATGGGTTCTAACTTGCCCATGAGAGTTTAAATCACAAAGCTGGTACATCCAATGCTGAATGCTGTTATAATTTTGATGAACTACTGTCACTTTGGGTTTCATGGATTCTCTGTATGTGAAATGAATAATTCATAGCACAAATCAACTTGTCCTTATGATTTCTGTAATTACTGATTTCCTTTTTGTTGTTGTTGCTGCTAAACTTAAATTAGGTATTTGTGTACTCATCTGCACTCAGTTCCCTGTCAGTCTTCTCTTTCCTCCAGGACACTGCATTTGTTGCTAGTGTGAATGAATTCAGTGTTCTCTCAGTGGCAGGGGAGGATAAAGTAGGAAAATCCCTTGCTTGGGGCTAAAGCCACACATTGGGATTAACTATGCTGGTTTTTTTTATTTTATTATTTTTTTAGTTTATGTTTTAAAGGGAAAGCTTCCCTCTGTTTTTTCCTCATGAGACATTTAATTCCTCAAGACATTTTGATGTCATTTACAACGTACTTATAAACATGCCAAAACAAGCTTTGTTTCATGGACACAGAAATCCATAATAATTCATTTGATACCCATTCCAGAGCAGCTGTTCTTATGCTCTGCTTCAAGAGCAGGGCTGTATTTAGCAAATCTGTGCTGTCTTCCAAACCAGGTAAGAGGATCACCAAGCCCCATTTTTGACATACAAGCAACCCACTACTCTGTCAAAGCCTGAGTAGGTGGAAGGACTGTGAGAAGGATGAGTTACCTTTATTCTGAACAAATTACAAACTAATAGGAAGTGTAAATTTCACCCTACTACAATGGTTTAAAGAAAAAAAAAAGTAAAAAAATAGATGACCTAACACAGTCTTTCCATTTCTCTTTCACACAGGGCAACTCAACATCCTTCTAAACAGAGGCAGAAGGCAGCACCTCCTAAAAGCAGCTGGAGCACCTGCAGCATCTCTACTCCATCACCAAATGCGATCTGAGCACTGATGCTGTGACTTTTCGTGGGCAGCAGCTCCAAGGAGATAACTCACAAGAAAAACAACAGCGATATGTAACATACAATACATGTTGTATGTTACATACAATACAATAAATGAGAGATTTCCAAAGCAACTAGATGCTTCAATACAATAAAAAAAAAATTCTTAATGGAAAGGGCTGTCAAGCATTGGGACAGGCTCCCCAGAGAAATGGTGGAGTCACCACAGCTGGAAATGTCCAAAAATGAGTAGATCTGGAACTTTATGATTTAGTGGGCATGGGAGTACTCAGAGGTTTGACTTGATGATCTTGGAGGTCTTTTAATAGCTCTGATTCTGTGATCCTCAACTATGCTATTTTTACAGATTATCTACTCAATCTACTCCCCACCCAACATCACTTGAAAATGCACTGTATTGATCATGTTCACATCACATTCACAGAGTATGTCTCATTGTCATTTATAACTGTGCCTGAGGTTTGGATTTTATAAGGTCACTGCATTGCCTGGTAACTAATCTCTTCCTGAACATACAAGTCCAATACCAAATCTATAGAGATCAGGAACTGGACCTGAAACAGCATGAAGCTAGGTTTAAAAATTCTTTTTTTCCTATTTGGAAGAAAATAAAGTCAAGCTTCTGTTTAAGGTCTTTAACTTGTTCTCATTCTCACAATTCTCTTCATCACCATAAATGTAAGCACAGAGTGTCACATAAACAAGATACCAGGAGCTAAGCTTTTCAAACAAAGGAAAACAAGCAACATAAAGAAGCTAAAATAAAAGCCTACCAGATTTTGCACAGGTTTTTTCAGTCTCATCTTTCTCACTCCTATACTTCAGAAAGATACTTAGCAAACAGTAAAGTGTGGAAAACTCATCCTAAAAGCATCTATAGAAGTCAATAAATGTGCATGTGATAAGGTTACACCATTTTTTCATTATCCTTGCTTGCTGCTCTGTTTCCACACCATGTGTGGAAGCAACATGTATCATACTGTATAGTATCATCATGACCAGAAGTCCCTGTTTCAGCTTGTCCTTCAACTTGTTAATAAACTATAATACCCCTCCAAAATAACAGACCCATTATTTTAAACTAAACGAAGAAGCAAAAATTAAGAATGAGTCATACTAATGCTTTAAGAAAACAAAAAAAGGAGAGGGGTGTGGATTTGCTTTTTGTTTTGTATATTCTTTCTTCCTCCTTTAGCCACGGTAAATTTTTCTTTAATCCCAAGGACCAAAGTTCGCAGGATCCCTGAGCGTTGTTCTAATACACCAAAAATAGCAAAAAGCAAAACAGCTATGGTACAGCCTTAAAGGAGATGGGAGTCAACCACAAGTCTGTATGCTACATCTCTGTCATCCAGAGTTTCTGTAGACATTTTTCTTCTCACTGCTTTGAAGAATATTTAGTGGTTTAGGTATCATATATATAACTATATATAAGCAGGATGAGGTCAATGTATATCAATAGCTAACACAGTCAACTGACTAGGTCAATCCACAGAAAAAAAAATTTAAGCACAGTCATTTTTTTTTTAATATAATAGGGGGAAAGAGCCACAAAAGTACTTATATTTTTTCTACTGGTAACACTTTTCCTGTTCCCCCTCTATTACCCTTTCCAAGAAAGGTTTTTGCTTTGAAAAACACCCACTCTTAACCTTCATCAGTGACAAGACAGGAATGACTGCTGGGAATGAATCAGTAGGACACAGTACAGGGCTCTTGTGTTGCCTCTTGCCTGATCTGAGAAGTTACCACAACATTTTCCTTTTAGTGATTTCTAGCACTTGGAAAATATATTATCTTATCTTACCCTTTCGGGGAAAGATTTGTCTGCAACTGCCTTCCAGCTCTTGTCATGGTGCCTTTCCTCTCCTCTTTTTCCCATCTGCAGTTCCTCTGCTTTGGTGCAAATGCCCCAATCTGGTGACACTGGTAATCAGTGATTTCTACAGAATCCAGCACCCCAATTCAAACTTCTCCCTCATCTTGCATTCCTTGATTTCCCAAGAACTATGTATTGATTTTACACATTACCTAGTCAACCTCTGCACTCTGAAAGTAGTTTTCTGAAATGAAACAGTTTTTTTTAAATATTCAATGCATTACAAAATCCTTAAAAGATATTGTCTGAATGATGATGGTTTGCTGAAGAAAAAATAAATCTTTTACAGTTACACAACAATACAGCTCAGGAATTCAAAAACACCCTTCAAAATGAATGTCACAAAATTAGGTAAATATTGAAGTACACATTTCTGTGCATTTCTATTAAAAATGTTTTGCAGGGCACAGCAAGCCTGACAAAGAGAACACAAAAATTCAGGGACCTCTCTGATACATCAGTTTCACCAGCTAGGGTAGAGTTTTGCTCACAGATTTGATATCCTGTCCGTTTCTTTTATCGCTATAGCCATTGTATTGTATCAAATCAACCAGTTATATCAGAAAACAGAATTTAATAAAAACAAGCATAGCAGAAACCTGGTAGAAAATTTATTAAACAAAAATATCACACTAGGTCCAGAGAAAAAGCATAAGTCTTTGAAAAGCCCCATTGGACACAGTTATACCATTCAATTTACATAAAGCAGCCTCTGACAGACATCTCATAATGGCAAATTTCTCCCTTCCCTCATACAATTTTTTTTTAATGAGTCATTCTCTGTTCCAAAACTAATTAAAATGTAACTGTATATAATCTGTACTTTAAAATGACAATGAAAATTATTATATAGAAAGAGGGAGAAATCTAGACAACTAAAAGATGCAGCTTCCCTACTTCTGGTATTTGCATGCCAGTTTTCAAAGCTAAATCATGAAGACAGAGGGGAAAAGGACTAAGTCATCAGATCCATAGTCTATATGAATCCTAAAATGACATTCCATCTGGCAATAGTGCCAGGAAAAAGGTGCTGATGAGAACCAGTCAGAAAGACTGGGATGTTCCATGCTGACTAAAGGTTGATGCAGGTGCTTCAAAGCAGCTCCAATCTACAGCCTCCAGAGGCACACTTTCTCTAATTAAAGATAGGAGAGATGGAAAAACAAAAATAAAAATCAATAATCAAATGATTTAGCCATGAAGTGGCTAATTAGCTGGCTTCTCAAATGTATAATATCCAAAGGAAAGACCACACAATGAAATCCGTTGTTTACAAGATGCAGGGTGAAAAAGCCTGCACGATGTCAGGGTGGAAAAGCCAAAACCCTGAGCAGATGTAAGGGTTCTTTTGGTGATGGTGCATTAGCTTTAGCAATACTCAGTGTGGGGGAGCTTGCTCTCTTTCCCATGGAACTCCTTTCAGCAATGTGTTCTGATAACTAAACTAATTTGTTTGATCTAGACATTTACAGGTTGATTATCAAATACCTAATCTTACATCTGTTAAAATAACTATAACTTACTCTCTTGATCTGGTCTGGTCCAGTCCTGCAAGGAAAACACTGCCAAGTTTATCTAACAGACAGAAAGTATCCTATCCATGATCATCTGTAGGCTTAGTCTCAAAGCTACTAATTTTGAACAAATTTGGGGAGAACAGGGGTGGTTGGTGGCACTGGGATATGCTTTTACCAAGCTGGAGGCAGTAATCTGGAAATAGGTGAAATCAAGCACCCGTCAATGGAGCGGAAACTCTCACAGCAAATGCAAAACTAGAGGCAAGGACAGAAATCTGGGGGCACTTATCCTGAGGGGGTCCAGTGAACAACATCACAATTTATCCTTGGCTGAAATGACATGTGTCTTGCTTCATACCACCAGTACAGAAAGATATTACTTCCTTTACTGCTTCAGGTCTTGTCTATTATATACAAATTATTAAAATATAGTCTTCCTTGTCTCTAATGCAAGAGCAAAAGGTCAGGAAGTGATAAGCCTATACTAGAAAATATGTTCATTCAATTACTAAGTGCTCCTCATTTACCATGATGTTTTCAGATGCATGAATAGACCATTCCTAACCCTCCTAGCATTTATTGTATTTGTTTGGCAACGTATTTCTTCAATCAGCATGAGTAACTAACCAATAAAAACAAGTCAAACACTCTTGTCCAAGCAGCATACCATAATCACCAAAATTATCAGCCACATATGTAGTCTCTGGCAAGCTATTACGAATTATTATGATGTGATCTAATGTCCAGTCAAGGAAGATAAAAGTGACATGTACATTATCTGTTGCTGGATTTTTGTCTGGACTTCTTTGCCTAACATGACAAATTCAGGTCATCCTGCTTTCTCCTTATAAAACACTGGCATTTTTTTTCAGTTACATGTAGGCCTTGCCATGCCCCAGGCTTACTGAAAAAAAAGAGTCTCTTCTATAACCTTTTCAAAGGCTAAATTGAGAAATCAGTCTCTATATACAGTTTCCGTCACAGTTCTCCTGTAGCTTAAATGAAGGAAGAAAAAGATGACTTGGAACAGTTTTATTTTGATTTCAAACCTTTTGGCATCAGGTGAAAGCACAGCCTACATCATAACATCATGAACAGCAAATAATCAGGTGAAGGACATCATATGAGCAAGATACTAATAAAGAAGAAAGAATACACAAATGTTCTTAATTATACACCTGGCAAGAGACAGGGGATTTCAAACAGCAATTTGCTGACACAGGCTCAGAATAGGAGACAGAAAATAACTGTGAGTGGGTTTCAAATATTAATCAACTGAAATAACAGAATTTCAGCATAACAAAGTAGTCATGTTTATGCTTTCACAGATTAAAAAAATCAGAAGGAAAATTGTGCTAGTCTCAACATGTGACAAATTCCGTGGTTATTGTATCACCAAACTTTTGCCTTTCGTCTATATAGCTTTACAACTCAGCTGCGCCTGTATGTTTCCACAAGAGGAAAGGAGAAGGGAAAAAGTCAGTCAGAAGGGAAAAAGATTAAATTAGAGGGTCATTAATACAATAAAGCTGCCCAAACCTCAGTGACTGCTAAAAAAAAAGGTGTGCTGCCAAGTATTGCCTTTGCAATAACACATTTCTTTAAAGACAACGCAACACCCACATTAAGTGCACAGCACTTCAAAAAACACCACCAGTGGTCAGAAGACCATTACTACGAAGGACAAATGCATTGCTGCAATATGTCATTTGAATACCGATAAAGCAAAGACAAGCACAAGCCTGCGATAAGATGCAGCAATTTGGCTTTGAGCCTGGAGCAAAGGGCCACGTATCAAGAGACATCCTCCCTCCTCCAACTGCCCTGCTGTTTCGCAGGCTGCGGAGGCTGCGCCAAGGCTACACCGGACGTACCGCGGATTCCTGGGGACAAGCGCCAGCCTGACAACTGTGGTGGGGACAGCCAAGTCCCTGTCTGCACCCCACCACACATACAGCAGCTCCCCCATGGGAAACAACCAACAACATCTGGAATAGCCTCCCAGGAACAGCAGCTCCTCCATGCCACAGGGACTGTGCAGACATACTGTGGGGAATGCCAGGTGGATGAGAAGAGTTCCACACTGCCATGTTTCCAGAATACAGCTGGGCTCAGAGAATGAAGCTGCTCTTCATTTCACCCTTCTGAAAGTGACCAAACATGCTCAGTCTCTAGCATGGCTGCAATTTAAGCATTTCCCAAGCATCTGCTCTTGATGGGCTAAGCCAATGTGTGTTCAGCTAAAGATTCAGCAATACTTTACTCAGAGAAAGATACAAAAGCCACAAAATTTTTGTTTTCAAATAAACGTAAGTTGCACAGCCCCAGAAGGGACTAACATTATTTCTAAGAAAGCAAAGTAACATGAAGAGTTAAAGAGGTTCCTAGCAGTGGGCTGTCATTGTGCTGTTGAACATTTTGTACAGTTGGCAGATCTGCTCAGCCTAATTAAATAAACTTCAGGCAGTAGAAACTGAAACTATTTTCTAATCCTTCCTAACCTTAGAAAAAATCATACAGAAAGCTAATCTCATCTTGGTATTGTGCCTGCATAAAACAGCAAGAGCATGAAAATTACCACCTCTGCCATAGATTAATAAAAATTTTGCAACATGGCATAACACACAAAACATTTAAAAACCAAGTTCTTTGCAGCACCTCAACTTAGAATATTATTCTCACATCCTCACTTAGATGTATGTTAAAAAGCTTCCATGTATTGGTTTTTATGATTAGAACATGAAGCAAATAGTACAAAAAAAGTGTCCAACAGCCAATATTAAAGAACACAAATATGTTCCTGAATAATTCAATGGCTATTTCCCAGTTTCACTCTAAGCCCTCAAGCCACTCAGTGGGTGTAATCTGTCCTAGACTCAACTGTGGCTGTATACTTTGGCACTGAGTCAAAACAGAGAGGTTATTGTTTGATTTATATGCCAAGGGCCTCTTAGATAAAGGGCTAATGGCCGGCTGATAGCTTCAGCCTTTGCATATGGTGTTTATACAGACCCTTCTTTCCCCTCCCTCCTTTTTGTGTATACTCCAGGAAGGCTGTGTCACATCAAGATCAAGTTAATTAATTAACTCATACTAGCATAATTTGATTGATAAAACAATTAATTCACTAAAGGTCACACAGAGTGCTGTTAAAACACCAACTTTTCTGCCTCAATAACACAAGGTTTTGAGATTTGCATTTTTCCATGCTACGAACAGGAATTTTAAAGAAATAATCTTACTAGAAAAATAGATGAAAGAAGCTATGAGAAATTAATCTGTCAATTAAAGTGCACTGCAAAATTCAGAAAATAATCAGTGCTTTATGAGATATTTAAGCAAAAAACAAATCACATTCTAAAACAGAAAGGGTCACATAACTTAATTTTCTATATTGTTAGTTCTGCAAACTACTCCACCAAAAGAAAACAAAAGGCCTTGCATATGTGATATACTTTGCTACTTACTAGATCCAAACTGGGAATATTTCCTAGTATAGAAGTTTCTATACTGTTAAAATACTTAAGAACATAGTCCAGGATGACCAAGTCAATATTTATTAGATGTTAGGGAACTTCATGATCAAATTATACAATAATTACTTTTCTGCAAGACACAAACACCATGAATTTTTAATTATAATCTCATTTTAAAAAAATAGACAAAAATCATTACAGTAAGACTAAATTTTTAAGAGCCTTTTGTCACCAATTTATTTTAAAACATTTATTTTAAACAACAGATATATAAAAAGGATGCTGCCAGGCATTTTAAAAGCAGTTCTAAAATAATATTTAAAGTGTTGCAAATCAGCTTGCAGACACCAAGGCTGAAGTGCTTTGAACAAAACTGGGAGCTGCTTATCAGCCACCAGTTTTACAACAGATTCCCCTCTGGGCTACCTGAAATATCTGTGCTAATAAAAAAGGTGAGAAGCGACAGGAGTTTGTCAGTTCACTGTATGTTTTTCAATATCCAGGTAAAAATACCAAGGAAGTACAGTATTCACTGGACTAATACAGTAGATTCACTCATAAAAAGGCAAGATTTGCCACTAGAAGTCAAAAATTACTTAATATTTTGCCTCCTCCCCTATTTTTATTTTGGCATGGGTCTCCTTGTGTCAACAATACTGACCCAGCATGAAGAATCACATGCAAACCAAACCAGGAGCAAAGAACTTTGCCTACTCCTTGACATCTGGGAACTGCCAGGCAGTTCCACAGGATACAGCCCACATTTTTCTTCATTACTGGTTTTGTCTACAGCTGACTCAACATGGCTATAAAAAACCCCAACAGGCAGAGCACAAAGGTTACTCTATGAAAGCTCTGGCTCACAAAAGAAGGGTACGTTGTGGAGTGCACCAAGGCAAAGTTGGTTAATACTGTACATGAGTTACTATATTCAGGCCATTATATTTAACCTCATAAAGGCATTGCTACAGATACTTACACTTCAGGGCAAGGCCAGTCAAGTAAACTTGAATTTGGCAATCATTTGCAGACATGGGAAGATAAAACAAATTCTTGCTTACCATTAAGAGAAGAGAAAATAAGATTCACCAGACACAACCCTTGACTAAGACCAATAGTAATAGGAAAGTGTTCTTTGAATTTGTTATTGAACATAATGAGAGAACAAGTTTCCATTTCTCTTACAAAGAAGCATATGGAAGTATGGGACAGCATTTTCACAAACATAGTAGCAAGGTCTATAATATGTTGAGAACACAAAAAAATCACAAGTTTATTTCAGACAAACAAAAATTGTGAAAAGAGTGATATCAAGCCTGTTTGTAAACATCATCGCAATTTTAAGTTGTGAATCTGCTGTTTTGTACAAACAAAACAGTTTGTATAAACTACTATGTTCAGAGAAAACCATGAACATTATACCCCAAACCAGGAAGAAATATGCTCCCTGTTATCAGCAGAGCATGGGAGAACTGAAAAATAAACATTTCAGGAGATACTTATAAACACAACCAACAGAGCAACCCCAAAATGTCACAAAACTTCTCTGTTTACCTACAGCTCTTTGTTTTGGGATTAATTCCTTTTCCTTCCTTTATAGATAATGGAAAGTAAATCAGACTCTTAATATTTGACATATTTTTGGTCTCACAGATAAATTGAATTACAATAAAATTTAATAAATAATTATTAAAAGGTTGCCAAGGATTCAGTTCATATCAGGAACTGATTAAAAAGAAGGGAAACAAAACCTCCTAACAAAACTAAATGATAACAAAGCATTCTATGTTTTCCCTTTATTTTTTCCTTAAATAAAAAAAATAAAAGAAATTTAACTCTATTTGGCTCATTCATATATCTACTTTACAGATGGCCATACTTATAAATTAAAATATGTACACAAGTCTGATGAGTGTGGTCAACCACCATCTGAAGCATGTTCATGTCTTGCCAAACCCACCATCTTCAGTTTTATCAAACATTTCCTCAATCCAAGCATCATGTAAACTTGTAGGGACAAGCATTTTAATCACAGTCTTGTTTCATGTGGATCTAAATTTAGATGTATTTGTATATATATATATATATATATACATACATACATACATGCTGTGATATACATGCAATAAGTATTTTGGCTTCAGAAAGCCAAAAAGTTTAACATACACACTTTAGCATGACACAAAACAACTTGCTAATAACCACATACATGAGACAATGCAGCTGTGCATGAATGATGTTATTAAAAAGTAATGCAACTTCACTCATTGCTGCTTCCAATATCAAAGAAGTATAGTGTAAACCAATGACACCAGTGTGCATTAAACCAAGACAGCAGAAAGATAATCCCTGCACTGTATTTTACCATAATACAAGTCAGCACAAACACACACATGCACAGGTATATACAGAGTACCTGAAAATCGATTAAGAAATCCTCTTATTCTATTCCATTTATATAGACTAGTAATAGAGAATTTCTGTTCCAGATTAATATTAGAACAGTTAGTGAAAAAATTCTTATAAAACATCCAGAGCTTGCTTTCTTTTCATGTAGAATTTTATATTTTTATATATATATATATATATATATATATATATTTGCCAAATGGTTTGGTCACAGTAATCCTCTAGCCAGACAGCATTTCTGCAATGTTTCAGCTGATTATAGATGGACAATACAGCATTTTCCTGTGTTAAAAACCAAAACCACACAGTCCAGCAAACAGCTTGGGGAGGGTATGGGTTCTCATCTCTTTTGAGTTCTGTTTATTCTTTCCCAAGATCATTAATATCCACTTGAACCTGTAAACTTGAAGGTCAACAAAAGGTGAAACATAAGGAAGCAATATAATATGGAATATTCAGCTAGTTATATATTGTGAAACATTAAGGCAGTTTTCTTAAACTACACTTTTTAAAAATTCTTTTCTTTGGTAGTAGAAAAGATAGGAAGATACACTCCATGTTAAGCCAGAGTTAAATGTGGAGGATTTACAGAACACTAGCAATTCCTGTTAGTTAGTAATTTTTAAAATTAACAAACTCTGTCTTTCTAGAAAATGCTATGCAATCAGAACAAAATGAGTAGAAAAACAGTTATCAAACAGTCCAGAAATGGAATAAAAATACAAGCCTGAAATTGTAATATTGTGTAAATATCTTACCACTATCACAAACAACATGAACCCTCTAACCTAAGTCTGCATTGATTGTTGTTGTTAAGCTACAGCAGTGACATGTTGTGTTACATGTATAAGCTTGTGACCAGCAGTACTGAGAACACACAAAAGCCTTAGAAATACAACACCTCTCAAGATCAAGAGGGATCTGTTTGTGGACTAAACATCACACAAAATCTCTGCAATTCCTGGACTCCCTTTCCTCTCATAGCTATCCTTCTGCAAATGACACATGCCAACACTAACAAAGCTATACATGCAGATAAACCAGATAATCACTATTTGTGACATCAGAAGAAAATACAAATATAAACTGTCATGCCCTACATGTGTTGTGGCATCCAAGTGCAGTACATCAAATCTGTAAAATAAACTGACTAAAGAGAAGAGGCTGATACCGCAGGGAGAAACTGCTTGAATCAGGACTCTTCATCTTCCCAAAGTACCCTGTGAAAAGGAGAGCTAGTGCTTAATTCCATAAAGCCCTGTTGCCTGCAAATTACAAAATGACTGGATTTAGATTACTGACTGCTCCAAAGCTCCCTTTGGAAAATTCTGAATTAAATATAATACTATCTCACATGCACACACACTGGAAGTCATGTAAGCAAGCTGATTTAGCTTTCCAACTTCATATGGCAGCTGATAATTCTACAGGATAATTTCTGCAACAGCTATCAAATGTTTTGGTAGAAAGAAAATTATTCTAAACAAGTAAGGCTACTCTGGTGAACTATTGGAAGAAGCAACAGCACCAGCACGAAATGGCTGGTGAAGGAAGAGGTTCAACCTAAATAAATTTCTGAAGCCAGCTCTACTCACATTCTACAAAACCAAGTGTCAGTGATGTTTCACACCATTACATGACTACTGTACATTTACTGTGCAAACTGCAATTTTTTTGTCATCATGCTTATTCTGGAAGATGTTACCCTGAGGCAAGTCTTGAGGAAACAAAGGTATGTTTGGAAGGTAAGGAGTGTAGGAAAAGGAACCCATGCAAAGCTGTCACTGCTCGCCAGGCTGAAGCATGAATAGAAGGGAAGCATTAGTCACACAGCCTGAAACAGAAGCCATGCCTGGCAATTGTATCAACAAGAAATAGATCATCATCCTTGCCTGAAGTCCTTTTATGACAGTTACTTATTGACTTCAAGAACCTATGAAGTCTATAATCTTGCATGATCCTTACCCTGCAACAAATGCCTCTGAATGTCTTAAAATATATGAATTTCAGTGTGCTTCTTTCAAAAGTTGGATTATCTCAAAAACTTTACTGAAAGTATATCAAGAAATCTTTTTTAAAATCTTTTTTCAAGGCTTATTCTTTTTGATCTACAGCAAGTGTACTTAACAAGGTTGGATAATTTTAACCCTGTTTGCTGACAGCTGAAGCAGAGGGAGCTAGCAGCTTACTTTGAAGGTAATGGAGAACAAATAAGACACATCTCAGGAAAGTAGGACTGGTTTTGATAGACGCCAGCTGATCTCTAGGTCTTACTAATCCTTGAAATATTAAATCCCACTAAGCTCCATCTTGTATACAGACATGATTTTGAACATGTTCTGTGCAAAGAGAAAAGCAGATTAACTATCCACTGAGTAAAGCATCCTAGCTCTAAGATGTGGTCAGGACATCTCAAAACAGTTTAACTCTATCCTTCCTCTAACCCCTAGCTATTCCTTTTTAAAATTACGTTATTTAAAAATACATAATACACACTGTTAGAATTTTTATCTATTAACCAGCAAGTAAGTTTTCCTCCCTTCTGCAATAGCTTCACAGCACTCATCTCTGCAGAGGAGCCTTTATGACAGGCAACACAACATTTAGCTACTCTAAAACTTTTCCGTTATTAAGTAGTACTAAAGGGATCTTAAACGATTACAGTAATACTGAGGCACTTTGTGGATAACAATAACGATGCATCATACTTGAACTTGGAAAAACAAGTTTCAGTTCCAACCAAATATATGGCAGTGTTGTCACTTCTTGACAGATATTCAGGACTAAGTTTCTCTGTATTGACTCAGCATGGGACCAGGTCTAGAAGTGTTCCTTCCTATTCTTCTCTTGCACACCATCCCCCTGCCCCTCCCCCCATAATACATTCCTTGGAAGTTTTCAGAGATTTCTCAAAAGGGTCTCCTGTAGAAAGAACAGAAAGGTAAAATGCATAGCCTGGAATAGCTAATAGGATTCATTGTCAAGCAGAGTTAAAAGTCAAACAAACAAAAACCCAACAAAAAAAACCCAAAAAAACTAAAACTGTTATCCCAGCTGTCCATCACCACTCAAAAGCAGAAGTGACACCTGATCTTTAGACCCCAGGGCAACAATTAAATGCAGACTGCTCCAAATAAACAACCAAGCACACCACAGCAATTGGAGGACTGCCAGAAACAAAACAACTGACATCCCGATGAACACTGAGGCTAGTTTGCTTCCTTCAGGACAAATGAAAAAAATCACTGAAAAGTGAAATTCTTTCTGTCAGAAGTAGAATTGCTTATTGTGACCCGATCCACCCTGTTTTGTAGTTAGCAGATCTGGATATATCTTATTTTTCACAAGGTAAAGGGAAGGATTGATGCTGAAAAGCTTCCCAGATATATCACAGGCCTCTCAGCCCTCTTGCGCACTGTAATAAAACAGGCCAGCATTACCCCAAAATTCACTCTTGCTCCTCTAACAGTGGCCAAACTCTGCAGGGGTGAAGGAAAAAAGTGCATACAAATAATTTCTTAAAACTTTCTACTCGTAACCATCACTTAACTCTGTCTGAGTTTCAACTCACTGCCTTCTAGTCCAACAAAATGTTTCAGCAAAATGTTTCATTCCTACAAGCTGCAGGACCGCTTATACAGAATGCCAGACTGAGTTACTGCATGAATCAAGTTAATTGAAAGCTTCTGAGTAGGATTTTGTGCACTACAAGGTACAGCAAAATTCTTGGCAAGCATCTCTTTAAAATGTGTATATTAAAGAGTTACTTGTCAGGGACTTTAATTTCAGTTTTGGACAAAGCAATGAATTATACTAAATACAAAGTCTGATCCTTACAACAAACACATTGCTTGAGAATATTACATGTAACACAATAGGTTACTTTAGAGCATTCTGCTCTGCATTTTAAAGCTATTGCATAAGGTTATTTTAATAAAAATGATTCCAGGGAAAGAGCAGCTAGTAATGAGGTGCTGACAACTGAATCTACATTTAGGGATTGCACTGGAGTGCCAAGTCCACTTTTACAGATGCGCTGCTTAGCTATCCAATAGATGTCCTCAGGGCATGCAAGACCAATGTATTTTGGGTCACGTTTGGAAGCAGAGATAGATGAGACAAGTGAAAACATTTACCAAGAACACATCTGACGTGTGTTTTTCTTATTAGAGAAATGTAAGAAAATGAACCCAGATACCATGGAATGCCAGGAATTCCTTCTCCTCAATGTTTTTGATTTACAAGGACAATTTTTGGTAGTCTCCTTTGACCTCCCTCCCTCATTTGCTTGCCCAAAGCCTGCAGTCATCAATGCAACCTCTTGACTAAGCCATTTTGAGGGCTTAATGTACAAAAATACATCTTCTTCACAGATGGAAAGACAACTCTTTGCATAAATGACTCATTTATGTTACCACAAGAATCACTGCTTAGTAAGTTTTATTGTATAACTAGTTAAGAGTCAAACTCTTAACTCTTCTTATGAGTTGACAACAAGTATTCAAGTATTCAAGTAGATACTTTGAGATCCAAAATAAATCGTTAAAAAAAAAAAAAAATAAAATCTGAAGCAGTCTTTACATCTTAAAGAAGAAATGTTTGACCATGCCAGATTCTTTGCTAGCATGTTGGTGAAGCTTAGATCAACTCAAGGGCTGGGTTCTGCATATCTTTATTATTCCACTTTCTTACTTCAAAGTAGCATATTTGTCATAGTTTCACTGCAAACCTAGAGCCCTAGCTTCCCTCAGATCTAATGCAAACCTAATATGGACAATTCTAGCCTTCAAAACCAAACTGACAGCTATTCAGAAAGAAGAAAGCTCCAGCCTCAGGCTTTCATTTTTATAACCATTTCCATACTCTGGTTCATCTGTCATGAGAAACAGATAAGGACTTCTGTCCACATTGAATATATTTACCCTGTGCTCTGGGTATCTTCTCACAACCCCTTCCTGATACACTTCTGCCTGCCATAGAATGTGTGATGAGAGCAGAATTTTGACCTAATCCAAAATCTCTGGATTTTTGGTCACTTTTTTTAGTCATTCAATATTAACTCTGTATCCTCCTCCTAAAACAGGTTTCTATAATCAGTGTGTTTGCCACTGTCTAATTCCCTCCTCCTCCACATACTCTCCTTACCAGCAAGCCAAGTCCCATTGATGGCATTTTCTGACCTGTCAAAGAATGTCTGAAGCCATGACCCATTCCCGTGATCAATAAGAACTGCAGCTTTTTTTTTTGTTGAGGTTAATTTCCCTTTTTTTTAAAGGGGTAACTGGAGCTTAGGCAGCCACATGCAGTGATGATACATTCAGCATGTGTTCTGTGGCTGTTTCCAGTTAGTGAAAATGACCTGATATGGATTTTTCTTGTTACTTATTTAAATAAGTAATAGAGTTGTGCAGAGAATTAAGTAAGGTCATAAAGCTTTTTCTCTCCCAAAGAGGTTGGAAATATTTTCCAGTCGAAGATCATTTAAAAATATATATTCACAACCTGTGGAAATTAAGTGGTACTTGGTGGAGCACAGTCATCCAGAAGCTGCAGAAAGACTGTTACAGGGTTGCAGCTCATCATGGCATAAGAACTGACTTGGCTTGATCAATATTCACAACCACTTTTGAAACTGTGAACAGTTATAAAGTAGCAATACCCATTTCAGCATCCTGTAACTACACTTCAGGAAAAAGAAACACATACACACAGGTAAACACTACACCTAGGCATCATGAATTAGATTCCAAAGATCTGCCATCTAAATAACAGAAGCCATGCTAAATATTATTTAGCCATGCTAAATAGCAGAAAAGAATGTTGGATTTTTAGCTCAATTAAATTAAAATCAATAGTTGTGTATGTGTTTATCTGTATAAAATCAGAGTATTTATCTGTGCAAGATTCTGTCTACTTTCCAAAGTAAAAGGAACTTCAAATTCTGACAGGTAAATAGCTCACTTCACATAAATTGAAGCCTGTGTAAACTTTGACTCCTGATTCATATTAAGTCTGGAGTCATGAAATAACCCAAATCATATAGTCAAAACTTGCAATCAGACCTCTTGCCAACAGATAATTCTGTTTCCTTCCCAAACATTACTTCGTCATCCAAATGAGCAGCTGTCATTAGCTCTTTTCATCAGTCTATTACAGCACATTTCTCTCCATTGTAAGACACAGCAGGCTTACTTTACAGCATAAGAATGATAAACTAAAACACCCCTCCAGGTCACTTAGTCACTCTCTGTTCTGGTACTATGGCTGAACAGCAAATTAGTAACTCCACAGTATGTAATAAGGCCAACGCATATCACTGCATTTTAAAAACTCGCTGTTGAGGTCATTCAGGAGGCAAACTTGAAGGCAGATGGCCAAGCAGAGTAAGACCTAGTCTTAGAAAAATCTCACAACATCAGCCAAAGCAATAGTCTCCAGGAGATTGTACTATAACACAAGAAAGATCAGAGCTCGTTTTAGAAAGCCATAAAGTCCACTTAAACAGACATAGTCTTTATGCTACTATTACACTCTGAATATATCTGCAGGAAAATGCACTGTGGCCACACCAAGAGAAAAGCACTTTACAAACAGGGGAAAAAAGAAACTCACAAAATCATAAACAAAACCATTAGGGGAACAAAAAAGTGACGTCAGTTTTAAAAGAAATGCAGATACAAATACACAGAGAGAAAAAAAGAATTGCCTCTAAGCAACATAAAGATCTTTCCTTTCTGTCCTGACTGCAGACAGTAGTTACTCTTTCTGATAGGTCATCAGAAAGAGATTTGTCCTTCTTTATATCTTGCAAGGAATGAGCCTGCAGAACAGAGCACAGTGGTAACCAGGGAACAGCTAGAAGATATATGAGGGTTTGTACTCACTGAATTTCCTTATAGGCATTAAGCTACCTTGCTCTGATAACCAGGTGACAATGCAAGTACTCAGATGTGTTGATGGCTGGACAACTTCAGGGTAAGAATCAAATTTATTTTTTCTTTCCAAGGACAAAGGAAAGTCAAAAACTTAGGACTTATTGGCAGAACTCAAATAGAGAGAGAGAATATGGAGAATAATATAAATACAGGGAGCCTTTTTTCTTCAGAATTGAAAATATGACTTAAAAAAAATTAAGCATGAAGGGTTCTGATTTTGCTATTTTCACCAAACTGATTCTACAGGCAAGAGCATCTCAAACCTCTTGATCCTTGTGCTCTGAGGACTGCTATGCTAGTGTCAGAGGGCCCAGCAAACAGTCTGAATTCCATCTGAACACTTTCATTACTAAGCCTGACTAAGCCTAGACAAAGAGGGCAGTTAGAGGTTCTCTAAAGTACAAGAATGAAGTCTTGAACAGTCCAGCTTCCCATAACCCCCAGAAGTTCTTTTTGTGGGCTGAGAGGCATAGATAAGGAAGAGCCACCCAGCTAATGCCAAGAACCTGTCAGCCCAATTCATCCTTTATCTCAAGTAAAATAAGCTTCAAACTTCCTCTTATCTAGAAGACAACTTATAAGGCTTCTGAGCCCTGCCATAACAGACAATTGACAAAAACATGGCACCTATTAGGCAGGAGAATAGTCAAAGAACCCTCATGAAATTCCTCTGTTGTTTACCTCAACAGACTCACTACTGCAGCAAACTGGGGTTCTGCAGAGCGGCAGCAAGTTCATCTAGCAATGCTGTATGTTACATAGCACAGGCAAGCTGAAGGTCCTGACCTCTTTCCAGAATTTTCCACTCTCAGCACAGCCCTCTCACCCCTTCATTTTTTCCATTTCAAGAAGGTCCCATATTGAAGGGATCCGGGCAAATATACACATTTATTGCAAAATACAATAAATCTTATCAGCTTGTTCATCTCATCCTGTGACAACACTCAATTATGTTCATTTGACTCAGGCTGGTTTGAAATTGAGCAGAAAGCATCTCCTGGAAAGCTTGTCTTGACTGACAAACACCAGAAGTTGATCCAGCCAGGGCTCTAATTTCCAAAAAGAAGATGCCCTGAGAAATTTCAAACAATGAAGAAACTCTAAATAGGCCTCATTCAGGACTGTGCACTGAGCCTGTATGACTACAATAAAGTGGTGATCAGGAAGGCTGCCAGTCCAGGAGCATGGGGGGAGAGGAAAGAATGCTGTGTTTGTGGCATTCCTACTGCTCAATCTACCACTCTGTGAAGCATCTCCTGGCTGGACTGCTGAAAAGGCAAAAGGTACCAACCTCTAAAACTCTCTAAAGCACAATCGCCCTGAAAATGGACCTTAGTAGCACAACAGGAGGCCTGGACGCACAGGGCCAGGCTGTAATTTCACCTGTTATTGGTGAAAGGAAAGTTTCAGAGTTTTATTTAATGCAATGGGATGGCTGTTTTTCATAAACTCTGCAGTTAAAACTTCCTTCTCTCCCCAAAGTGCTGCTCACCTTGTTCAGAAAGGCAGATAGGAAACAGCTATACCATGGATGGTGACTTCTTTTGAGCTGGTTTGGGTTTTTTTTGTCTTGGGGGCGTTGAGTTTAGGTTTCAAACAATCTTTAGGAGCAGAGTTCAGTAGAGACAGGAGGCTGGGTCCCGGGAGAGCAGGATCGTGAAGCTTCCAGCAGGGGGAAGTGTCCAGCAGAAGAAACGCTGGAGGAACACCCCAGCAGCAGGGATGGGCAGGGAGCACCCCGCTGCTGCTGCACCACCACCAACATACCGGACCAGATCCAAAAGCAGTTTTTAGCACGAAGCTGTCTCTCTCCCCGTCTAAAAGAGCCTTGCCATCCTTTGTTTTGGGTTACCCTTCCTCCTCTGCAAGACTCGCAGTGGATATGAAGCAATATAGTCATGACATCTGGATTTTCTTACTGCAATAGCAATGTTTCCTCTTTAATATTAACATTCCTGAAAGGAAAATTGCTATAATTTATGCCATAAATTTCCAGCTCATTCAAGAATAACACTGTCCCAAATTACCTTCTAAAAATGTACGCATGCAAAAAAAAAAGTTGTGGATTTTTTCCTAATTAATAGCTACAGCTGATGTAAAGGAAATATTTTTTTAAAATGTTGAAAATACCAAAAAGATCCAAGAGCCATACTGTTTAAAAAAAAACAACAAACATCAATATCTTTCAGATACTTGTTCCCTGATTAAAAAAACAATAAAACTTTAAAAACTCCAAGAGAATAAAATAAATGATTCAATAAAAGTTTATTTCCCAGATTAAAGGGAGACTTTAATCTCCTCTTCAGTTTTAACTCTTGTTGCCCTTTTCTTTGCCATACACACACAAAAAAAATCTTTCATTTGAAATTGACATCATATATGTGACTGCTCAAAGTATATTGCAGAGTGTGTTACACAGAGATCACTGGAACTGCTGCTCCATCAGTTCCCAGGAAAGGGGGCCAGGTGAAAACAACTCAAAACTGCCTCCCTTCCCAGGGCAACAAAGCACTGTGAGTAGGAGTGGGAAGGACACAGTACCAAAGAAAGGACAAACAGATTCTGTGTTCAATAGTCCTCACACCTTAGCTCCCCTTGCACTCACCTGCACTGTTACTTGCACCCCCAGAGATCAGAATCCCTAGGATTTTTCTGCCTTCAGTATGAAAATGTGTATCTTAAGAAACTCCCTGTTTTACTGGTTTAGAAAAAAAATTCCGTGGACAAGGACTACAAGAGGAATCAGAGGCAGAAAGGAATCAAGTGACCTGTCTGAGATCATGCTGCAAGCTGAAAGCAGAATCAGCACTGAAATACAAGTCCCCTCACTTCATGGCCTTCCCTCACGTTTGGGGTTGTCCAAGTCCCACCAGTACCAGAGGAGCACTGAATCATCACATCACACCCAAAAGCAAAAATGCAGCTGGAGCGGGGCTTTCTTCTCCATCCCAATTCTAGCATTTGTAAAAAGTACTGATCAGTCCAAAATGGGAATAACAGCTTCAGAACTAAGAATGATTGGGAGAAGTATGTATTTTCAACTGCCACTAACATGAGACACTGAAATTTTATCATTCCATCTCCAGAAATGTCCTAATTTTTAGCCCACTCCCCAGCACATCTTCCTTTCCACTCCTTATACAAGACTTAAAGAAAGGTATATCTGTTTGTGGATGCTGTGATTCAAACATCTGGCCTGCATAAAAATGTTTTCTGCATCACACCCATCAACATGGTCACTTCATTCTCAACTTGTTATTTCTCCCCCAAAAGCAAGTATAGATGATTTAGTGGCTCCACCTGCTCTGTCAAAAGTTATCGGCCATATTGCTTATTGAATTGCTTTAGGCATAGCAGCCCAAACAAACTGTGTTACATTATTTCATCTTTATGGAAAAATGGTTGTTGTAAGAGTCCAATGGTTCTTTGTGGATTGCATTAAATACATATATATTTTAAATATAAATTGGGACTTTTAGAAAGATTTTAACACCATACTGAATTCTAGGAAGTCTACAATCTTCAAACATTGGAGAAAGGAAGCAAGAGTGAAAAAACAAGCAAGAAACCTCTCTTCAGCAAGTTCTTGAAATGTGCATAAACAAACTAAATATTCAGTCTATTCAGCAAAATAGGAGACCATATCAAATACGTTCCTGACTAAGAAAAAAAACGTTATCAAAAAAGAGTAAACATAGTTGTCCACAGTGTCATATAAATCTTTACTTCTCACACACCACAGGCCTGTGACCAGAATTCAGGCATTGAACCCTCAGCTGGGGTTTTTGGGAGCCACAGGGGCTTCATGCACCTCAGCTCTCAGCTCACACAAGGCAGAAAAGATAAACCTCCATCAAGATAAACTAATTACTGACAGCAAGAGCTTCAACATGCTAAAAAAAAAAAATCTTATAAGCACAAGATGAGTGGTCTGAGAAACAATGTGGCCAAAATGTTATCAAATGTACAGGATGGATTGCACACAAACACAGAGCTTGATGTTCTTCCGAACAGACAACCCCTAGAAGCTGCTACATGCATGCTTAAAATCAGAAGCTGAAATTTGAAAGAATTCCTCTACAAACACTGTATGGGTCATCAAAATACAAAGACCAGCAAGAGTACTGTAATCAATTTTTTCAAATCATCCCTACCACTAAGCTTTCACTACAATTTCACTTCTATTATGCATCATTTGTTTGAAAGGACAGGGTGGCTACTACTTTTCTGGATCGGACACCAGCAGTTCTGATCAAGAGTGGATGTCTTTAGCTAAATACCTATGAACTGTTTCCCTTCTGTTATGTACATTCATCTGTATATAAAAATGAATAAAATACTTTGACACAATTCTGAAAGATTATAACTCTACTATCATCCACACTGGAACAGCAACATGTCAGTGACTACAGTAGGGCAAACAACTACTCCATGAGATTTTTGAGGCTAATAAGACTAAAAAAAATCAACAACTGTAGAATTGTTTGTGGGTTTTTTGAAGAAATTCCCTTCCTCACAAAGAGGGCACCTTCAAAGTACAGTAACTCAAGCAGCATATGGCATTTACATTTTCATCTAAATCTTTAAAGAAGCCCATTATTTCCTTATATTTGAAAAAAGAGCCCTGCTTTATTTCACCACACCAACCATAAATTATTCATTAATTCTGTTTGCTAACTCTGTAACTGAGCCCAGATGTTTCTGCTGGAGTGGCATGCTGTAAGAGAAGTTAAATATAGCAAGCTGTATGCAAGGACCAGACTCTCCCCTCACTACAGCATGCTCAAATATTACTTGAGAAAAAAAAATGAAAACATTTGAAAAATATTCTGAATATGTGGGTCTGAAATACCACAGTCTGATCACAAAATTTCATGTGAAAGAACTCCCAAGCATTTAATTTGGGTGTAACTGAAGTCACTGGTCCTGTCTCTGGGGAAAGGGCTGGCACTTTCACTCACCAGAGTAAACAGAGAATTTACAAGAGGAACACTCCTTGCCATGCATCATTTACAAATACAAATGACGACTTAAGTTTTCAATCATAAGAAACACTTCTGAGGCAGCTACCAAGGGCAACAACCAAGTTGATGAGGAACTGAGAGCATCCTAAGCAATTCACTATGGAATTGATACAGAAACTTACCAGAGGGAGTTTTTAATCCATTTCAGTGCTTCAGAAAAACAACCATTTTACACTAGCAAAGATGATAAATGTCTAAACCAATACTGAAAACAGTCCTGTCGACCAGAATGGAAACTACCACCTTCAGCAACACATTCAGCCACTGTTATGGTTTCAAGCACTCTTCATCAACTGCCTTAAGCTAGTTTGGAAGTGTCTATTTTAAACTATGAACTATTCTTGATCATTATATAGTGGGAGAAGCAGTGAAAAACAGATTAAACATCACAGTGTCACTTGGAGTTTGGAGACTCTTCTAAGGCCCACAACTCTTCTTCAGTTGTGAACAGTGATAATGAGAGATTTTCAGAGGTCATCTTGTCCCTTTGCTGTGCTGCAAGGCAAGATTAAGACTGTTTAAAATATTTGATTGATCTGTTCCTAAGTATTTCCAGTGTAACAGATTCTGTACCATGAGGTACAGAGGGAGGGTATTTTGGAGGAGCTGTTATAGACCGGTGTGTTAATGGCACCACTGCCTTGGTACCAGGTATTAGCTACTGTCATCCAACATTCCTACACTTGCATCTTGTAGCCATATCCTGCTGTTCTTTAACCAGCTGTGTCCATATGAGACTTTGCAAAATAAGTTAAGACTAATTACTGTTAACAGAGGGCATCTTCCCATTAGCCAGCAAATAGGCAAACAAATCTTGATGTGTATATATACTGCTAGCCACCTTAGAACATAGCACAACTCTGTCAGCTATTATTAAAAACATGAATACATGACTGAAGGCATAATTTAGTCATGGGAAGGCATACCAGCACTACCTTTAGTCTTCTCAATGTCAATAATGTGAGAAACTATAGAGAGTTAGCACAGGCCAACAATCTCAGGGCAGTAAATATCTATTTTTTTTTTTACTAGTCCACACTGACAGTATTTTCTTTATTTCTGGTAGCTACTCAAAGTTAGCACAAAAATTCTAAACCACTAAATTCTACTATGGACAATAACCTCTTCATTTTGCTGTGTAGACAGATCTTTAAGGACATCTCACTTCTTCAGGAATCAGCAGGAAAGCAGACAGCAAGAAGCAAACCAGACCAAATTTTATATAAGCTAGTCACCCTGGCAGCAAGTTAAAACTGAGCCCTCCTCTATGAGGGAACATTTCCTCTCCAACTTCTAGGGAAGAAGAGAGGTATGCAATGCAAAACCTAGAAACTGGACCCGGTTACAGCACGTGTGAGAGATGGAAGGTGACAAAGGCTCTCAGAAAACAAAGACCGTATGTTGCTAACGGTGGAAATCTGTGAAATCTTTGTTGGGGGGAGGGAAGAAAAAGGGTACAGTGCAGGTGTAGAATCACAAAACAAGTCAAAAGAGAAGAATATAAATTATATTAAATAGCCCATCTCAAAAAAAATCTAATATATGAGGAGAGCATTATAGTAAAGGAGAAAGAACTTTTAATCTCTTTTGCACTGTATTAATTTCTAGAGCACTGCTGAGAAAAATTTTTCTTGTGAAGTGAAACCAGCACCTGGTATGTTTCCTTGTTTTTGCATAGTAACAGGAGCTGCAGGAAGGTTTTTGTTTGGACAACTAAATTTAGAAAGTGAAACATCAAATCTGACACACTTAAATTGTAAAGTCTTAGCTACACATTATACATAGCTAAGTACAATTATTTGAAGTTACTGCTTTTAGGTTGCTCTTGTTTAAGCAAAACTCAGGCCCTCGTGAAACTGTCTGTATACCTGAATTTGTGCCTTATCCTTCTTCACAGGTATTGTGTTTGAAAAACACAATAAATAAATAAATAAATAAATAAAACCTTAAATTAAAAGGTACTCTAACAAAAATTCAGCATCCAGCTATTTTATGAAGAGGCTTATGGGAAAAGGAAGTCACCATGGAGACCTACCTGTTTGCGAGACCTATTAGGCAGAAAAAGAAATGTCACAAGGAGAATTCCTGGTGTTAATCTGTACTGATTTTTACTACAGTAATCTACAATAATTTAAACAACCCAAATCTAAAAGGTCTTGAGATTCTCCCACTTTTGGAAGTCTTATCTGGCCTACTCACTTAATGTACACATATAGACTATTACATTCCAACAGAACTACGACCAGATGGGGTTTTACTGTAAATTTGACTGCTTTCTTTTGTTGTTTTTTTATAAAGACTTGTTCTCTGTTTATTTTTTCACAGACAGATAACAATCACATTCAACATTAGAAAAAATTTAAAAAAAAGAAAGAAGAGAAGAATGTTTACTTCGGTTGTGCTAAGCAGCCAGGTGCTATAATACTGCAAGTTTCATCTGTAGTCCGCAGTGCTGTAAGTTCCACCATGTTAACCATCACATCGGTCTTGTGGCCAGGAAGTTTAGGAAGCACAGAAAGAATCTTCTCTGCAAGATTGTCACCATGATGGCCAACTGCTCCTAAGGAAAAAAAAAAAAAAAAGCCCAAAAACCTATCAGGTGCATAACTAGAAAAACAAACAAACACAAGGAATTTAAAAGAAAATAATCATGTTTTGGGGAGGACACTGGTACTCTTAACATCACAACTACATTTAGCTTTTCAAAAATATTTTTCTACAAAAGTAAAATTAATTTCTAGAATGTGTAAAGTTAGAAGCACAACATTTCAGAAAGATTAATTTAAAAAGCACAGATTAGACTTAGTTTTAAGTTTTACAGCTGTTAGATATTCACTGGTTTTACACTTAGACATGAAAAACATATTTTTTTTCCCTAAGGAAGTTGTTAAATAATATTTGTAATGGTTATTGAAAAAAGTAAGGAAATATTTATATATACACTCCCATGCATACTGTACTTTTCTATATAAATTAATAGGGCTATGCTTAAAAGGACTATATACAAGTTGCATAAATAGTCATTCAGGCAGGCCAGCCTAATATTAAAATAAACAATTACTGATGGCATGCCACAATCAAGATCATCACTTTTATATGAACTAAGGGCAGCTGTGGTGAAACAAAAATGAAATAACTAAACCAACCCAAGTTACAAAGTACGAAATGTCAATTTGACTGGATTCCAAAAGAAATTCCGGACTCCATCTGGCATGTATTCTTCAATTTTCCTGATTTCAAACACACATGCTTTTCTTTCTATTCATGAACTCTCAACACAGGCTCTACAACCAACTTAAAAAATACTAGGGCTGTGAGCCAAGTCAAAGCAGAAAAACATGACACACACTACAGATAAAAAAGTCAAGAGAGAGGGACCAGAAACCTTATTACCTTTAGGTCAGGAACAAGATATTTGAGGGTATTTGTAGTCTGCCACTTAGGCTATGGTTCAGCCATCAGCACAGGGCTGGACAGCAGTGCTGAACTTAGTTTTGTTGTCCTAGCTTTAACCACAGAAAAACGGGAACTTTTGAAGCACCGCTGAGAGGCAGGAAAAAGTTCTCTCAGGCTATGTTCCCACTCCATCTAAGTCTTTCTGTGTAGCAGCTATCCGCTCTTATGTTTTCATCATTTCCAGTGATCTGTTTCAACAGCTGAATTAGCTTCACATGCTCCACAAATCCAAACAAGGACCTTACATCAAGTAAATTGCCAAGGTCAGATTATTAAGTGCTCTTGGATAGCAGAAGCAGAAGAGTGTCTCCAATTCTATAGCAGTCAGGTATCCAGGTTGTAAGCCATGGTTTTCCATGGTTTATCCACTATTCTGTATTGCAAAGGAAATTGAGAAGCAAGGATGAAAAAGGAAGAGAAAAGTGAAGTCAAATTCTGTGCTGGCAATGCCTTTATCCACAGAAAGTAAAGAAGGCACATGTGTCCAGCACGGGGTGATACTGCAGTGTGGATATCTGACCACTCGGCTGGATTATTACCCATTTGTTCCACCAAAGACAACAACAATTACAGAATTACAGAATGACAGCAACTTTCTTTTCTACCATTCTCAACCAGAGTTAGACCAGTGAAGTGCAGATGGAATGAGCTAGGTTATCTTTGTGACTCCCTAACTTATCTTATTCTCAAAAATCCCTACATTCTTCTTACCAAGTCAATCATATGTAAGGCACACTGCCACACTTGCAAAGTTGCACAGGGAAAACCAACAGTAATCTTCTGAACCTCCACCCCATGTACTGGAAGCATCTCTCCACACATGCTGCATGCGAGCAACATTTAGCTAGACAAGACACTAGAAACACCTCAAATGCAAATAAACCCACATAATTAACATCCCTCCTCTCTTCTTGGCATAGGGGGAAGACTCAGTACTTGAGCTGACTCCATGAACAGCCAGTGCCATCTCTCTTTCCCATAACTGTTACCTCTTGGAGGTTTCCACTGGTCCACTGACGCTACTGGCTTTTGGCATGCCTCATCAAATCAATCACAAAATATCTGCTGGAGGTTTTAAAAGTCACTGTCACCCCAATCAACTGCATAAATCAACCAAGCCTGAAAAGACTGTTAAAATTCACAAGACCAGGACAGGAAATCACAGGGAGTCACTTTCAAACTGCACTGACTTCAGCAGGGCACATGGGACTAATTTTGATCCTCTCTACTCACCACTTCTGAGGACAGTCAACAGACTGCTCAGCAGCTTCTCATGAGCAACAGTGTTTAAGGCACAAGCGATGGCTTTGAATGCTGACAAAGTACAGACAGATTGAGCGTTCGTGTGACAAGTTATCTGACCACTGCAAAATATGGGTTTCCATGCCAAGCTAACATCTAGCTTTCAGGATACAAGAACCCTTATGTATCATGCTGTTCTAATTTAATTTTTTTCTTTACATTATAACTTACAAACGGAAATAGGTGACATTTTATACAAGTTGTAGCCAATACAACTTGCAAAGTCAACCTACCAATTCTTTAACAGCAGCCAGGAACTCATTAGCTACACCCCCTGCTTCCCCTGTGAATTTTTTAATGTACAGTTTTCAGCAAACTAATGAAACAAATCTCATTGTGTGGTGCTAAATTCAGGTTCATATTGAGCTTTACCTCTAGAATGCACTAGATTTTTCTTCCTTCAGTCTGTGTTGTATTTGATAGGACAAGCATCACATCCAACACATAGGAATAATTCAATGAAATTACCAATTAATTCCAGAGATATTTGTTGGTAACAAAAGAATGGTTGTATGCAGGGATCTCAATTTCATTTATGGATACTGAGAATAGAATCTTAAAAAACCAAATCCTGTAACTTCTCATTCTTACTCCATAAGCTTTGATGTTTCCTTCCAATGCTGCTCACTACAGCCCTGATGTAATGTCCAAAAAATCTTCTTCTACTGAAGTACAATATTCCACACTTCCCACTATCTGAGTGCATAAATAAATCCTTTCCCCATTCCCACCCCAAACCAACACTCTTCTCATAATTTCATTTTAAGGCTCCTTATCCAAGTCCACTTTCCTGCAGTCTTCTGATCAATCTTCCCAACCTCAGCACAACATTAACTGTCTGGATCCTTAGCTGCTCTTTAACACATTGTTGACGGCTATGAACCCCACAGCAGCTCAAGGATACACAATGGCAAAATCATGGAAAGAAAAAAAATACTGCGGAAAATTCAGACAGACCGGCTGCAGGGTGCAACATTGTACCTAGTACTTGCTACATGACACGTGGTGGCAAAAACTTACGACCTGAATTACTGACTACAAACAGAACCAGGCCCATGCATGCCACCAGGAGGTATGTACGACTGGGATGGCAAATGTAGTCATTCCTTTATCAACACACATATGTACAGAAACACCTTCAGGCATATAGATATGGCTAAGGGTTACACAGAGACGTGTATCTGCTTAGACAGATATAAAGATAAGAGTGACAAGTAGATACACTAGATACCTCACAGCAATCCATAAGGCTGAGTCTGAAACATGCAGACAGTTTCCTTCACCCCTCATGCCGGCAAACAGGTACAATTAAGATTTATAGTTTGCAGCAAAATGGAAGTGCTAGAAACAAACCTTTGGATTTACAGCAGAGCCTTCTACTTTACTCTTCATTTCTATGACCCACTGGGCTACAAGGGTGTGTAAGCAACCATCGTGGCCACAGGGTTAAACGTGCTCCCAGTGTTGCCAGATGAAGAACTGTTTGCACACCTGGTGGCTTAATACAGTGATTACTCTTCAAACCACTAGCCTGTGGAACAGAACCGCACACCGCTTTTTCTGTAAGATCATGCTAAACACAAACCAAGAACAGGAGAGTAACCAGCTCAGTTATGCCAACGTTCCTCCTAATTTGGAAACCAGCACCAGTTCATTGGGCAGCTAAGTATGACTTTGGGGTCACTGACCTCCAGGGACCACCACTTAACCAAACCATTTCAGCTATTTCTGCATGAAAACATACACCTGGTATTAGGGGTATTGGCACAGCATTTGGGGTCATGGAAGCAGCCTGTAAGGTACTTTTCCAAACAACTGGATAATGTGAGTAACGGATGATCTGGATGCTTGAGAGCAGTGGCTTTTAATCCAGGAAGCATTAAATTGACACTGGGACAAAAGATTACAGTACACATATTCTGCATGGTAATAGCTGTCTTGGGACAGAAAGGAGGATATTGAGTATCACTAGCAGAATTCTGGAACACCAAGTTTTCCTACTGGAGCAGGATGATGTGGAACTTCCAGTGACTTCTGCTTTGAACCCAGCCGTGTTTCTCCAAGCTTCAGAAGAAGCCCAGAGTTCTACTATGACTGCCTGGTAACCACTGAACACAGAGCAAGTGTACTCTAGCAGACCAGATCTCAAGAGTAATCCCACACAGGACCCAGAACTGGATATAGCGATGGGAGGAGTGCAGTACAAAGTGGAATATGGATTCTTGGTAACACCAGGTCACCAGAGCTCCCACTATCTGACACCCTCCCGATGGGGTGGGTATGGGCCCCTTAAAATAACAGCCGACACCAGCTGAGGATTTCTTACCAGCGAGGTCCAACGTCCTGTCCACGAAGATGACAGAGGCCTTGTTGGTGGCTGTCCTTCTCCTGTTTCTGGCTGGGGCGTAGCTTGCCAGCTCAGCGGCGATGACCCTGCTAAGGGCTCCCACAGCAAAGCTCTCCTCCCGCAGGCCCAGGCCGGTGAAGAGAGAGTCGAGGTCACTTACCAGGGCCCGCACCGCCGCCCGCAGCTCGGCGGGCAGCGCACCCAGCCCGACATCTGCGGGGCCGGGGCCGCCGGGGCCGTGCAGCGGCGGGAGGAGCGCTGCCAGGGCGGGCAGCAGGCAGAGCTCCGCCGAGACGGGTGCCAGGAGCGGCGGGTCCCGCAGCACCACCTCGACGAGGCCGCCCTCGCCCGTCCACCGCCGCAAGGTCTCCTCCAGCTCGGCCGCCCCGCCGCCCTCCGCCTCGCCGCCGCACACCAGCACGTAGTGCCGCACGGTGCCCTGCTCCAGCACGCCGCGCACCGCGGCCGCCGCGCCGCCCCGCAGCGTCCCACTCAGCACGAACACGACGCAGGCCGCCCCCGCCGGCACCGCCGCCTCGGCGGACAGCGCGCTGACAGCCCGCGCCCCGGCCGCCAGCAGCTCGCCCGCCCCGCCGACCCAGTGCAGAGCCTCGGCGGAGGGCGCGTCCATGAGCACGGCGGCACGGCGCGCCCGGGCCAGCGCAGGCTCCCAGGCTCGGCGGCTCAGCTGCCGCAGCACCTCCGGCACCGCCATGGCGGTGACAGCCACAACACGCCGCACGTGCCGGGCGCGCCGCCGGCGCCGCGCGATGACGTCGCGGGCGCGGGTTGGCTGCGGGCCGCCGGGGCGGGGCGCACCCGGGCCTCGGTGGGCGCTGCGGCTGCTGAGGGTCCCCGGCTGTGCCACCGTCCCGCAGTGTCACCGTCCCGCAGTGTCACCGTCCCTCCATGCCACCGCCCCGGCTGTGCCACCGTCCCGCAGTGTCACCGTCCCGCAGTGTCACCGTCCCTCCATGTCACCGCCCCGGCTGTGCCACCGTCCCGCAGTGTCACCGTCCCGCCTGTGCCGCGGCCTGCCTGGGTGACACCGCGGGACCAGCTGCTTCCCCGGCACTTTAAATGTACAGCACCCGAGAGGCGAAACTTTCATCACTGCTCCTTACCCTACTATTGTGATTTATTAGCAAAAGGCTTTGGTGGATGAGCTGGCAAGACGGAGTAATCTTCCTCAGTAAATGCGACTTTTCTCTGTACAGTTAGAGATGTATGACAAATCAGTTTAATTCCATTTTCCCCTCTTAAAAGCTCTTGATCTCGAAGTCAGTTTCAAAGCTAAGGAGAAAAAACGCCATAACAAGCATCGGCAGTTTTTCCTCCCCAGATAATGGATCGCTCAATTGCAAATATGTGTTCTACACTATTCACTTGGACAACCTCCTTGGCACACAGTGAGGAAGGTGCCTTTTCTGACATAGCAGGATTATCAGCATTAATAAAGAGATAAAATACTTAATTCGTTCACCCTCCATCTGAACTGGTGTTCTCATGTCTCTAACAGATTCAACTGTTTTCAGGAAAACATGAAAAACATGAGTAATGCTGAATTCACTAGATTTCCAGTAATTAAATCAGATCCTTTCCTTTCAGTGTTCTCCACTGACATTTCTACTCAGATGCATTCTTCCCCATCTTTGTGCTGTTCTAGCACCAATCTGTTATTTTAACGTTAGGTCATATAGGTTCATGATGCTAGAAAAATATGTAAGTTAATACCCTTCTTGACTATTTTGATTTGAAAAATGAACGCTAAGAAAGGATGGGGGATAGTTAACCACCGGGCCCAAGAGTTTATAAACAAGTAGAACTATCCTTCTCTCAGACTGAACTACCTCAGAGATTATGTATCTCTGAGTTTTTGCTTTATAGGCGAGTGCCACAGACAAAAACTAGATAAATAATGGTTTGCCCAACAATTTAAAAGGGGTTCTGAACCTTTAAAACCATTAAAAAGGGGAGGGGAGGTGAGCTGCCCTCCTTTAAAAGGTTGTGGGTTTTTTTCAGATATTATTGTCAAAACATCAGATTTTTTTAAGAAAGTGAATAGTTTTTTACTTTATTAATACTGTACAGATTGCAACTAGTTCTGCATATGCCAGTGTTGAAAGAAAAAATTACTTGCCAGAAGACTAAATGAAGTTAATCAGTTTAAAGCACAATGGTTAAATTACGAAACAAAATGATCTAAGTAGTTTTTACAGCTTATTTTATCCCTTGTGCAAGGTGACAACTACTGTGTCAGAAGAACTGGTTCCCATAAATTGGTATCTTTTTGTGGGTTTCTGGGGTGTAACCTGTGAGTGAAGATGGCAATGCAGCTTGCAAAGATGCATTCTGTCTTCAGCCTTTCAGCTACTCTAAGTCTTAGAAGAAAGAGTTTTTACAAGCCACAACCATTCAAAGTGGATTTTTCTATCACCACCAGCTCTGTGTGATTTCTCCTTAAAGGTTTGTACAAGGAAAACTGCCTGGAGGATCTGCATTAAAGTATTTTAAAACATTTTTTGTTCTTAGCCTACTCTTGGTTTCTATTTGTTGGGTTTTTCTCAAACATGGTTTCCTTTCTTCTTCTTTCTTTCTTTCTTCTATGTCTGCAGCCAAAGGAAACTATTCAAATTCTGCTGTGTCATTTCATATTAGCCAGAATTGTCTTAAATGGCAAAGTAAACAAACTGTAACAAAAATTCAGACACTGATCTATGAAGAGGTACTACACATACACATTTGTCTTATGAGCAACAAGTGTCTCAAAATGGTGAAAAATGCCTTTGCTGATTCCACAACTATTTGTATAAAAAATTAAATAGCAAGACAAAAACCTATCCAACTACATCACACAATTCATTATCTGTACACAATACTCAGACATTTAATTTTAAATAAAAAAAGATTTTGAGCGGGTTGGTTGTTCATGTGAACTCCAGTGAAATGTCATGCCATATATGAAACTTTCAAATAAGCTTCTCTATGTAGGCAATTCAAATAAGTTCCCCCCACTGAGAGTTGTGTTTATGTTACAGTGAAGTCCTCTAGTCTGATTTTCCCAAGCTGTGAAAAGCAAGGTCCTAATTTAGTTTTCACATACATCCTGAAACACCACAAGCTCCATTTGTTCACACAACTGTTTGAAACTTGTTTGGTCAGTTGTCAGTACTTAAATTTTCTGATGCATCTTGCAGTTGTTGTCTAGCATTCACAGAGGTAAAGTGAGCAAATCACCAGGAAAAATGGCTCACTACTCCCCACCGCTTTTAAAACAGAATTAATGAAATTCATAGAAACACTTTGAACATAGAAACACTTTGAACACAGGAACACTTTGGAACACTCACAGCACACTATGAATGTTAAACTCTACTGTACCTAAAAACAAAATCAGGAAATTTGTGGAGGAAGAAAAAAATCTATGAAGAGTTTTAAACCTAAAATACTACATCCAGCGGGGACAGTCCCTGAGCCGAGGGACAGTGCTAGCAGAAGCAGCGGCGTGTTTACCCCGTGGTTACGCTCCCCCGGCAGCTGCCATCAGCCGCCAGCAGATGCACGGCACTGGAGTGTGTGTGCGTTTAGCCAAGTTCTGCTTCTGGAGATACACAAGGATGTTCTCGAGGAGATGGCCATGCTGCCGGTGAACCCTGCTGAAGGGACGGACGGGCGTCCAGGGACTCCGGAGAGCACAAGGACCACCGAGAGCAAAGGGCAGCGAGAGGAAGGGAAGGCGGCTCTGGCAGCGCGCCTCGGGAGAGCGGCGAAAGCTCAGTCGCGGTGAGTGGCAGCGCACGGACGGTGTCCGGCCGGCTCTGCGGGAGGGCAGTCCCGGGGCCGGGCCCGGCCGGGCCGCCCCCCGCAGCCCGTGCCCGGGGCGCCGCGGGGCCGGGCCGGGCCCGCTTCCTGTGCGTGCCACTCACGCGGGGGGGAGGGGAAGCGCCGGGCGGCGGCGGCGGCGGATCCTCCGCGAGAGGCCGCGTTGGGCGTTCGCAGCCGCCCGCCCGTGCACCGCCTGGCCGCGGCCCGAGGCGCCGGGGGAGCTCGGGGGCGGCGCGGCGCGGCGGGGCGGCCCGGCGGCGGGAGGCGCTGCCGGGGCCGGGCCCGCGCGCCCCGCGGGAGGCGGCCATGTCTACCGGCGAGGCGGAGCGGCTGTCGGCGGACGCCGATGCGGCCGCCGGGGACGAGGAGGAGGAGTGGCTCTATGGCGGTACGGACCTTCCCCGACCCCCGTGCCCAGCCCGCCTCCCCAGCGGGCCGGCCCGGCGCCGCCGCCGCGGGGGGGCCGTGCGAGGGTGCGCAGGCCGCGGCGTGCGCCGCCTCGGCGGGCCGCTGAACAAGGTCCCCCAGTCCCGCCGTCCCCGTGGCTGCGCAGCCCCTTCACTCCTCCCGGCCAGTCCCCCGGTGGCGACGGCTCCCGGCCCCTTCCCCTCCCCGGTCTCCGCTGCCGGTGCCGTGGGCCCTCAGCCCGGGCCGCGCAGGCCGAGGCGTGCAGGGCCTCAGCGGCGAGAGCCCCGCGTGGTGTCCCTGCCCCACAGGCAGCCCTGGAGGGACCGAGCTCTCCCTGGTGCTCTCCTGCCCGAGTTCCCGGCGTTGAAGTACTGAAACAGGCTTAACCTTTTATGTATTAACTTTTTCTACAACTTCAGGGACTGTCTTTACTTTCAGATATTAATGAAACATAAACTAAACCTTGCCCATGTGGTGGACCTGTCAGTGCAGAGCACTGCGAGCACTCAGGGGTCTGCTCGACTGATTTCACAGTTGAAATGTTACAAACATGTCCAGTAGTAATCTGAAGACTTGCCTAATATTCTACCTGCCAAGATAATCTGTCACAGTTGATGCCCTAGGGATTTTATTCTTAAATATTGTGTTTCTTTTCTCTTATGGTAGATGAAAATGAAACAGAGAGACCAGAGGAAGAAAAATCTGGGTGAGTATCTTGACAACTGGAAGCCATGTAGCATGGCTGCAAAAAACCTATGTTCACTACATTCTTCTTCCCAGCTCATTGAAAGTTGATAGCACCTGAACACACTCTGCTGTCTTTGAAAATGTCCTTAAGATAGTATGCTTGTACTTCGCTTTTCTGGGAAATAGCTGTACCTGTGAAATTGGGTCGCTTAAGTATGAAAGTTACTTTAACTGTGTGGACAGCAGTAACCCCTCACAAAATGTCCACAGGTCTTTTATTTTTGTAATCATTGTGCTTTGTGGTCTTAATGATGGATCACAACTTGTTTGAGATAATTTAGCAACTGAAAAACATCCTGTCTCCCAAAGAGTTTGCAGTGTAATTACAGAAACAGGAATACAAAGAAGCAGTGGAAGAGTACTGGATAGTTTGATGTACATCTAAGAAGATCACATTTTCTTAGGCTTTTGGTTTATTGTTTTTTTTACCAGTGAGACAGTATTTGAAAGAGAAACTTAGGAAAGCTTTGGAAATATTTGAGGGGAGCCTGCTTGAGTTACAAAGAGCTCTATGAGAGCATGAAGATGCTCCCTTGAAAATCTAACAAAGTTAATGGAGATTAGTAATGAAGACTGACTGGAAAAGGGCAGTCACTTGTGCTGAATGAAGGAAATTCTCATACTTGGTAAAATATGGAAAGTATTGATTGTCAAGATATATTAAACAAATAAAGGGAAAATCAATATATGAAAGCATACATTGTTGTTTTCTATAGATGTTTCCATTTATTCAGTGAGAACTCTTGCATTTAGTTAGCCTTGGTGGGCTGCTTGTTTGTAAGATTGCTCAGTTGCTCTTTTGAACTCATGTCAGCTTTTGACAAGCACAGAATGACAAAGCAGTAATGACCTCCACCACATGACTACATATGATATCATTGTGAAGCAGCTATAAAGTGTAATTACGTGATTCCCAATATTTCTGTAGAATAAGAAACAGTTGTTTTCTTTCACTTTTTCCATGTCACTTAATAGATTTTTAGACCTGCACTTGTCTTGAATCCCATCTCTTCCAGGACAAAGTTATTTATTTGCTTTTTCGTTATTTACTTGCTCTTTATTTAGAAGCTATTCCATATCTGTTGATTCCTTATTTTCAGTTACCTTTTCTTGACCTGGCATCTTTGTCACTATTACTGTTATTTAAGAAAATTATTTGCATGGAGGCCAAAATGATCTCTAGAAACAGCATACTCCAGTTTCTCGTCAGTAGCATCTACCTTGGCATTTGGCTCTCTCAATGCATAGTTTTGGACAAAACGCATAACAAATATTAACTTAACGCATCTTAGGAGTTGTGTTTGGAACTGTGGAAGTAGGGGGACAGTTCAGCTGTTAAAAGCTTTGGTCTCTGGCCTCTCAGTTTTGGCATTGTTTATACATACAGAAATGGTGAGGTGTTATTCAGGTTCTGTACCTAGTCTGTCATTTTACCAGATGATGAAGCAAAATGATCTAGCCTGAATCCCGAGGCAATAGCTGGGCTTTATTGGGTGCAACACTCATGGGAGTGTTGCCAACAGAGTATGGGGTTAGAATCACTCTATTCAATAAAATTGGCAATTGCACACTCTGTTTCAGAAATACCTTTTCAGTGAAAGAATATTGTTTATAGATGTTTCCCTGCTTACTCTGCTATTTGTTGCGCAGCATCCTAAGAGCTAATGGGACTGTGCAAGTTAAAATATTGCTGTGCGGGAAACAGTAGAAGGTAGGCTCAGTGAGACAGCTCATTTGCATGGATGTCACAGTACTCATCCTTTTAGATGGACCAGTAGTTTTAAATTTTTTACAGTTCTCAGTCTACAGTTAAAATATAAATGATTTAGTAATTGAATTGTAACTATTCCTTACAGTAGAAGATAATTTCACAATGCTGATGTGGGAATTCTGTTTCAGTGAAACATTACCTATGGGTGTTTAAATGTTTTTTTCCATTATGTTTTTGAAAACTGTCAGTCTGCAGAAAAAACCCAAACAACTTATTCTCCCTTCATACGTTACAAAGTATTTCAGTTTGATTTCAAAAGAAGATCCAAGTATAATGCCTCATTATGTCTGACTATTCTACAAACATCCAGTTAGTGTGATTTATGATAGCTAAATATTGCTAGTATAAAGTTATATTCATCTAGATTGTTTTTAGTAAGTCAACTTTGTTTTTTAATTAATACAGAAGACACCTGGAGCTTTGGCTTTTCATCTGGAATGATGTAGCAAAGCTTTTTCTTTTCATCATTAGCTGATACCTGTGAAATAACATGTGCATAAATACCTAGTTTCATCTTTTCCTATTTGTTTTTGTTTAAGTGCTCCACCCCCACCTGGAAGTGAAGAGGAAGCTGCAGAAAATGGAGTTGTGAAAACGGTAGTTTTAAACATGTTTTGAAATACTGTTTACATATGTTTTGATTCAATGACTTACTGGGAATTCATAATTTGACTAGGACTTATATTTAAATGATTTAATATCTAGATGTACACCTTTTTTTTTCTAAAATGTGTTTGTGATCTGCCAAAACTGTAGAAATTACTAAGTTAGGAAATCAAATTTCCAGCTGCAGTCCACTTTTTAAGTGTAACTTACAGAAAATAAATGAATATTACTCCAGGTGTTTTTGGGTGGACATAAAGATGGTGCTAGAAGACACCTCTCTTTTCTTAGAGACATCCTTTCCAAAATGATGGTCTGTTTTTTCTCAGTGATAAGAAAATAAAGTCCTCTGATCCTTTTTCTTTTTTTGAATGTGATAGACAAGCACCATTTGCAGAACTATGTGAAAGTGTGAACCAGGAGATGATTACACATGCCTTTCAGAGGCAACACTTGCTTTGTAGTAGTCTTCAATGCTTATTATGTCTGATAACATCAGTGTTAGTATGATGAAGGAAAGGACCAAGAAATTAAATTTACAGTTGGTGTGTTGGTTAAAGGATTCAGGTTACTGTCAATGGGAAAAAATTAAGTATGAGAAGTCCTATGAGAAAATTGTAGTTTTGCTTCAGTGGGACATTTTAGCTTATATCTTCCAAGAAATAACTTTAAGTGATGCAGAAACCATTACTGAGATATTTGTGCACGTTTCAAGGACTGGCCTCTTAAAAAAAAAAAAGAAGTACTTTTTTTACTGTATCTCTAACACTTTATTTATGACAGGCATTACAGTGTATTTAAAATTAGGGAAAAAGTTACTAAAACTTTGGAACTTATTTCAGTTGTTTAAACTGAAAAGCTACTTAAAGTGCATCAAAGGTGTTTGTATTTCTGGAAATCCTTATAGGGTCAGTTTTCTTGTACTTGCATGGGTTTTTATTTTTATTTTTTTTTTTTTCTATATAAAGCCTGGCATTGTTAGGTTATCATTAGAATATCTCCACAAAATTGAGAACTTCATGGTAAATGGTGTCCATGAACCTTCAGCAGCAGCTTAGAAAAATGGGTGTCGTTCAGGTTGGTGGAATAGGAACAGGTGAATATTTCTCTGAGGAGGGAACTAAGAAATCATTGATTATAAGTGAAGTGGGTTTTAGTTGGAAAGGTACATTGTCCAGACAAAGTTTTATTTCCTTCTTTGATGCCTTTTTAATGGTGTCTGTGTGGGTTGCCTGGTGAATGATGAATTTGCACTTTTCAGCCATACCGATTTGAAAGACTGTCTTCAGCTGTCATTTACCCAGTATCCATACTGATCTAGACTTAGCCTGTCTTCCCTACCCCAAGCATAGACTCTTCATCATTATGAAATTGAATTTATGTTGTGTAGTGAGGATGAACTGCGTTCCAACATCTTATCATCTAAGGAGCTGATGATTTTTGGTGATTTTTTAATGTACCAGGCAATTTAATAGATGATATAGTGGACAAAGGCTAGAAGTCAGCTGTGCATAGATAACTGCAGGCTGCCAGGGCAGAATCAGCTTGGCTTCCATGTGTCCAGCCTCTTGCTGAAGGATTCCAAGATGTGAATAAGGGTGATTTGGCTGGAAAAGTTCACTTGGATTTCCCAAAGTTTCTGAAGAAGCTCCTCACCAAAGGATTTTACAAAACTATGCAGTTACAGAATAAGTCGTACATGGATAACTGATTTTAGCTGATTTGTAATAGATAGCAAACAAAGGGTAGAAATCCAAGTTATGTTCTCACAGTAAAGTCACCTCCAGGGGGGATTCTCTGGAATTTTGTGCTTAACCTGTGCTGTTTAATGTGTTTACTTGGAAAATAACTAAGTTGTGGAATCACAAGCTTTCTGATGATACAAAGTTAATTGAGATAGTAAGATCAAGGCCTAACTGTGAAGAGCTGGCTGGTTAATACATGGTTATTGAATTCTGCAAAGAAAAAGGAGAGTGATGTTCATTGTGAGGAAAAATACAGATCTACAAATAAAATGGTCTGAATGAATCATTACCACTTAGGAGAGAAATATTTAGTTCTAGTGCTAGTCTGGAGTCTAAAAAGCTCAATCTGTCATACAGCCTACAGCATGCTCTTGTATCTGATTTTTCTGTCTGTTGCTGAAATATTTTAAGTATTTTATGTAGCTTACTTATGTTAGGAGCTAAATAAATTTCTCCAGTGTTCATGATCAACTGAAAAAACGTTTACCTGAGTTATGTTGAATATATAATTGATGATGGCAGGAAGCTTCTCTTGCATATATTTTATTTCTTTCCTGAATGACAAGGTAAGAATAGAACCAGTGTGTATGACCTAGCTAGAGGGAAAAAGGATACTAGATAGTGGAAGCTCTTTTATGCTTGAGAAACTGAACCTAATATTAAAGACACTTCTCTTTTTTCGTCCAGATGTTTCAGATACTTGTAACCTCCTAAATTTACTGTTAATGCTACTCAATTCTAATGTCTAGGAAGGGGAGAATTTTCTTCTTTCAAAGATTTCTAGAATGGGTAGTTTTGTCTGGATTGTGTTTCCATTGTGAATGTAAGTGCTTTTGTCTAAGCAATGATTTTATTTTTTTTTTGTAGAAGACGGCAGAGGCCGAGGATGACAGTGATAGTGATAGTGATGATGACGAAGATGATGTTCAAGTCACTATAGGGGATATTAAGACAGGAGCGCCACAGTTTAGGTAAGTTATTTACAGACATTAACTGGGGAAACTTTTGAGATTATATTTAACTATTAATGCAGTCTCTTTAATACTTGCCATTTACGTGCCTTTTTAATATTTATATATTTTTATTATTTTTTATCTTTTCCACATATTTGCCATTTAATACTTGCCAAAAATGTCAGATTGTGTGCACAATTATTGTCAATTAAGAATTTTTTCAGCTCTTTAACAATGTTTTTAATGATACAGTGGCTTGAAAAAAAGTGAAATAAAATCAGTGGAAGACAAAGAAGAGTTTTGTACGAGTTTAAATTGTGTTTTCAGATTTTGAGAAATAATTGTATGAAATTTGTTAAGGAGTGAGTTCTTTTTTATTAGGGAACGGCTATGTTATATAGCATTTTTGGGGTTGTTACTGTGACAGTGACATTTTGGTTGCAAAGGATAGAATGGCAAGAACATGAGAAGTCTTTGTCCCTCATCCTGTTTGTAGTGTTCTGATTAGACCTCTAGTTTCAATCCCTATTGATGTTCTCAAACAAGATTTTAATGTACTTAAGAATTGAGCTGTGAGTCTCTGGAGATTATTTCTCAAGATCATGGTTTAGGCATTTGTACTGATCTTGCTACTGTTATTGCCGCATATCCCTTCTGGTCTTGAAAAGGGACTTGTTTTCCCCTGAACACTTTTGTATAGTGCTAATTTTGCCCAAAATTATGAAATAATATTTTTCACTGCATGGAAATTTTCTAAGGGACATGGTTTACTTGTTTTTCTTGGCAATCTTAATATTTTTATGCTTATTAAAACCAGAGTTACTAGGGTGCCATTTCTTATTCAAAGTATAACAGGTCTGCAGGTAAGCCTGACCTATGTATATCATTGTGTTTTTAACTTTAGAATACAGATATTTACTGTTTGAAACAGTGTTTTTAAACTTTTTTGGGGTATTTCATATTCTAAAATACTGTGCAAATCAATGGAATAGAAAAAGAGCCATTTCTTCCAGTTCTTTATTCTTCTGCTTTCAATGCTTGCAGTATTCTTGTGGTCTAGGCAGTGACTTCAAATTTTGTAGTACTAAAGCAAAACTAGATTTATATTCTCAGTGGATTTGCCAATGCTCTTTCCATGTATGCAGGAAACAATGAGTAGATGATCCTAAACCTAATTGGAGTAGAAAGTTTTATATAGAAATGCCTATCTTCTGAAAAATCTTCTTTTGTGGTCATATTGGACAGAAAGTTCATGGAAGGGCAGAAAACTAAAACAAACAGAACATTGCTGTACATTTTAACTGCAATAGAGCAAGTCTGTTCCATAGGATTAAATAATTTTTCATATAGTAGTCAACTGCGGTTTAAAAAACCCAATAGATTGATTTGATAAAATCATGCACAAATACAGCGTGGCATATCAGAAGGCTTAATGTTTTGTGTCAGTTTTATGCTGTTGTAGCACCTGAAAGAAAGCTAGAACTGCCCAGAAATGGATACTGTAAACTATACCCTGGCCTTCTAATTATATGCTAATCTCACGATGTGTATAGGTCACCTGTGAGGATAAGTTACATTACACAAAAATGGTAGGGAGAGCTAGCTCTTAATGTTACAAATGAACAATACTGTAATTCCTAAGGTAGTTAAATCTATTCAGTAGTTAGGTTTCTGAGTGCATTTTTATGAAGAAAGCTCTGAAGTATTTTAGAAAGTGAAAAATTACATACTTTTCTGTTGCTCACTAGGATGGATGATTACTAGAAGTACATTGAAATAGCACTTCAATCATTTTAGAGAAATGCTTGTATTTTCCACTTCTGTACAGATTAAATGGAATGATTATGAAAAGAGAAAATTATCCATCTAAAGCCTTCCTTTTTTTTTATTTTATTTTGTTTTTACTCTAATCCCCAGACTGTCATCTGTATCCCTAAATGAACTGCATTTTTCCTTTCTCTCTCTTCTTCTGGTTCTGTCCATTCTTGTTTCTATCAAGGTCTTTATCCTTTCAACTCATGAGGAGTGACTGGGACTTGCTTCACTACTGTTTATTAGTTGGAGAAGTTGCTACTGAGCATAGAAAGGTACTCTCTCTTCCTCCTAGGCTGATCTCTTTACTTTTACAGTTACCAGCTTGGAAAGCTAGAGATTCAGGATGGTGATTGAGCCTGGGTCCAATATGTTTCTGAATCTAGCTATCTCTTGTTTTGTGTTTTCTTCTGGTTTAAAAGTTTTCTTTGTCTAATTCATTTTTTGTGAATTTCTTGAAGTTATGGAGCAGCACCTGTGAATCTCAATATTAAGGCAGGAGGACGAGCTTATGGATCTTCTGGTAAGAAAATTTACATAGTAATATTAAATATTAAAAAATAAGTTGAAAAAATAAGAACCTGGATTGTTTTGGATTCAGGAAGTGATTTTTGTTTTTAAAACTTGTTGATAAATTTGTCTGGCTTTTATTTATTTATTTTTTATTATTCTAAGTGTAATGCTACTCATAAAATTCCATTTGCTAGAGACAGAAGGCTCTAACTTCAACTTTTATTCACAGGTGCAAAAGTTAAAGGACTGGATCTAGATGCACCAGGGAGTATTAATGGTGTGCCACTTCTGGAAGTAGATTTAGATTCTTTTGAAGATAAACCTTGGAGAAAGCCAGGTAATGTCTGGTTTATGTTAACTCATATGTAGGTGTTCAGTACTTTATTTTAATAGTGATTCCTGTTGACTGCATGTAGATGTCATCTTACCTATCCCTCTGAGGTACTGTACAGCATCATTTGGAAGAAGCAGCTATGTTAGTTGTTGTTGCTGCCTGGTGTGCCACAGAGTGCTGGGGTGTGCAGTGTTTCTTAGCATAGATCCTCATCACATGTCAGGAGGAGGAGACAGGCCATTTTTTTAATATATGTGTATCCTGACCTCTCCTCAGAAATCTGTGTTTCTGTGGAGATTACTGCCATTGCTCTGTGCCATGGAACACAAGATAAAGCAAAATGGAAAATAGTTCTGGCAGGTTTCAGCATGAAGAATCTTGAAACGTAGCTGCCTGTGCTGGGTTGTGTTTACGCACAGACATCCATAAGCTTTGAATAAGAAACTGGGACTTGCTGCATGGACTTTCCATGAGTCTCCTCTTTATTGTCTCATTGGCTCAAGTAATTTGTCCAGACTTCTAATTATACCAGCATTGATTTGGTTTTTTAGTACCAGTACATCTTGCTGCTGCATGTAGGTTTTTTCTAGTGTTTGTATATTGCTTTGGTAATACAAATAGTGTCTACAAACTGGAAAAAAAAGAAGCCTTTGATGATTATCTGGTGTTTGAAATGTTAGCCGTATTAAATATATTCTGTGCATTTGAGTTACAACTGTTCTGTCTTACACTAAAAATACTTCATGGCATCAGAGGAAACCAGGAGCCAAAACAAAGTGAGAAGTCAAATACAGAACAAGCAAAACAAAAGGGAGCGGTTCTTTACTGAACATAAAGCAAATCTATAGATCTTATATTTATCTTGTTGTAAAGGTATTGGGATTATAATATCCCATGACATTCTCTACCCCTGGTCCCCACTTCATGATGCTAGGCAAGTTACTGTTTCTGACTAAATTTTAATGGTTTTACGATCTTAGCCGTGAATACTCTATGTCTGTTGATGAATTGTGCATTTCAGTTGTGGTTTTTTAGATCAGTAACTAATCAGTGTTGATGCTCTAAGTAGAGATGAATATATATTTAGTGGAGAAAAGATGAACTTTGTAATGTCCTAAAAAACATATGCTTCACTACTTAAAGGGGCTGATCTCTCCGATTATTTTAACTATGGCTTCAATGAGGATACCTGGAAAGCTTACTGTGAAAAACAAAAGAGAATACGAATGGGTCTTGAAATTTTGCCAGTTACCTCAACCACAAATAAAATTACGGTAAATAGTGCTTTTTTTGTATTGTACATGTTTTTTTCCCTGTAAAGCTGCTTGTGTGTCGTAAGCTTGTTCGCCCAGTTCAGTACATTTGTTAGAGTTTGCACCTGACTCCCTTCCCTGAACCTCGATTGCTACTGTGTTGCTTCACTGGCAATTGTGTGGATAGTGTGACAGAGAGCTACAGCTAGATTGCATCTGTTCCTTTACTGAGACTGTGGCCCATCATTTAAGAGTTGTGTGGTATCTTAATGGGCAATGTGTTATTTAACTTAGGCTGAAGACAAAGCTATGGAAGTAAGACCAAGTGCAGAGATTCTCGATGGCAGATACCATCTTTTTAAGGTGAATTTTAGTAAAATTTTGTTGGTTGCTCTCGTTTTTTTTGAGTATTGCTTCCCATGTCAGCAGGGACTGATAGAATAACAACTGATATGGACACAGCCATTATTTCATACTCTCATCTTACATCAGTGACTTTCTTTATACGTCACAAAATGTGGATTAAAAAGTGTTGCTTTGTTCATCACTCTTCTGCTAACATGTGAGTTAGTGGCCTGGTGAACTAATAAATTTCCCAGTGAAATGATTTTTTCTTGATGTGATGGTTTATTTCTAGTTGTAATGCATTTGTTTGTGCAGATTAAATAATTTGTGCAGATGTGGTGGGGAAGCTTTTGTAGACATGTTTGTTTTTCCTGTGGCATTGTAGCTCTTACTACAATATTTTGTAACAGTTATCCTTGACAGCTCTGATATGAAAATCGATCTTCCATATTTGTGTGTTATCCTTCTGGGGTTAGCTGACAATAAATCAAGTTATGTATAATAATTTTTCCATTCAGAAATGCTGGTTTTCAGAGAATAGAAAGACCTACATGACAGCATTTATCTTAAGGATTCAAAGTTTCTCATTTACTTGTTTGATCCTAAACTTGAAATTATAACACAAAGGTTATTTATTTTACCTATTCCTAATATGTAGTCATTTTTGTTCTTGAACTGTCTTTGAAGCAACTTGGAGTGGTTTCTTTCTTTTGTGTACTCCTGTCAATTGCAGATACAAAACAGTTAATTGCAGATGGGTGTTTTTGTTTTCTATTATATGCTACTTGAGGATATTCAGTTATTTTGATTTTATCCTCACAAGAATGGATCAGAAGGTTTCTGGGGCTTTATACCTTTCTTAGTTATTATTATAATTGTGCTGTGGGACAGCAGAAATAGCAGACAGTAGGAGTTAAAATTTGCAATTGACTGTAATGTTCTGAAATGTTCTGAAAGAAAAAGGATAAATAGTCCAACCCAAAACTTGCCCTATTTCCAGCTCAGTACTGACTCTGGTGATCAAACAGTACAGGTAATAATTGTATTGTAAGAGTTTGTCATGTTTTAAAAGTTTACACATAATTATTAATTTAATTTTCCTTCTCTTTTGAAAGTCTCATGTAATTTATATTTACATGTAATTTATATTAATCTCCTGCAACTGGCAAGAACGTCCCCTACATTTTCCAATTGCTCATTAATTTGTAGAAGTATTTTTCAGATAAATACTTAGACCTTTTCCCCCTCATTTTTCTGGATAGGAAACATTCATTCCATTTTTAATGAATTTTAACTGTTTATGTGTGTTTTTATGGATTTGGGAAAGATGTGCCTATGTTTACAAGTGAGGTTCTGCAGAAACACAGTAGTTCACTTGTCTACAAACTGTGAGAAAACAGCTTATACAATGTTACAGCATGAGTGAATTAGCTGCATAGGTTAATGCAGCTGTGTAGCTGGTACAGTGGGAGTGATTTTAAAAATTGAATCACTATATATATTTGTCCTTAATGCTAACCCACGTAGGTTTTTCTTTCACTTGTAGCTGCTGCTGAAGTAAAACAATACTTGATGTATTTGCACCAAAGGTTTTGCATAGCTTTAATGAAAGAAGTGTCTGGAATTTTGCTGTACTTCAGCCACAGCAGGGTGTTTCTGAAGTATTCAGTCTGAACTAATGAAAAGTCTTTTACAATTTGTATAACCCAGAGTATGAGATGACTTCCTGGTATGACTCAGAAATTAAGTAGTTACTAGATCTCACAATCAGTGAGGCAGATGGAGAATCCATTCAAGTTTCTTGTCTCGTGATTTGTTGGTAGTGCATAAGAGTCTTGTTAGATATCTCTGCTAAGATTAAGAAGATTTTTTCTCAATAGGTTTCATTCTTTAAAAAATTAAGATGTAATTTTTTTCATACAGGAAATTCTTCAAGAAAATCAGTTTGGTCTGTTCACATACAAATGAAATGCTTGGAAAATAAATATTTAAACTGTCTGATCTTCTGTAGCAATACATCCTCTGGCATATTGATCCTTATATATATTAAACACAGTACACAAGTAATACATCAATACAAAACACATTATTTTGCTAGCTGTGCAGAGGTGACAGTTTCTGAAATTCTTAATAAAGGTGGACTTTCTTTTTGTGTTGGCTATATGTTGAGTTTTGGAGCTACTACACTTGCAAGGGTAAACTAATAATGAAACATTATTTTGAAGGTACAGCAGGGCAGAACTGGAAATTTGGAGAAAGAGTTGGCAGTGCAGTCGACCAAACCTGATTTCACATCTCCTCCTGCCTTATTCAAATCAGGAATTCCAGCAAACAGGTCAGTTAGCTGTAACTCATGACCAAAAAACTCCTTCTGCTCTTACCCCTATGTCTGAAGTTTACAATTTTTGTAGGAACAAAAAAGGAAAGTATGTTTCTATTAAACATAAAAAAGAAGGGTAGAGATATTCTAATTACATTTAGCATAATCCCACATGAATACTGTGCTAGCTACATTCTTGGCTATTTGGGAAAAAGTAGAAAAAAGGGGAGAAAAAACAGCAAGACCAAGTAACAAGACAGTTACAAAAATCCAGTTGTTGATTTATGACACTGTGTTTTCTGTGTATAATTAAATCTGCCATCATAATATTTCTGGTTAGGGTCCTTAGGAGTATTAACTAACCGATTTTTTCAGTTAAACAATTGAATCTGACAGCTATGACTTTAACAAGTGGAAGAATTCCTGGGACCTAGTCTCTTTCTGCAAGGCAGCTTTGGTTTCTCCATATATGAATATTTTATTATATTTTCGTTAAAATCAGAGAAATTATTTCCTTACCAAGTTCCTTCTCCCAGACCCAGGCTTTAGTAAATTCTGCCTTTTATATCTAAGCCACTGCTGTTTGATATCTGGCACTTGGTTTAGGATGAATCCATGCTTCTGCTTTACTTTAGTTATTTAGCAATCCTGTTCAGAAATTTTGGTTCTGTGCCAATTAAAAGCCCTTGTATTACCATCATGCTACAAACAGTGGTAAGAAAGGTAGAACAGGTTGTACATTGTACACTTTCACTGTCAACCATTCAAGATTAGGAGCTATGACTTAGCACTGCATCCCTAAGTTCCTTGACTAATTTAGAGGCACTTGTGTTCAATTACTCCATCCTATAAGAGTCAGTTCAACACCCAAATGTATTTTTCTTTGGAGGGGGAAGTCAATCATACCCCTGCCTGCACTTTTCTTTCACTTCTAGAATATTCCTTCTGGTAGCCTACATTTTTCTCCAAGCTATCAGATTATGCTGCTCTGTGTTTAGTAGATTTTAGTTCTGTTTTTTTCTTTGTTAAAGATATGAGTAGAGTCTTCCAAACTTTATGCTAACCTCTGTAAATATTTTTTAAATTTTCTTTTCTGAATTGCTTTTAATATATGATGTTGTTGTAACAGAGTTCTCAATCTGGAATATATTGTTCTCAGGGTAAGGATTCCAAATCTATATCTAGCATAGGTTTTGTTAGAAGATTTCAATTCTTTGTTCATCTCAGTGGTGGACATAAAACCTCTAAACTACTTTTGGAAGTAATTAACAACCAGGATATTAAAATGTAGTCAAGTTTAAATTTGTAGAAAAAATGCATTGTGTGAAATTTTCAGTTGTGATGGGTGTGTCACTGTGTGACATTTATTTTGATGTATCACTTTGTGACACATCACATTGACAAGTGTATCACTCATGCATTCCAGTTGGTAGATGAGATTGTTTTGTATCTATTTAGTATGAATACTGTAATTATAAGTTGTTACAGTGACAAAACTGACTTCTTCCCTTATTTCATGCCTGCTCCTATGGATACACTTGCTTAAAATAGATTCTTCTGTAAAGAGAGATATTTCTACCAAGTGGTCAGATATAGTGTATGCTCAGAAGTCTGAGAGTACCTCAGTGAGTGAATATATATTAGTTGTGTAGATTATATATACTTCTACTTTAATGACTTTTCCATAATGCATCTACTATTTTCTGTTTAAAAGAGCCTCTATTATTAATTTCTGTATAACCAGGCAGTGTTTTATGGGGTTGGACTAATTTCTTTCTTCAGCTAAAGACTTTATTTTAGGTAGGCAGAAATTTTTCAGCAATACAGCTCTTTGATAATTTAAAATAATTGCCTTTATGCCATGTGGCATTTGCAATAGCCTTGTTGAGAAATTGCTGGAAGCATTTCTCATGTAGCAGTAAAACTTCTCTTGGCTTCTAGCGGCAGTTGATATATTTTGGGAAGGGGAGAGAAAACTGATACAATTTGGTATAGCAGCATTGGTGTGGGGATCAGTGAGAAAACAGAAAGACCTAGGTCATTTACCTTACCAGAAAAAGCAGCAGCTCTTCTCAGTCACAGACAAACACTGCCTCCAGAAAAGCGAGTTCAGGCATCAAGAAGTGGTAGGAACAATATAGAAGGGACCAATCATGGGAACTAAGGTAAAGGGGAAAACCAATTCAGGCTATGATGCGCATTTAACGTTTTAGTTCCTCACTTACTAGTCAGGGCTGTAATATTGCTTCATGGATGATTTTACACATGGACATTCCATTACATATAGCTCTTCAGTTGCCAGTCTGGGGACAGATAGTGATGTTTACTTTTTTGTTTGTAAACAAACATTAAAGTACTTTTGTGCTTATGTTTTACCTTTTTGATTTGAGTCCAGTTTATGTTTGCATGTGATTGCAAATTGTCTCAAAAAACCTCTGAGGTCTAAGCAATAATATTGCTTGTTACCAATATGGAAGCTGTAGCTGGTAGAATAGGAAGAGTATTATTGCTCACCGGCAAATAAATGTTGCTAATTCACTAGAATTGCATCCTAAATGAGTAATTCAAGGGCTTGTTCAAAAGCATATCTCTGGGAAATTTTGCTTGAATGATGGCTGTCTTAATCATAGCTGAGATATTAGTTGTTTAGAAATGACACCTGAATTTCTTGCCTTGATTCTGTGATACTTAGGCTGTTTAGTATTGTAAAGTGTTGCATAACCCTGAAGGAGGAGTTAGATCATAATGGAAGTAGTTTAGCAAATGGACATCATATACCAACAGTATGGTATAAAATAAAATATTTGTTCTCCAGAGAGAGTTAAAGGTTTATTGTGTGCATAGTCATAGTAAAAACCTGAAGGAGCCTCTTTTGACTACAATGCTTTCTAGACCATGAAGAGGAGTTTGACATATTTCAAATGTGTCCTAACCAACTGCTTCATAGAAGTATTTTGTTTTCAGACCTGTGCCTTTCCATATGTCATTTTTCAAGGACTGGGAGATAGTTTTTCTTTAGTAGTAAAGAAATAAGCATAGGTTTCATTTATAAGCTGGCAGCAAAAGCTTGTATTTTCTTATTCAAGTAATACCTATTACAGCTGTCCATCACAAAACTTTTTTCTGGCAGAAGTTGTTTGGCTTTTTAACCTCCCATTTATGCTTTTACAGCTACTAAAGTGTACATTACATTTAAATGGGTTTTGCTTTCAGAGAAATTAGCTCATCAGTGCAGTGGGCTGTTTAGCAGCTTTATCTGTGCTTAGGGCTTTCTGTAAACAGATTTTTTATAGAAAATGGATTTCTAATCTTTCATTTCTATGAAGAAATACCTGTTTCAGCCTTGCAAGACTAAGTGATGGAAACTCAGGTTATTTTGAAAAAAAATTGGGTTTTTATACAAGTGGTTTCTTTAGTAAATCTATTTGGTTCTTTTTCATATCAGTTAGTGGTGGGCTTAGCAGAGTTGAGGCTGTCCTCAAGAGGAGGAAAATAAAACATAAAATACATAAGCAAAACAAGGAAGAAGAGAATAAATATTGAAGCAAATATACATATTTGACTATACTATAAATCCACTAAAGAAATGTGGTATCCTGTAGTTTGTCAGATTCTGGAGAGTCATATAGGGGTGTTCCAAAAAGCAGCTTATTTATTTTATCTGTAGTAATGAACCTGGAAAGTAACTGAGTTTGCCTTCTTTATTTTCTTCTTCTTTTTCCCCTCTTTCTCTTTGCTCTGTAGAATCTAAGATCAGCTTGCCAAATGAGATTATCTTTCTGAATTAATCTCCATGGAAGTGGTATTCTTAGTGCAAATAGCTCATAAATTACCATTCTCTAATTAGAGTGAGATAACTCAGAGTTGCTGGAATGTTCCTTTCAAGCTACACTTTGTATGAACTCTGCTGTGGGATCATGTGCATCCCACACGTGTGGATTGCCTTTTTATGTTTCAGAGGATCCATTGGGAATTCATCTGTATCCCAGGTGCCTCGATTGTGTAAGGGACAAACCAAGCCCTTCCTTTTCTTTGCTTACAGCACTGAGACAGAAGCTGAGTATTGCCTGGTACTTACCACGACTCTAGATAATGTCTAGGGAGTCTTGGAGATTTCTCCTTGTGCCAGCTTGCTGTGGCTTAATGTGCGTGTGACTTTACATGTGATTCGAGGTTTCATCTGCTGCTTCATTTGCAGCTGAATCTGTGCTTTCTCTTGTTCAATTTCAAGCTCTTTTAGTGGAATTCTCAATGAAATCATTATTTTAATCTTGGAAAAAGAGAATTTGTCAAGTTCAAGGTATGATGGCAAATTCCTGAACTCATCCACCATTATGAAAAAATAATGTCTTGGCAATTGTTGGGAAGAACGGTGGACATAACATTATACAGCATTATTTAAATAATAAAGTGTAATCTCAGTGAGATTGAGTGAGCACAGATATACTCTTCAGAATCTAAAAAAATAAGTAAAACTCTTTATTTCGGTAAAATTGAAGTCTAGGAACCAGCTAATTGGTAGTCTAGGTTTGCTTCATTTGGTATTGCAATGGTGTGTTTGGGCTGCTTCCCAAACCAGAATTAATATTATTGTAATATGATTGAGGCATGTATTGCTTTAATGCCCAGTAGTCTTGCACTGGTGTCACTGTGTGTGTTTTCAGTGCTGATTCTAAGAATTGCTGCCAGTGTGCAAAAAGTAGAAGAGAGGAAAAGTCTAATTCTGCTGTGCACATCACTCCCAAGTGGAAGCCCTGTAAATCAGTGGAGTGAGCCGGGCAGGGGCTTTTTGCTGTAGAAGAGTGTCAGCTGTTACACACAAGGACTAAAGCTAGATAAAATGAGTTTTTAGGATATTGTTTAGATAATTAAGAGAGGATGCCAGTAATGGAGGAGAACAAGTGTCTTAGAACTCTAAAACCAAATGCACTGTCAGTGAAGACTGAGATGGTGAGAACAGTTGTTTTAACAACTGTTTTATAATACCTATGTTCTCAATTTAGTTACTTAAAGCAAAATAATAATCCAGTGTAGCAGTGTTGGAAGGCCATGCACGACCACTGGGGAAGTTTAGAAAAGTGGGTGTTCATTATCAGAACAATCTGACTTCTAGGGTGGGGTATTAGAAGACCAGAGAATTTCTTAAACTTCTATTATCATTGTGTAGTATGTATTGCTGTATAGTATATACTCTATTATTTTGCAGATATTTTCTCAGACTCTTGTACCGTTGTGACTCGATCTTCTCGAGTGTGGCCCGGCTAGCTCAGTGATGAGGTTTCTCTTCACTCGAGTTTCGAGCCAGCATATGTTTGTGGGGTTTACTGATTTTCTTCAAGAATCCAAGTCTATAGAGCGAGTAAAGAAATCAGGGGGGGACTCTCTCTCTGGTTTGCATTCCACAGTTTATTTCTGTAAAGGGGAATCCAAAGGACGAGAGACAAAGGATTTGGGGTCGGGGGGTCTCTTTTAACAGGGTTTCTCGGAGGGAGGGAACATCAGAGAAAGAACCAATTATTTTTCTCAGTTAATACATCTTACAAACTTTCTACAAATCAAGGTTACACACACTAAGATAAGAAATAACAGACACCAACTCCTTCAAATGCCCACAAAGGTGTAGGAGTATTCTCCACCGAGGGGCAGAGGAGGAGAGAGGGGGGGCTTGGTTTCCTGGCAACACAGGGGGGAAAGAAAGGGAAGGCAAGGTAAGCATGCCCTCTCAGCTTCCACAGTTTAGAGGCATTCTGGGACAGGAAAAAGTTACAAACTTCCGTGTTGGAAAGAAGGGTTCTCTTCTCCCAACCCCGTGCTTTCCTGGGCTAAAGAAACTTCAAGCAGCTGGAAATGCCAGCGGGGTCCTCTCTTTACTCTATCTGGCCTCTCTCGCCGTGAGGCTGAGGAGAGAAACTTCAGTAACCATGGTAACTTGACGCCAGGTAAACAGGAGAAAGAGAAGCTGAGGGTGGGGGGAGAATCACAACTAAAAGATGGGAAAAGATACATTTCAGGCTATCAACTACAACACCGTTGCATTGGTTTTTTTTGTTTTCTTTTTAACTCTAAACTGTTGTGCTTAATAAAATTGCTTTAACATTCAGGAGGAAGCTCTAAACACAGATACTGAAAAGCTCAGAGAGCAAGCATTTCTATCATCCTCAGTATGCAGTCTTCTAAGGAACTTCAGATTATCTCTGGGACATCCAACTGTTCCTTCATGCTCTAGTGTCTGCTGTGTCTTTTTCAGTTGCATTGGAATCTAGGTATCTGAGCTATTGGAGTCCAAGTTATCAGTCTGGCAGAACTCTTGAGCCTATAATTCTAATTTACAGTTGATCTCCCTAGTATTTGAATTCGTGTGATTAGTAGTACACTAGATGCAAAAAAGACAAGAACTTGTCTTCTGAAACTAGAAATACTTTTTCTTTGTGTGGATTTGTTTCTGTAGAAATTTCAGGAAGGTTTTTTTCCAGTCTTTTACTGTTATATATCATGTTCTTGGTAAATGTTATCAGTTTTATCTACTGTGGTTTCACTTATAGGTGAGACACAGATTTTGTACCTTTGTTTCTGTTAACCATAAGCACTGTAGTTTTGTACCTCATTTTCTAACAAAGTTGACTTAGGTGAATCCTACTTTTTAACCTCTTTTAGAAATCAAAAGTGGCCTGCAGAGCATGTAGAATCATAGACTTCCAGGGGTTGGAATGGACCTTAAGAATCATCTAGCCCAACCTCCCCTGCCATGTGCAGGGACATCTCCCCCTAGACCAGGTTGCTCAAGGTCTTAGTCCAACCTGATTTTTATAACTCTTAGCAGACAGGTTTTTTATGTACATTTTCTATAAACCTTGATTTCTAGCATTTTAGGGCTGCAAACAAGAAATTTCACTATACTTTAGATTATTCCTCTCTTCAGACTAGTGATTCCTGTTGTCACAAATATGAGGCTTTAGTTTTACTGGGTGACATTCAGATACTGGTCATATTTCCTGATCTGGTGCCTGGAGTACTTCTGTCAGTATATTTCCCTAAGGTTAATTTACTGAAGATTTTGAGAGATTGATTATACTTGGAATTTTAGTGTTTATGTTTTATGCTGGTATTTTTTTCTTCTGGCTTACGTTTGTTTGATCTTCCATGGAATCCTTCGTTATGGTTTCATGCAATTTAGAAATTACTTCTAATTAATAGCTTATAGCTATTTTACATTAGATTTTTGTGACACTTCTGCTTAATATATCATTTTCTTTCTGAAGTTTTGTGATCTTTTTGTTTGTTTGGATTTTGTTTTTTTTGTAACAGAGGAGCAGAAATACTGTTATTTATGGGGGGGAAGGAGACTTGTCAGCTTTTGTCTTTGCTTACCAAAGAACTATTTTTTGCTACATTGTTTAATTCTATACTCTTGCATAGTTCAGCAAATGCATCACCTTTAATGTTCTTCAGTCTTTTATGTTTTCTACAGAAGAAAGAACTTTTGACATTTAAAATAAGTCCATAAGGCTTTCTTCTCTCTCTTTTTCTTTTTTCTTCCCCCTCTTTCTGATTTTGCTTGTTGATTCTGGTTTGTCCTGTGTTGCAGGCGGATATCTGGCACAATAGATGTGATTGGACAGACCATCACTATCAGCAGGGTGGAAGGACGACGGCGTGCTAATGAAAACAGCAACATACAGGTTTTACGCTGCAGTTTTGCATTCTATTTTTGACTAGAATATATTTTTGCTTTCCCAGTAGCTTCTGACTAAAGCATCAGTGTATATGAATGAGTAATACAGAAGTAGCTTTAAGTCCAGGAATAAAGTTCTGGCAGTTACCGAAATATATTAAGATGAAATTTGATAAATTTCAGAAGAGGGATGTTTTGGTATACCTCTTACTGAAAAGAAATGAACAATGTTGCAGACTTACAATCCAGGAGACAGCATTGGCTCTGCTAGATCTGTGTGGGATTGTGTTGTTTATGGAATGAAAAGATAAATATTTAAACTGCCCATTTGTCCCCCTATACCTGCCAGACATTAATGCTGGAAGTGAAAGCCCCTTTGTATGCAGTTTGAGAAATTCTGCCTTTTAAAAATAAGGTGTGAAGGTAGTAGTTTTTTTTAAATTATATTATAGTGCTTTACCATAAATTGCAAGATTAGTCTTTGGTTTTAGTCTAGACTTTTATTATCCTGAGAATGCAACTAAATCTGCATGGAGAGAATACACTTCTCTCCTGAAGAATCAGAGAGAAGGATCAGGGTTGATTGGTACTCTAGTTGCCTTTCCATACCAATTTAGGTTGAGGTTAAACAGTGAAAATAGTAAGGTATTGTTGTGTTGATATTGACAATACTGCCATTTGTCTTTCATCAGATCTCAGAGCATTTAAGTAATTTATAGTCTTGGGTTTTCATGATTTTCATATTGATTTTTAAATATTTTCCATTATACTAGTTTAAGGTGTTCTTAGACCTTTAAATGTACTTGGCAAATATGGGACGCTGAATGTAGGTATGCAGGTAGAACTTACACCATCTGAATATGGGTCTTTAGGTGTGAAGTGATACTTTCCTATTTAAGCAACTGAAAGAGGGGAAGCCTGTCTTCTACCCTTTTCACATATCAATTGTAACTAGAGTTTGCTATTTTACAGGTTCTTTCAGAACGCTCTAATCCTGAAGTAGACAGCTTTACCAAGCCACCTCCATTTTTCCCTCCAGGAGCCCCACCCACTCACCTTCCACCACCTCCTTTCCTCCCACCCCCTCCAACTGTCAGTACTGCTCCACCTCTGATTCCCCCACCAGGTAAATATCCTGCACTACATAGGACATGCATAACAAGAGATTTGTTAACATCAGATTCTTGAGGTGCATTGTCTAGAATTTCATGTTCTGCTCTTTTCTTAAATGTATCTGTAAGGCAAACCCAGAAACTTATTTTTACTTTCTCAGTAAGCATAATCCCAGTTAATAAATACTGCTGGTTCTTGTGTTCTTGAAAATGTTTGAAGTGAGAAGCTGTTTTCTGTAATTCAGTAATTGTTGATGCAATTGAGAGGTACATGTTAACGCATCATTCTACAAAGTTTTGGACTAAAAGTATGGCATACAATGAATGTGTCACAAATTGGATTCTCTGATGTCTAAGGTCAAGACAGTAAGAGAAATTCTAATCCCCCTTTTCTCTCACAGCATGTATGAATTCCCAAAAGTCTGAAAAATATTGCATTTGCTCTGTATCCTTTCTTTAAGTTAGGAGTCTTATTAGTCTCTGATGTTTTCTTCCAGTGTTCTGTGTTGGTGAATCTTAGAGGAATCAAAGCTCTTTCAGAGCTCATCCCATTATTGATCTGTTTTGAAATTTACTGACATTTCCTGACATTTATTGAAATTTGACATATATGGAAATTTACTAGAAGTGTCATGGGCATTTGCACAAGTGGTGCAGTGACCTGTACTTGTCATTTTAAGACATTAAGTTCAAAAGGATTTGGCAAGAAACTAACAAGAATGGTCAGTGAGAAATTAAAATAGATGGAGAACGTTTTTGGTGTATTTGAGTAGGAAGTGAAGCATTTGTCTACAGAAGATACCGATTTAAGGTGGATCCTCTTTCCTTATTTTCTCCTGTTCCTTTAATTATTTTGCTTGACTTATTCTGAAAATCATGCTGAGCAGTTTCTTTGCTATTCTGCTTGCAGAGGAAATATTTTAAAAGTTTCTCTGTTAATTTTCTTATGTAGAAGTAAAGAAGTAACATTTGAGTGCAACTAGTATGAGCTTTTATAGGGTTTAAATCCTCATAGAAGAAGTTGCTTCTTCAATTGCCCCTCCTAATTTTAAAACTTAACTCATTCTGCCTGGCAAGCTCTGGCTTTCCTCAGTGATGGTTATACACAAAAATTGTAACACCTAGAAAATTGAGGAGAAGAGATTTAAAAATTAAATAATCCTCTTCCATTTTCCTTTTTACTTTTTTTTTCATATATATAAAAAATAGTCTCTGAAGTGAGATTTATGATAGTGCTCTGGTGATTTTGTAATGTTTCCTTACTGGGGAGGGGGAAGGACAGAAAGGGGATAGATGTGACAATAATGCTCGCTGCCATTTTAATCTTCATTTAAACCTTTCTGATAAAACAATATATGTAATTCATTGCAGTGTTTTAGAAAGTAATTATTTTAATTATAATTGTATATTATTAAAAACATGAAAACCATCTTCACAGTCACCCCAGATGCACTTGGTATGGGATGTCACATACAGGTACTGGACTCTTCCTATGAAACCCCTCACCTGTTGAGTTGCTAAAGGTGAAGGAAATCCACATGTGTTGCAGATCAAACCAGCAGGTTTGGCTTTAGTCTCATGGTTTACAGGCAGGTTTATGACACAGGCTTGTTCAGAAAGACTTCTGGAACATCCTTTTGTGCTTCGAGTAGATTTGAAAATAACGATTAAGAGCTGTGGATTTAGTTTCCTCAGGCCTGTGTTTTAATTGTGCTGTTGCCAGCTCTTTATCATCAAAGCTGTTCCAAAAATAGGTTCTGCCATCCCTCCTAGGTTCACTAGAGGAGGAGGAGTAAAAAAACTATACTTACCCAATATTAAACTGGGACTACTTGCCAGAAAATTTAAGTATTCCAAATATAAAACATCCTCCAAAAGCGCCTTTGAAAAAGGATCTTGCTTTGAAGTTAGGTTTCTTTTCTGTATTCATTCACTCTTGTGATTCAAATCTTTTTTGAGGAACAAGTCCTGGAACAATTCAAAGCACCAAATGTAGAAAATTCTCAAATAGTCCTAGGAGGTAACTGGCTGTAGCAAAATATGTGCTATTTTTTATTTGCTAGCTTTATTGCTATGTTGGAGTAATTTTCATCTAAAGCAAAACTTGTATGCTTGTTACCCAGGCTTTAAAATTTGGTTTATGCACTTTGGTTTAAGTCTGTAGTTAAAAATGTAGCATGTATATGTGATTTAAGAAAAAAGAAATTTCTCTGAAATACTGAACTTGTTGCATAACTTTGCAATGTATACCAGGATTTGGTAAGTAACTGCTCAGCCTCAGTATCCTAAGTGTGTACTTTTTGTCTTTTGATACAGAGAATGTGACCTAATTTAATCTGTGGCAAGAGAACCAAGATGAGTTATATTGCATTTCTTAGGGCTGTTACACAGTTCAGCTAATTTACAGTATGTTTATGTCGTTAAATTCTGGCTATGTTGTTCATGTTTGATTCCTTACTCCCTAAGCAGAGCACGTGTGGCATTGCTTTCCTTTAGTAAAACATACTTGATTTTCTGTAAATACTTACCAGCTCTGGACTAGTAGGATGGTATACGATGTTCTGAAGGCAATTTTGAGCGCGTTAGGTAAAATGGTGCACTAATGACATTTGGGTTGCTTTAGACACGCAAGTCTGAGTATTTAGGTTTAGGCTGGATGTATCTTTATGGCAGCACAACAGTGTTGTAGGGACATGACAAGGTCTACACTAAGCCACCTTCTTCCACTGGTACAATATAGTCTCTTCACTGCAAGAAATGATAAAATATTTCAGTGTTTTTTCTCAGAAGTAGTAATTGGCTGGTGACACTACAAGTATATTTTCATACACTTAGAAGGCAAAGGAGTGATGAGTTGAGAAATTATTTATTTTCCATTAACTGAAGCTTATTATTTTTTTGTCTTGTTTTGTGTGGTATTTGTGTATTAGTGAGGAAGGTGAGGAAAAACATTTTAGATCTTTTTAGATCTTTTGTCAATTTGGGATGTAGAATCTTTCTTACTTTGTGATACTATCAAGTAAATTAGCTTTATTATTTAAATTAGCTTAAATTATTTTATAATTATATATAAATTATAAAATATTATAAAACTATAATTAAATTAAATTATTTAAATTAGCTGTTTTAAAATTATATAAGCATTTATCATAACTCTTCAAAAGTTTTTAAAGGCTTTTGTGGGGAAAACTGCTTATGTAGTTTTTTGGTGTAATACCCTGCATTAACAAATTCATTAAAATTATTTGGACATTTGGTCTCTGGATATTAATTGTATTCAGTCTGTCTTAATTTTGTTGGAATGGTTGTTAAATGAAACTTTTCATTTGGTTTTTGGTCTTGTGGTGATATTTTTACTTTTAATTCTGCACAAGATAACCTTCTTATAAATGAGGAATATATTAATTGTTTAATACAAAATTTTTCCTTTTTATAAAGAGGAGTTAGCTGATGGATTTCTAGGCAATTCTCTGGACAGTGCTGGGTGCCATGTGCAGTGCTAGCAATATACTGGTTTTAGTGCAGCAATTGAAATCCTTTTTAGTATAAGGTGAAGCTAATGAATCACTTTAAGAGAACTTCTGGTATTTTTCTAGCTTAAGTTCTTAACATTGCTGTAGTATATAATAGATACATGCTTAACATTTATATATTGTATATATTTTTTCTATGTTTTAGGCTTATGAATGGATCTCTTAATTAGAACAATTAACCCAAACAGATTAATGGTAAACATTTTGGCTGTGCAACAGTTTGAGTTCTTAATCTTGATTTTCTTTCAGGAATTTTCATCAGGAGTGTTTGGTCTTTTAAATGTTACACTGTCAAAAATTTTATTGTGTGATAAAACACAATAAAATTTGTGTTTTTAACAACATTCCAACCGTTGCTTGGAAAGCTTGTGTGCTGGTGAAGAGAAAATGGCTCATGCAATTTAGAAATTTGGCTGTTGGAGTTCACTGTCTCCTGGTTTACATTTCAGCTAAGAGATCAGATTTTAAATCTTCTGGAGTAGACAGAAATTTCAGTTATATTTCATCATGTGTTTAAACCTATAGGATTAATACTGTTAGGAATTCATGTCAGAGAAATCACAAACAATTAGTGAACTTTGATATTGATCACTGTTCATCTGCTTGCATATTCCTTCATTCTGTCCTTCTATCAAGGCAGTCTGGGAGCAGCTAGCATTTCTAGGCATTATAAATACTTAGATTTAGTAAAATGCTGCTGCCATACAATAGTCTTAATTTTAATGTTGAACTAATGAGATATATGTAAATTTTGTCATGCAGTGACCAGTACTGTTCTCTGTGAATGTTTATGCAGCTATGTCAACACTGATGAAAGCACTTGCCAGAATTTTCTGTTCTCTCCTTCCCCAAAGTTTTGCCATAAACTGTCAGATTGAATTTACATACTTTTTAGTGGAAGCAGAATTGTTGAAAACTGAAAGTGCTTTATGCCTGGTGAAGTGTATTTTCTGCCAGTATTGTTTTAGCCCAGTTTATTATGTAGCAGTGTTATGTGTTCAGTTCAGGTAAAGCTAGTTCTTTGCAAAGCATGAGAAGATAAGAACCTTTGAAGCATGCAAATTATTTTTACCTTGTAATCATTCCTTTCATAATCTGTAAGATAGGTTTATATGTTGAGGCAGTATATTTTATTAGGTCAGCTAATTTAGTTGGGAACAATTTTGTCAGCTTTTATTTAGATCCATAACTTTTTAATAATCTAACTTTTTAGTTAGATTCATAGGTTAGCTAAATCTGAAAATCAGGTTAGAGTAATTATTGCACATTTCTGTTAAAGGATGCTCCTTTCTCAGATAGTTACAAGAAAACAGAGAACAAAACAATCTTTTTCCCTCCACGTAGCAACTGAATGATGAACTGCAGTGTCATAGCACTGACTCAGACATCTGTATTGCTTGCTGCTGCCTGAATACTTTGTTCATGCAGACCTACTGTTTCCAGTGCCAAGCTGTTGAAGGTCAGAGGCCAATTGCATTTCCTTCCATCCAGCCACGGAATGTAAAATAAAGCAAATGTAGTCTATAGGATGTTGCTTTCCTTCTGTATACTAAGCATTTTAGGATTATGAATTTAATTCAAACCTTGAGATCCAGAGTCATTCGTCACTATTTTTGCCTCTAAATAAGTAAGACCTTAAAGTATAGGAATTTAAATAAAAAGCTAGATTTCACAAGGCTTGTATAAAATTTTAACAATCAATATTAATGTGACATCTTGATCTGAGGACACAGAAAATATGTTGTCATTCTTCTTGATCTTGTAGGTAGTGAAAGCTCAATCTGGTTTTAGATCTGCAGGTAATAAACTATTACTATAACTGATATTTGTTGTCTTTTTAGGTATACCAATAACAGTGCCACCACCAGGTAAATTTACTTAGATTTTTTTTCCACATTTAAGAGATGAAAACTTGACTGATGTGCAGCTTACCAACTTCTTTTCAATTATATAGATAAAGGATTTTGTATACTCAACTATGTATGTATATGTAAGCTCAGTTATTTTGATGCCAGGAAGAAGAGAAATTGTGTGAAAATGCTGTTGACTAGTGGACCTAATCAACCCGTTTTCTATATTCATCTATACTCAGATGTATATTTCCTTCTTTAAAATATTTTTTTCCCAGCTATGCAGTGAATAGTTTTGACTGTTGCTTATTAAGTATTGTTTGAATTTGCCCATGCTTCTATATCACCATATTTTTAAGAATGATAAAGTTTATAATTTGAAGCACTGATAAGTCATGTTTAATGTTTTGCCTTTTTCAAGCTGAAAAGTAGTTCTTAGTCTTACAAAATAAAAACCCATTTACCTGGAAACACATCTTGATTGTTCTCTCTGTGTTCTCTCTGGAATTTGTTTCCCATTATATGCTTAGCCTAGTTCTTTTATGTGTTTATGGGTGATAGAATTCTACTTTCTCCCCTCCTTACCTAATTTATTGTTACAGGTTTTCCACCACCACCTGGCGGTCCTCCACCTTCCCTCATACCCACAATAGACAGGTGATTATCTGTTTGAAATATTGCTAAACAATCTATCAGTATTCTGTAACTGAAATAAATGAATAAGCTCTCTTGCATTGCCCAGTGTTTTATGAATTTGCGATTGGGAAAGGGGAGACAGCTTCAGATTTTTACAGTAGCTTTACAAAAATGTTACTAGTCTCACATCTCAACATATTCTTTGAGTAGGTTACTTGGCCACTTCCTAGTTTAGTTATGACACAGTATCAAAATATCAAATTAATTAGAGTTTTGATGGTAAATCAATGCCAAGACCTAAGGGTTGATTGTTAAAGTATTCTTTAGTAGTTTGAAGGCTTATTTATGTGAACTGTATACTTTCCAGCTATCATATACTTTTTTGTAGATGTACACAAAAATTTTAACACAGTTTCAAGCCCTCATAAACTATAAGAAGTGCCAGAGTTCCACAGAATCCAAATTGTTATTTCTATTCTATTCTAAGTGTTCAGCTGTAACAGGCCTAACTGTACTTTTTCAATACAGTTTTTTATATGCATTTATATTTATATGCATACATATATTTATATGTATAGATATAAATATATTAAAGGAGGGAAAAGGTTGGCTAGCACAGTCTTTGAGTAATATTTGTATTTTGCTGGAGGCCAAAAGTAGGTCATATACAAAACTCAGTTAAGATGGTACAAGCCCTTGTCAGTCCTCTGGATCTTACTGAAGGAAGATCTGTTCCTTTGAAATTGAAAATTCTGTTAAAATACATGATACAAGAGGATGATGGAAAATCTCTGAGAAAATCTTCATATGATTTAATTGAGAATCCTATTCTATCTTAATGTATCATGTGTGCATGAAAGTATATTTATTACTTTGTACTGACAGTTGCTGTGAATGAGTTCTGCTTCTGATTGTATATATTGTATATAATATATATATATTATGTATAAATGTATCTGTTTATTGCAGGAGGTAGCTTTGTTGCTAAAGCTGAATTTTAACATTTATCTTTAATATCCTGAAACTGGTTTTTTGTGTATTTTCCACAGTGGACATTCTTCTGGCTATGATGGTCGTTCTGTTCGTGCATTTTCATATGGCAGTGGTAAGTAAGCAAGCTTGCTGGCTTTGGAAATTTTGACCAGATTGATTATCAATTGATAAGTGATATCAGATTGTTTGATACATATATGAGGATTTTAGCTAGAAGACTAAATAGGTCCTATCAGTATTTCATTATGAAAGCTCATTGCTGACCATTGTAAATAGATACATGCTGTTGCAAATATAATCACTGTTGGTAAATACTATTGTTTTGCTTATTAATTTATATACTAGATATCTTTTCCTGCTGCTTCTGCAGAACTGTGATTTTGAAGCATTATATACCATAATATGGACTGCAAGTCAGGGAGAATTTTTCAAGAATTTAAAAGCAGGAGAACAATTACTGTCGAGTTATCATCAGAATTTTAATTACTAAGACAAGTCATTCAGAAATCCTGATGATGTACCTCTCCCTTGAAAAAGCATTTTTCTAAGACACTATAACCTTCAGCTATCCTATTGCATGTTTTTTTCCAGTAAAAGTGCAGTAAGAGTGAACTAAAATAAAAGCTTTGTCATGTGCCACCAAATGGGCATCCACAGAATGTATGCTGAGTTTAGAACTGTTACCTAGCACAGCTCTGCTTCTTGATCTGAAGGAGAAAATAAGAAGATAAAGTATTTGGATTGGAGGGAATCATCAAAGATTATCTATTTCAAGCCTTCCTGCCATGAGCAAGAGTACCTTTCACTAGATGAGTTTGCTCTGAGTCCTGTCCAGCCTGGCTTTGAACACTTCTAATGGTGGGGCATCTACAACTTCTCTGGGCAACCTGTGCTCCACCACCATCATCATAAAGAATGTCTCCCTTATGTCCAATCTAAACCTACCATTTCTCTGAGTAAAACCACAGACCCTTGTCCTGTTACTACAGGCTCTGGCAAAAAGTCTCTCTCCATCTTTCTCCTAAGTCCCTTTGCAGTATTGAAAAGCCACAATAAGGTGTGCCTAGAGCCTTTTCTTCTCCAGGGTAAACAACCTAAACAACATAGGAGAGATGTTCCAGCCCTCTGATCATTTTTTGTGGCCCTCCTCCAGACGTGCTCTAACATATCTTTGTTGTACTGGGTCCCAAGAGCTGAATGCAATACTCCAGGTGTAGTCTCACAAGGGTGCACAAAGAACCATCTCCTTCAACCTGCTGGGCACTCTTCCTTTTGATCCAGCCAGGATACAGGTGGCTTCCTGAGCTGCAAACTCACTATGGGCTCCTATATAATTTTTGCCCACCAGTATCCCCAAGCCCTTCTCTGCAGGGTTGCTTTGAATCAGTTCATCACCAGTTTGTACTGACATTGAGGACTGCCCCACCCAGATGCAGGACCTTGCATGTTGCCAGTCACTACCTCTGCCTTCAGTACATCTGCCATCCAGCCTCATACCTAGTGCCTTTTCTTTCAGCTAAATTCTATTGCCTTGCTCCTTGTTCCCTTGAACCCTAGCTGGTGAGAGGAGAAATTGTAGGGAAAGTTTTGTCCGTTTCTGAGGATGTGATGTTCAGCACAGATCAGATATTCAGCAAATCTATTTCCCAAATGATCCAAAGTCTTAAGCATGGATATACAGATGACATTTTGTAATGGCTTGCAATTTCTTCAAGTTGTAGCAGTTCATGGAGTAATAAGCAGTACTTTGTTGACATTGTAAGGATCCTCATCAGTTATTGTTTGCTTTCATGCATTGGAAGCTTGCTATGATTTTAAGAATTATTGAAAAAGAATTCATAAACATTGGCTTTACACAGACTTCTTTTTTAGCAGTAATTTAATTGTGTTTTAGCAAAAAGGTAAAAGCTGAGATGTACAGCTAAAGCCATGCAGAGCATCAGAAGGAAAGCAGTCTTACTAAGACATATTAATGTATGTATGTGTCATCTATTACCTAGTCTCCAGTGTAGAATGTTTTTCACTTTGGTGTCTCTTCTGTTAGAATTTCCTATTCTGTCAAGTATTGTCAGGGATATAAGAATATTTCCAAGTTTTATGTTGACCTTTAGAGGTGATGGCATGCTTGTGTTGCAGCACCAGTTTTAAAGGATGACTGTTAGCATGATCATGCCAACATTGAATTTGAACTTCTCAAGCATGATTAAAAAATTGTTTACCTTTATATGATTATGGAGACCAAGGAGCAGAGTCCACTCCTGTCTTCCCAGTGTGCTTCCAACATATCTGGTATCCCTGTTGCAGTAAAAGCTTTTGTATTTGCAGCACAAAACAATTGTCTGTCTCAAAGCTGTCTGTGTCAGGGATTTTTGAATCTGTAGAGACTCCATGGCATTTTATCACTGTTGCTCATCTCTTAGTGAAAGACGTTTTCCTAGTCAGCATCATACTCTCACAGTCCCTGCTGTGCAATGTGATCACTGGTCAGTGTTTAGCAGTCCTCTGTGAATCAGAATTTGGAGACATTTAGAGTTCCACAGTGCAGCAGGGTACGGACTTACAGTCATTTAAATAAGTGTATTTATTTAATAATTGCTTTGGATCATAGCGCTGAATCTCTGACCTGTTGTCTTCTTTGACAGTCTGTACATTTCCTAGCTTTGTCAAAATTGCAGGGGAAGATGTGCAAATGGAACACATTGCAAAAAGTACCAGTCTTGATTAAGGTTGATTACCAGCCTTTCTTCTGCCTATTCAAATTCCTTAGCTCATGTTTTGGTTTCTCTTCCCATGTGGTCAGTTGGGTTTCCCATTGCAAACTCTTTAGGAAGGTTATGTAGTAAAATAATATCTTAACTTACAACTTCAAGAATGTCTGTTTTGTTTTTGTGCTCTTCCACCACATCAATATGGTTTCGTCAATTTGCACTTAAATCCTTTCACAATTCACACTACCTTTGCCATCTTATCTTTGGCTTTGCTTGAGCTGCATTTGATCAGCCACTGAAGCGCCTTTTATCGTACACTTGTTTGCGTCTTCCTCAAGCAGTTCTCTGATCTGTGCTCTAAATGTTCTTTATATCTTAGGAACTTGCAAGACATTTAACATTATGGAAACAGTTTGAGAGTCAGTATTTTTTGAGGCATAAGGAACAAGCATTAAATAATTTGCCTTATGCCATGAAGCTTTAAGTTTTTAAACAATCTCCAAAACAGGGTTCATGTCTCCAAAACCAGTAATTATTCAAAGCTCTCTTCCTGTTTTAAAAATAAAATCAGAGTTGAATTTTTGAAGTGTCTTTCTTCTTGTAGAAATTATTGGAATAATCTATGTAGAAATAACAGAAATGACAAAAATTCAATAAAAAAGTAGAAGTGGAGCACCAGTTGATACTAGAAAGTAAGTGTCTTGTGAATAATTCCTGGGGAACATGCAGATATAAAAATGTGTAGTGTGTCAAATTACTGTTTTATCTCATGTTACTGGGGAGAAATACTTCTGTCTGATGAGAATTACTCAAGATGTGATGAAGTATCCAAAATTTAATGTAAAAGCTTGTACTACCATTAATAACTGGTTTGTAGTATACATTTAAAGTTAAGTTTAAGTTTAAATTTTACATCAGAATACGCTAGCAGCCAGTGTCTCATGTACCATATGTGTGTTGTTGACATAGTGGCAAGTCAAGGAAATTAGCAGTCTTTTAAGTCCAGCTGGGTTTTTTTGCTATTTCTGGCTGCTTTCCTTCGACGAATTTCAGGTCTTGGCAGTATAATCAACAGCATAATATTGTATTAGAACATTTTTTTCTGTTAACCCTCAATTTTGCTTGTAGACCTGAAGTTAAACAGTGTCAAGCATTTTATTAGAGGCAAAAACTTGTATAAATGCTTTTTTAAGGAATTATAATACTTTTCATTGCAAATGTATTTTAACAATGAAGTGTTTTTTCCTGCTTCACTGCCTGCTGTAAAGGTCTTTTGTATTCCTGCTCTGGAAGCTTGGCAAACTGCTCTCTTAAGCTTCTGCCAAAGCTTTCTGGGGCAGGCATACTCCAGACGTTACAGGCAAGGCAGTCTGAACATAGCTGTCAGCAGAGGCCACTGGTTTTATAACTCAACAGTATTAAATACAGCACCAGTAACACACTTCACATTGTTCAGTGAGTATTGATGTTAATTGTACTGTTAATCTCTTTGTGACACCATGAAGTCAAGTAAATATTGTTCTCGTATTATAGATGATGAAGTGGAGCTCAAAACAAACGATTTATTGAAAGTTAGGAAAGCTAGCAAGGCAGATAAGCAGAAAGGGAGAAGTCCTCAGTACTGTAAGTCCACTAGAGAGTGCTGTTTCCAGCTAAATACTCAGCCCTTGTTTTTCCTTTACAGGATGCGTTCACGGGACTTCTGGCGAGGGAGGGCAGGACAGAATAATTGGGGCATTAGAAGTAGCAGTTCTGTATTACACTGAAGTTGGCAAAAAGCAGTGGAGAAGCATGTTCCTTCTCCTTATTTCTAGCTATCTAAAAAGGTTGGGAGACACTGATAAGACTTCCTTCTTAGCATTCTAGATTAAGACTATTCAACTTCTAGATTAAGACTATGCTTCATTTTCTTAAACTGTTATATTTTAGTGGTATTAGTGTTTGTGCTGAGCATTCATAAATGTTATTGTACAAAGCACAAGTGGGAGCATTATTTCTTCTCCCCAGAGTGAATTTATTTCTAAAGCTCCTTTTACCTCTGTAGTCAGAAAAGTATGACAGAGCACATTGCAATATAAATTAGTGAGTGAGAACTTCATAGCTAACACTATATTTTAAATATAATGATTTTAAAGTACAAAAGATAAAAATAATAGCATTCAAATACAAGGCTGGAAGCGTCATTTTTCTGAACTGTATTTTCAGAGCACCTGAGTTTCAAAGGCACTTCTGTTTTCTGGTTGTTTTTGTTTTGTTGTTCCCCCAAAATAAAGCCATTTGACTGCATAGAATCAGATTCTTTGAGCAAGTATTTGCACAATTATTTTTTTTCCCCCAAAAAGTGTTTAGACAGTCTTTGGGGTATGTACCCTGGTTTTGTACATCCTCTTAAGAAGTATTTAAATGAGTGCCAGAAGCTTTTGTAATCATAATGGAAAATATGCAGTGTTTGCTTAGAATTAACTCTAATGTGAAAGGGGAAGATTAAAAAATGTCATTGGAGGAAACTGACAAATGTTTTCATGCATAAGTTTCCATATGATATTTGATTTTGTTCTTTCTAATAACTACATCTCTTTTTTTAGTCACCTTTCCACACCCTGCAGGTTCTGCCCCTTCATGGTCTAGTCTTCTGGACACCAGCAAACAGTGGGATTACTATGCACGAAGAGAGAAGGACAGGGAACGTGAGAGAGAGAGATCCCGAGATCGGGATCGTGACCGGGACCGAGACAGGGATCGAGACCGTACCAGAGACAGGGAAAGGGACCGAGATCACAGTCCATCTTCAAGTGCGTTCAACAGGTCAGTGAAATGTCCTAAACGTGCTGTAACTTCTTAAAACCCTTGTCTCTGTTGTACAGTGTACTTCAGCATTCAAGTTTAGTGTTCTGCTGCATATTCTAAAGAGCTGGGTCATATGGCTTCCTCACCTTCACCTTTTCTCTTGGAAACGATAATTCCTAAATTTCTACATGTAAAACAGAAGCAGGAAAAAAAGACACTATACATCCAAATTGATCATAGTGCTTTACAAGTTAAGGGTGATTTAACTCTTTAAAATGTCTGAAATATCCATCTATTTTTGACATCAGTAGGTCTAGGAAAAAACCTACAGAAAAATATATAGAAGTACCAAATGAATTTTTGTTGCCAATTCGGGATTAAGAGCAACGTGTTGCAACATTTGACCTTAATTAATGGTGTTAAATACCTGCTAAAATGGTTAATATTGTTGTTAAAAATGGCTGGATAATAATATTTCCTCTCTTTTTTAAAACTATAATTTCAAGGTCAAGAACTTTCATTTTGATGTAGATGACGAAAATCATGTCAGATAACTTTATTCAGCTTTCTAATTTCTTTAAAAATGAAGCTGCAACTGTTCCGTGGTTCATGTGCTCAAGTACAAAGCATTTGATGTTGAGCTCGCTGTGGCTCCATAGAACAGAGGTCTATTGGTTAGCCAGATTTTTCTAAATTTCCCCTGCTTGTTATCTACTAAGCTTTTTGGGGTAAATAGCTGACACTTTCTCAGTGTTTGCTGTTAAGCTTAAATTTTTTGCAGAATATGTATGTTAGCTATTAGGCAGATTGTTTTTACTAATGGTTTTAAGCTGAAGGGAATGAGAGCACTGAAAATCAACGTTACTGTGGTTGAGAGATGACATTTTTGCAGGATGATTGTTAGCTGAAGACCCAAACTGGGTGCAAGCTGCGGGATTTTCCATGTGTGCTGGTGTGGTGATGTCCTCTCCTGTGGGCATGTGCTTCATTCCAGAGTCAGATAGGCTGAAGATCTATCTAAACATCTGTTTTTCAGACAGCTTGATTGAAGGCCAGAAAGAGCCCTGGTCATTCAAGGGTGCTTGAAATGAACCTTAATAGCTTCCAGGCCTCAAGAAATCTCTGTGCTGCTGCCAGAGTTATCTGTAAAGGAGGGGGAAGAGCAGGCCTCGACTTTTTTATGTGACTAAATTATCCACCATCTGTAGCAAAGCTGTTGCCACATGGCTGTGTAAGAAAATGGGAGGCCCTTAACTAGGATAAGTTGATTTGGGAATCAGAAGAGGTGGGAGAGGCTTAAGAAAGAACATGCAGATACAATATTTCTTAAGAAGGTTTATTTTCAATTCTGTGCACTTATGAAAATAGAATGAATGGAGCTTTGGGGAAGAGAATGTGAACTATTTTAAAGACTGCACAGATTTATAGTTTTTATTTATATTCCCTTTGTTTAAACTTTGATCAAGTGGTCTTGGTGGGGTTTGTAGTAAGCATCAGGTTTAGCATTTTACTGCTTAGAAATTATGGCTTTCAATGCTTTTAGCAGTTGTTTTCCATATGAATAGCCTGTGTATTTGCTACAGCATTTCTTAAAATTATAGGAAAATAGGATTATTCTTATTCTATTATAACCAAAATGCGGTTTAAAAATGAACTTTCAGCTGTCTTTATATTCTGTTCTGCTTTTACTCTGCTATCCTCAGAGAAAAGTATACATTTTTACAATGCATCTCACTGCCTCCTTAAGAAGATGCCATTATTTTTGGGCTGTTTCCCTTCTGCAAAGGTTGGAACTTTGTATTGTTTGCTTGAGGTTCTTTGTTGTTTTTTGTTTTGTTTTGTGACAATGTAGACATTGGAATTTGACTGATATGTTACTACTTTGTGGTTATGCCTCAGCAATTTGAAAAATTAAAAAAATAAACAAAAAAACCCAAAACAATAAAAAAACACAAAAACCAGCAACTGTGTTTCTAAGGTCCTGGAATTTAGTAATCTCGTGCAGAAGAGCAGATGAGGGTCTGGCTGGCTGGCTTGCAGCTTTACAGGATTTGGTGTCCGTGGTCAACAAACTGAACAAGACTCCATGATCGGTGTGCAATAAAGGTCAAAAACACTGAGCAGCATTAGAGTGTTCCTGAACACACTGGTCTTGCAAACTGATATTTTGCTTTAGTTAGAGAGGTTGTTTATTTTCATCAGACACACTTACAAGCTGTCGTGGCTCTTTAGTAGTTTGCCGAAATAAGGTTTAAAAGGGAGTATCAGTAATATTTTTAACCTTTTCTGGACTGCTTTAAAATAAATGGGTGACAGAACAAATGCAGAGTGTGAGTTACTATTAAGGACCTTGGATCTCATTTTTGAAACCAAACCGTAAGTCTACGAGTAGCCATCTAATTTCCCATGGCAAGCTTATCAGAAGTTAGTGGTAGATATTCAGATTTTAACTTTTTAGTTAGATAGTGATCATCAAAATACTAGTTTTGGGAAGCAATATCAGAAATGGGAGGAAAATACAGTTGCACAGAGTGGCTGGGGAGTCTCCATGCATGAAGATACCCTGAAGCTGTCTGGGCATGGTACTGGTCATCTGGTACTGATGGCCCTGCTTTAGCTGGGGTTTGGTCCTTGTGACCTCCACTCATGCCTTCTAACCTGAGTTTTTGTGCCATTTGATGACAAATGTGCTTTGCAGGATTCAATCAACTTACTCTCAGATCTGAGGTTATAAATGCATTATTAAATCCATGAAGTTGTGTCACTCAGTGGCAAATCGTAATTTTGAGTTCTGTATTTGTAGCTGTAGTTTTCCTGGTTTTGATGTGTGAATATTTTTTGTGTCCCTTAGAAAAACAGAATTTTCTATGGAGCGGTTAATGCTTCTCCACAGTGTCTTAAATTACTAATTTCTGACATTTGTCTAATGATGTAATCATACAGGGTTTCATAAAAAGACTAGTGCTGTTGCTTCAGGTGTTCCCCTTTCTCACTCTGAGTTTTCATGCATAACTGTAATAATCATTAATGTAATATCCTCACTTGGGAAATGGCCAGAGGATCCAAGTTGTGGCAGATAAAATGGGTTTGATCTCAGTTCTCGCTGCTCCAGGACATGAGGAGTTGAGCTGTTCTCCCTATGATGTGTCTGGTCTGTTCTGCTGCTGCAGGGACTTCAGGAAGATAGTTTCTTTCATGGTGAATGTTGGCAGAGACAAAAACACTTGCCTTTTCTTAGGTCAACGGTATCTAAATTGTTACTGGTTTAACTTTAGAAAGACTGTTAGATTGTGCCTTTCTTTAAGGTAAGGTAAGGATCTCCCAAAGTATGGGTAGAGAAGACTTAATGTGATATATAAATAATTACACTAAGTTTGTTTGTATTGAAGTTGCACTGTTAAATGCTGCTGGGTAGGATTTTCTTAGTTGAGAAATGATGAAATGATCATGCCTTTTTGAGCTATGCTAATGTAGCATTTGATTGGTGTTGGCTAACAATGGACAGTGTTCTCATCTTTTTTTTTCTTTTAGATTTCAGTAAACTCTTAGAACTGCCCTTTTCATCAAGTCAAAATATAAAAAAATGTTTTTAAGTAAAGCCTTTGAATTCTTGTCCAAAGAATATGGACAAGACATATATGACATATATGACATCTTGTCATGATATTTAGGGGTTTTTACCAACATTGTGGCAGGGCAGCATTTCATGGCAATCCAAGTGAGAAGTGCAAGTAGAGATAGGACTAGCACTAAGAAAAATTAATTTCAAAAGCAGCCAAAATATTTAGCATATTTTACTCTTTGTACTTAGCTTTTCCTTTTCTTGAAGTGGGTGTAAGGAAATAGATAACTGTACCAAAATCTAACTTTAATTTACCCAAATTGTATAATAGTCAAATAGTGTGCTTCTAAGTGTTGAATGTTTCAAGCACTGATCTGAAAACATTACTGAAGTTTATGTAGGGTTGTATTTCCTTCCCAGTTATATACAGGGTCAAGCTAACAGCTTGGTAACTCCTATACAAACTTAATGTTTCACTGTTGTGTTCTTTTTTCTTTCATTTTTAAAGTGCAATTTCCTTTCAAAATTGCATTAACTGCACAAGTCTAGTGTATAACATGAAGAACTTTATTGTCCTTTAAGCACTGGAACTCATGTAGACATCCAGAAGCATTATTAAGATTTTCCTGTCATTTAGCTTGTTATTGTTACACTCCTTGGTCTTACTGTCCTGAAAATCTCTTCTTTGTGAATCAGTGATGAAGAACGCTACAGATACAGAGACTATGCAGAGAGGGGCTATGACCGCCATAGGACAAGTAGAGAGAAAGAAGACAGACACAGAGACAGGAGACACAGAGAGAAAGAAGAGAGTCGACACAAGTCATCTCGAAGGTTTGATTTCTCTTTTTTTAATAGGATATGAAAGACTTGTCCAGTTAAAAAAAAAAAAGTAGACTTTTAAAAGAACCCCAAACAAACAGGAGTTTTGTGGAAAGACTGTAAACACTTGAATGTGCTACTTGGAACAAGTCTGCCATATAAAATGTGAACAGACAAAAAGCAATACTGACCCTGGGTAACCTTGTATTGAGTGATGTATGTGACAGTCGGTATGTGAACAGTAACTAGGACATTGGGGAAAGAAGGGTAAAAATGGTGAGTCAGAAAGAGGTGGAATGAAGCTGACATTCAGCAGCATGAACAGAACAACTTAACAGTCATTCCCAGTACGTAAAATAATCCTCAGAGTCACCTGATAGAAATTGTTCTACATGATCCATTTTAAGTTAGAAATGAAAGTTAAGTCCAGAAAATGAGGTCAACAAGAATGTCAAATTATTAAAGAATGACAATAGGTTCATGACATTGCTAAAAGTATTGCTATTAGAATATGGATTACAAATGTGAAAAATCATTCAATTTTCCCCACAAAAAGTACAGGATGGATAGATGTATGTTCCATTCCCAGAAAAATTCAGTTGTGCACTGACATCCAAAAACTGAGTTGGGATCAGATGCCAGTTTTAAAATGTGAATGCAGAAGCTGGTTTTTTTTGGTAATTTGTAATTAAATAGGGCCTGAAGTGTCAAGTGTTTGAGGCATGTTTTCTCTCTAATTAGTAACAGCAGACGTCGTCATGACAGTGAAGAAGGGGATAGCCACAGAAGGCACAAACACAAGAAGTCCAAAAGAAGCAAAGAAGGAAAAGAAGCCAGTGGTGAACCTGCTCCTGAACAGGAAAACACTGAAGCTGCCCCTGTGGAATAGGCTTGTGTGATTTTTGCCTACTTGCATATATATTAGTGCCAGAAATAGATTACTATAAATCTTGTTATTTTTCTGGGAATTATAATAATTTGCTCTTAATCTTGTTCTGTTAGTTTGAAATCAAAGGTTACTTTGGTTTTTTTTGAAAATAAAAGAACGAATTTTTCATGTTAAGATTCTTGGACTTTGTCTTTTAAGAAACAGTGAAAAAACATCTTACAGCTAGAGGCTTATGCTCTTACAGTATAAGTAGGGCTTAAATTCTTTGTATTAAATTGTCTCCTTTTTTCATAAGCCGACGGGAAGGTCATTCTTTTACTGACTTTAGAAACAGTGTGTATTCATTTTATTATATACCCAACATCTGGAACAGTGTGGGTTTAGCAAAGCTTTTGGAGTCATATTTGGAAAGGTCATCTTTTACTACAGGGACACACAGGAACTGCAGGCTCTTCAAAAGCTGTGTAATGTGGAGCAAAAAAAAACTAGGGAAAGTGGGAAAGGTGCTGATTGTTCTTAGTTGAATGGAACACTGAGCATGGTGATGATACACTTGGTAATTATGTCTGGTTTGTGTGGGTGCATAAGGATGAATTAAGCTGGATAAGCATCCCTGCTGCTTTTCAGTGGCTTAAGAGAGAGTTCATTTTAGTCTTTGTTCTAGGGGAACAGCTGCCCTTAACACGATAAAGATTAACAAACATATCCTCTTCCCACTGCAAGCTTGTGAGATAAAAACAAGACTGAGGAACGTGAGTTATTTGCAGAGAAAGACAAAGGGCTATTTTAAAAGACATATAAGACCACCATCATTTTTAGATTTACTTCATGCAGAACAGTATCAAGTGTGATAAGGCAATCCCACAAAAATTTTACTGCTATTCAAAAGACTCATTTGATGGCATTAGCAGGGTGCAGTGTACTTTCTTAAAAGTAATATTCTATATAAAAGTCCCAGATTTAATAGTATTAATAATAGTATTCATCAGAACAAACCAGGGAAATGAGGTAATTTGGTTTTGGATGAAAATAATGTCTGTACAAGTACACAGTTACAATTATTTTTAATTACTTTAGAAATTTCATTCACAGTTTTACAGACTAACAAACAGTACTTGAAAGTCTTGAAAATACCAGCTTCATGCTGACCATGAAAAGGTACACATAATCAAAGTGCTATTAATGTGTTGGATAAAAACCTTCACCTGATTATTGCAACTAGAAAAATTGCAAGAAATATTTCCATAAGTTATTTGAGGTTTTCTTTTTGTAAATCAAAATAAAGTGGGTGCGCAGAAGCTGTTGCTCCTTAAATTTCATTATTATTATAATGCATTAAATAGATATATAGATATGTATAAAAAAAACAACAAAAAATCCTTAAGAACACAGGGAAAGAAGGACTTAAGTCTGTAGCTTGGATCACTCCAAGTGATTTTCTGACAGGTGTCACTGCTTTGCCTAAACTTGACTTTTCTTGACATGCAGGTTGAAATTTCACAAACCTTTTCTTTATAAATACATACTTGACCCCCCAAAAAAGCCAAGACTAATGTTCCTTTTTAAAATTTTTTCCCCATGTTAAGATACTTGTCATACTCTCCATGAAGACTTGTTTTATAAAAATGTGCCAGGCCATGACACAATTGTGAGAGTAACTTTTCCTTTTAGTTCTTTGAGCATCCTTGCCAAGCAGGCATGCATCATTCCTGATGTGTTCCTGCCATTGACAGCAAGGAGGATGTCTCCGCACCTGAAAAAACAAATTCAAGACAACAATCAAAGTGACTTCTTATCTTAAATATTTTCAAATGCCAAAGCACATCTTTAAGCTGGGGAAGAAATGGTTCCTTCTCTGGCTGACTACTGTTCATGAATAAGGGAATAATGCAGGTGAAAATTCAATTGTTTGAGTTTCTTACAAATTTGTAATTAATTAGACATATTTGAAAGCAAAAATTATATTGTTCTTCTGATGTTCATTCATCATCACAGAATCATAGAAGGGCTGCAGTTGAAGGGACTTCAAAGATTCCAACCCCCTTGGCTCTGGGTAGGGACACCTACGAGACCAGATTGCTCAAAGCCCCAGCCAACCTGTCCTTGAATAATGAGGAGGCATCCACAACTTCTCTGGGAAACTTGTTCCAGTGTCTCACATGAAATAATTTCTTTCTAATTAAAATGTAAATTATTTTTTCTGGTCTAAACCTACTTTCAGTTTAAAGCCATTGTCTGTTGTCCTAGCACTACATACCCTTGTAAGAAGTCCCTTTCTAGCTTTTTTGTAGGCCCTCTTTAGATACTAGAATGATCTGTGTTCTGAACAACTGTATTTTTAAGCCTTGTTAATTGATGGAAGTTTGTGCCATGATTGTGCATTTACTCTCTTCAAGTGTATTGGTGTTTGTGGGGAAGGCGGTTGGTTGGGCTGTTTAGAACTGGATATGTGGGAAACCTCTGTGCTGGCATGCTTTGTACCACCCCAGAGATAAATTGACTCTTCTTTTAACTCACATACTAGTGGATTGCTAGACTTCTGAAAACATTCTGCTATGAAGGCAGATCTGTTAAACTTCAGGATATTTATGTTCTGTTTGCAGATATCCCAGAGTTAGTTTTGTATCAGTGAGTCCTACCCCCATCCCTGCCACACCTTAATGAAAACATGTTTTTTAAAAACCCCTACAAGTTAACCAGAAGAAAAACTTACTTAAATGCTACTTTTTTTTTTAGATAGGAATTATTACCTAATTCTGCCATCATTATATGCTGGTGTTCCCCCAACAATGGATTTGATAAAGAATGGTTTGTTCCCAGTATGTTCTTCATAACCTCCTACGATGCTGAAGCCAAGACTTCCAGATGTATTTCTTCGTAATACAATTTCTTTGCAGCTGTACAAATACCTGAAATAAACCAGTTTCATTAAATGTCTTATAGTTAACTTTAGATTCTGATGAACCATTAATAATAAATCTGCCTTTTCATGCACCCACAGAGTGTTTTTAAGAGTTAAAGTAGTGCCATATTTTCACTGTATTAAGCACTTACATTTCTGTTTCTGTAGTATTGCTTTCCTGTTACAACCAGATAACGAGTTATCCCAAAAGTAAAATTAGTAGATAGTCTTGGGATTAAGTATTAAATACATTTTTTTTTATAAGGCAGAAATCTTTTAAAATTATCTAATTGATATGAGGGAGAAAAGCACTTGAGCCTGGATTTAATGTTCGTAAATCAGCAATTCAAAAACCTGTATTTCTTCTACCTTGTACAGCCCAATGACTTGTTTATCTTCCAGATACGAGCCTGTATGTGATTAATTATGTCAAAGTGCTCAGGCACTTAATACTGTGGTGCATGTCAAAGTCAAATAATTTTAAGGCCAATGGAATGAACTACAAAAATGACAGATGACACAAAGACAGGTATTGGTGGAATTAGGGATCCTAAGCTTTTCTTGTTAAGTAATCTGATAAGTCACAGCATGGAAGATGAGAGAAACTTAGCCATGTGAGTCAGTGCTTTGGAGTACTCAGTGTTTTGAGTCTGCTGTCAAGAAGATAGCTTGTCCTTACTGTAATGATTAACATAAGATTCTGTAGTAAGAGGACTGAAATCTGCTTCTCCCTCCATTTATCTTTTGAATGTATTTTATGATACTGTATGTTACGCTCATCAAAGCTTAGGTTCCAAAACCAGGGGAATAGGGGAAAACAAGTATAGTGTTATTAGACCTAAATGTTGCCTAATGCTCCGAGTACATTAATTTCTGGGTGTTTTTTTTTTAAAACAAATTAATTCCATTTGTTGGAGAGTAAGTGATAGAAATTTCTGCCCATAGTACTTGACCAGCTTAGCATTAGTGGTGTCCCCAGAAATGACTGAAATTACTGAATGACTGAAAATATATTTGCTACTCCAAATATTAAAATGTAGGCTGACCTACAGCAGGCAACTATTACAAGTGCTATTCAAAGTCTTTAGGTTTCTAAGAAGCACGTGACACTTCTATAGGAGGATAAATAGCCTTTATCTTAAAGACTGGTATGCCTAGTGTTTTTAAAATTATGTTTTATATAGTGCATTTGCTGTCTTTCACACCAGTAATACTAGATTAGTTCCCCAGGGCCTACAAATATTCACCTGCTTCCAGGATGGTACGTATGTAATATTTGCACAAGAATTCACTGGTTGCTAATGTACGAAACAGGTGACATTTGCTTCTTCCTCAGCAGCCAGGCATTATTACTTTACCATCTGTAGACTTCTTCAACGTGCAAAATCACTTAAATCCTCTATGTTTAATGGTACTTATCAAGGTCATGACCAAACAGTGCCAGGATTCAGACATTACTGTTATAATTCAGTGTTGATTTTGGGGCAGAGGTCTCTGCTGCCCAGTGCTACACTCACTGCCTTAAGGAGCACATTCCTGACATTGAAAGGTAATCAGCTAAAACCTAATGCCATAGAAAAGTAGTAGGCAAGCAGGTAAAGACATGAGGATAAAAGGCGGTGAAGCCAAACATGCCTTATGTGCATTCTATACATGCAGTCTATAAGGTTATTAGTTGCATGATCTCCATCAGTGCAGAAAGCATAAATACATATTTGCTGTCAATATGTATGATAAATTTAAGTAAAATAGACACAGCATAATAGCTTTGGCCTTGTTCTCTCTGCCAGAGCAAACTCATGGAAACCAAGGAACAGCAGAGAGCAACCACTCTGTTGTGACTCCAGGCCCCTGTGCTGCCTTTTGCCTCACCAAAGGGACTAGGTGTAACCTGCGGACAAGAAGGCAGTGGAGACATCGAAGTCAGGAGAAGAGGTGCTGGTGTGATGGTCAGTTTGGGAAACTCCCTTTTCACAAGCATTTACAAGCTTGTCTTCTTTGGTTCCCAATACCCAAATTGGTAATTAAATGTTTTCAGTCCTGAAAGCCAAGTCTGTTTTGGCCACGGCAATAATAAGTGAGGGATTTCCCTGTCTTGACCAATGAATTTACTCACTCTTCCCCTTTTCACTCACCCTGCTGTGGGTGTTGGTGCAGGCAGGTCCAACCCATCACAACAGCCATGGCTAGAGACTGACTTTTGAAAGAATAGGAAAGTCTAGGATGTGTTTATGCCTTTAACTTGACATTTTCTTATCTCCATCCTATGGGATAGAGGTATAAGCATGGCAGTGCATCATCCATCTGTTTGTCAGCACTGTCACAACTGTGAAAAGGATTCTGTCAGGCAAAGCTGAGCTGTATGTAATGCAGGTACTGCTTTCTCCAAACAGTTCAGTGCCTAAGCAGAGAGCAGCCCAAAGGGACTCCATTCTTTTAGGGCTGTTTAATCATGAAGACAAGCTACAAAGTACCACCAAGAAAAAATACAATCATATGAAGAGGCTTAGTGTGTTTGAGTAGCTTGTATTTCTGTGATAATCAAAGCCCTAGTCTGGGTGTTTTGACCCAGTCAAACTGCCGTAACCCACTAAACAACCAGTCTAAGGAGACCCATCTCCTTGGAAAAGAGCAGCTCACGGTCTTCTGCTTTTATTGCTAAATACTCCAGAAGATGAGGATAAGGAATAATTTATGTGTGAACCTGCCTCAGATAACAAGATTTGGGGATATACAGTGTCTACCCACAGGGTCCTATCCTAAGCAATACTACAGCTAAGGATGAGTTACTGATGCATGAAGAATTTAAAAGTGCCTGTTTTTAAGTAGTTAAATATACAATTCCCTTCTGATTTTCATAAAGTACAAGTATCCTTATGCTCCAGGAATGAAAACCAGCAAACTGCAGGAGGATTTCAGGAATAACAGCTATGGAAAGGATAACTCCCTCCTCCCTCCCCATTACAGTACACAGATGGCAGCCAAGTAAATACAATTTGAGAATTGCTTCCACCAGCCCGGACTGAGTTACTTTGGAAGTGTTTCTGTCCTAATTTCATGTTTTCCATCTTGTTCTACCCCAGGTTTGCAGAATGACTTAGGCCACCTAGTCTCCTTCTCATCTCTCTTTACAGATGAAGAAAAGTACTTGTGTGAAGTACTAACGTTTGTAAATGTTATGACAGGATGATCTAAAAAGTATTCTAGAGTACTAGCTGAGGGAAGAAAATGTGAGTAGAGTGGGGAAAAAAGCAAGGGCAGAAGCAGCATCACAGAGCTGGGGAAATGCTTTTTGCCAGCTGTTCCCTGTTATTTCCTTTGTGCATGCTTCACAACAACATGTCCCTCTACCAATAAAGGAGTTCTGTCTCCCTAAACAACAAACAATTAAATTAGCTACCCTGAAATAAGTCTTTAGGCGAGAATGCTTAAGGCCCTGCATCACTGTTTTCTCCCGCCGCCCAGCCCGCAGCCCCTCCACTTGCGTGCGGGCCAAGTTTTGACAGATGTCAGATGCACATGTGCACGTATTTTATAACCACCACATATTGGATTGTACTACAGAAAGAACAGAGGCGCTGTTTATGTACTATTAACCCACACAAAAGTAAGAAAATTCTAAGATCTCTCAAGAAAAGGATAAAATATAAGTGAGATATATTAAATGAACAAGCTGGCTTTTCCAAGTCTTTGAGTTCCAGTGCAAGGGATCAGATAACTTGTCTGATTCTGCTTCTGTCAACATCATCCAGAAAAATTATATAATTCCCTAAGTCTCAATATTTATGTCTTTTGTCTGTGCCCATCTCTGTAATATGCATGCAGTCCCTAGGAAAGAAAGAGTTCTTTTCTAGTATGGAAAAATCAGGCATTTACAGTAAATCATGTAACTATTATTAATATTAGCCTGTTTTCTACTTCACTGGTCATGGACAGAAATCTGTAGACATGCTGTAGCGTTAGTTCAACTCAGCACATTTTATGCTACCATTCACAGGATTTTCCTCAAAATTTCATGGATTTGGAACAAAGAAGGAAAGACACTACTGTCCCCTCAGTTTCCTGAGCTTGAACATCCCACTCTAAGTTGTGTGATGTAGCTGCCTCTGAGCACCCCACCTTGCTTGCTGTGAACAGATAGGGCTTGTCTTGAGCCACATCTTTCCCTTCTCACAAGAATTTAAATAATCTACTATCCAGCCTCCTCTTTTTAAAACCATGCCTTTTCCTGGCCTACCAGTTTTACTGCCTTTATCTATATGTTCAGTTTGCCTTACATAGGTGTGCCACTTCCTGCCCAAGTACATTTCATGATCCTGCACAATCATGATTTTGATATTTCTACCTTTCCATTAGCTGTACCAAACATTCTACTCTCATGTCTTGGAGCAGTCCTTCAAGTAAATAGTTTTAATTAAAGTAGGAGATTCTTCAACATTTTGTTCCGTAACTGCACTTCAGGCACTGTTTCCAAGACTGACCTGTCAGATATGTATTTAGACAGAGTATAATTTTCTCTAATAGCCTGGAAAATGTCATGAGACTGCTGACAATATCTTGGGATCTAGTGAGATGTGATCCTTGCCAAGAGCAAACTGAAAGCCAGAGGAAGTCTAAATGTTCAACCTGGAGCACAATGAGTTAACATGATACACATCTTTGTGAGAGAACTTGTTGAAGGACTTTCAGACAACTCATATGGGCTCTGGAGAAGCAGAGTGGTAAGTGGGTGAGCACACTTATGCTGGGGAAGGCTGAAGGGTCTATTAATATCTAGGGAGCAAGCCCAAACCTGATCCTCCTGTGCACCCATTCAGCCAATCAGCTACTAATAAGAAAACAGAGCACCTTTGTTACTGTCCCATCTGATGTGCATTGGTCCCTGTCCCAGGCACTGGTCTGATGTTCAGAGCAGTGTCCCCACTCAGCATACCAATGTCCCCATGTCTCTTTGAAGGAGAAGGGCCATGCTGTGCTCTGTGCACGGCCTCACAGCTGGGGATAGAGTTACAATGAACTCTTGTCTTCAGCCTTGCTGACACTGGGGCTGATTTTCCTTCAGACAAAAAGAGTTGGAATGCCTTCACACATGCAGCCTTCAGAGGAGGAAGGCTAAAGTGAGCTCAGAAACTGTTCCTAAAATGGGAAAACCCATTTTATTGCCAAACTGCAAAGCGGAACTGACTGATGTGAACTCTGGGTGCAAGCCTGCAGTACCATGGAGCTCAGTCCTTCATGTCCTCTACCTTGCTATGGTAGTGGGAACTTCAGGCAGCTGTGAGTAGATGATGACCAGGCAGTTCAGGTTTTCAGCACTGCCCAATGAAGGTGACATAGGCAGGGCGTGATTGTTTCAGTCCATCTAGCAATGGATGGTGATAGAAAGCAAGACTCAGCACTGCAGATTGCAGCATCTGTAAGACCTCTAGTCTGTGGCTGTCTCTTCACTGAGAGCATTGCCCATGCTCTAGTACATTCACTGTGGTGCTGGTCAAGCTCAGGAGTGCAGAAGAAGTTAGCAGGAATGAGGATGTCCCTGGGCCTGCCTGTCTTCAGAGAGACTGAGTGAGGAAAATTTACCATTCCCTAGGATAGCGAGTTAAAGAGCTTCCATTAATTGCATTTTCTTTTTACTGCTTTTCTTTCACAGGTATAAAGATGTAGTCCTCTCCACTGGAGGAGGAACATTTTGCCTGTGGGTGGCAGACACACAGCCTGCCTTCTGCTCTCGCAGTGCTTCAGCACATTATACAGTCAGCAGCAGCAGATCAACCCCTGAAAAATATCTGGCCCTCACAGCAGACCTTGCTGCAAGGTGAATGAGCTCAAAATGGCTCCAGCTAGAAAGAGGGAAACCTGTTATGCTAGAGTACGAAATGAAGAGGAGTCCTGAAACAATGCCTAGAGAAAAGCCCACCTGTTCTGCAGACTGTTTTTTCCTGCCCTCCTGTAAAAGAGAGACACTGAACTGCTGCTAGAGTTAGGAGTACAGTCAAGGGGATCTTAAAAGATAAATCCTTCCTTAAAACTGAGTATCAGTTTCAGCTCTGTGATCCCAGCTTTGCATATTCAGATTTCCAATGTGTTCCTCATTTCTTACTTTCTGGAATGTCGCAGAAGCTCTAGGTATTACACCATGCACACTGAGAACTTAGAGACAGGCGATGTGGCTCTTACTACCCTTGCTGAAATGACAACACAGCTGCTTCCTGTATATGACAAATGGATGTCTTTCAGGCGGGGGTGGGGTTAAAAGAGGTGATTTGGAGATACTGGCCAACTGCACAAACTTTGCAACATCTGGGTAAAGTCAAACAATTCAGCTGGATTTGGCTAAGGAGAAAGGCTGTGCAGCTTGAGTGTTGCAGGAGGTGTATCTCTGCCTTCTGCAGGGTGGTTGAGCTCCAGTTCAGCAAGCTCCTGTATCCCTCCAAGATTTTCCTTTCACTCCCTAAGTGCCAGATATGTTTACAAGACTGAAACAATTCAGTATCCTATCCTCCCTTGCAAGAGGAACTGCATGTCAATTTTGCCATGTACATGTACCCATTAACAAAAGGGAGGTATTTACAGTCAAGTCAGTGACAGAGCCTGGATTTAATTAAGATGTCAGTGCAATGAATCAAGCCAAAAGAAAGAATTGCCAGAAAATACAAATCTTTCCTCCCACTCCCCCTCAGCAAGAGGTTGCAATCTGTGGACTTACCGTGGCAGCCCCAGCCACATCACCCAGGATGGTGACCACTCGCTGCTCTCGGAGGTCACCTGTGTCTCTTCAGGGGGTGGAAGGTGACCCCGCTCCTCCTGGGCTTCACATGCTCTCATCTCCAGGGCTTTGAGCACCACTGAGGAGTTGGTGTTCTTCAGTAGGGCGACAGCCTCACTCCGGCTAACTCCCGTCAGATCAATGCCATTCACGTTCAGGAGGATGTCACCTGAGACCGATAAAATGGATGATAAAAAACCCTGCAAGTGTTTCCAGGATCCCCTCCCACCTCCACAAACAAGTGAGTCAAATCCATGGCCAGAACTGGCTGCCGGATGAGGCTTTTTGTTAATCCTGCTGTTTAACATGGCTGTGAAGAGTATGCTAGTACACATGCCACAGGCATGAGGGAAGGGTCTCGATTCCTGTACACAGAAACTTTGCATGGCTGGACAGAGGATTTGTCCTGGTTTCTTTTCACATCCTGTCCTACATCTGGAGCTAAACAAACAGCTGGAGTCCTGCTGTACCAAGCTTTGGTACCGGTGCCTAGTACTGGTCCAGGTCTCTGGAGTCCACTTCCAGCTAACAACATTTGTATTCAACCTAAGCTTGAAACCCGACAGCTCAATGATGTTTTTTCTCCCAGTTCTCCCTTAGTTGAGGACTGTCTGTCCAACTGGCTCTTCCTAGTTTTTTTTGTGGAATGACATGTTATTATTTTCATATTAATGCCTGTTTGAATGGCTGCAAGCCAAACCATCTATCTGTATGCCTTATTTATAATATAGGCACATCAGTTACAGAGAAGATTGCAAAGATGACCTCAATTACTAGAGGAAGAACAATAAAGACTTCACTGATGTCATGCAAGCAGCCGTAGTGCCAAGTGCTCTGCTACCCTTCATAGCAGGCTCCCATGCCAAGGCTTTCCTGAGTGCCCTCTGTGCTTGGCCTGGATGCTTCTCCAAGCAGGGATGTATCACTGGCAGTCCAGGCACTGCACTATGAACATTAACCTCTTCTTATGGCATGCCCCCAGTGAGAAGGACAACAGCCTAAGAGCTGCTCTAAATCACAGGCCTATGGCACTATTATAACATCACATATTCATTTGTTTCTAATTTTATCAAATTAACTAGGCAGAGTTTTCCATGCTGCCTTATGATGAATATTTTTCTGGAAAGTGTATCCCACTGAGAGGCAGTCATTTCCCAGCAGGGGGAAAGGGGACACCTGCTGTTTTGCTCCTGTTGTCGTGTTCTCACATGAGTTTTGTTGAGCAGACACAAAGAAGTGTGTGTCAATGCTGGGCACTGAGACCCAGGCTTGTGGGGTCTGACTGGGTTGCAGCGATTCTGCCCCTTTTTTGGGTGCCTTCACTTCCCTCAAACTCAGGTTTTCCCTCCAGCTTCCAGGCAGTGACTGGACTGAAGGAGAACATAGGGGATGAAGGGTAAGTGAGCTGTGCCATTGCTGGATGCATGCTACTGAGGGACTTGGTTCTTGAAGATACAACATCCTGAAACCTGTGTGTTTCATCTTTCCTCTGCTGCCCAGCTATTTCCACGAAACCAACTGATAAAAAATGTTCCTCATCTTGCTCTAAAAGCTTATTCATGCAGAAGGGACTATTAGCTTTATCACTGTTACATCAGTAGCTAAATGGGGTTAGGAAGCCAATGTTTCCAGACATGATGTTGAGCCATAAGCACTAATGTGGCTTCACATATAATGGGGATTTTGCTCCTGTATATTTCATTCAAATTTATGAATGCAATGACAAATAAGCACAAAAAATGACTTAAAAAGCACATTAAGGTTGCACAATGAATGTATCAAGATTTAGGAGATGGTGGTGCAAGCTAATTTTCCTCTGAAAAGCTATTTATCTTTTTGTTTCCTACCAGAATATTCCTACAGCCTACTTCACAGAGATGATTACTGCTGCATATTATCCCTTTTCTGGCAGCTGACTTGAGACCCTCTAATCTGACACATCCCAAAATCTATAGGATTGCTGAAGATGTCTTCAGAAATGTGAAGCTCTTTCACTATCCCTCAGTTTTCAAAGGAAGCTCTCAATTTAAAGTAGGTTTTCAAAATCCCATCTTTTTACCTGTTTTTATCCTGCTGTCTCTGCTGATCACTCCTCCGGGTTCCACACTTATCACATAGATAGGCAAATCCCATTCCCGGTTAGATGCTCCACCTGCCACCGTCATCCCCAGTGATTCTGTGTTATCTTTCCGGACAGCCACCACCTTCTCATGACAGGTGACAGTGTGAAGAGTGCTCTGTGATGGAGAAAATAGCAACAACAAATTGCATGGGCAGCTTTGGCATTTTCTATCAAAATAAATATTCATGGAAGTAACACCAAACCCTTCCCAGCCACCTGGCCTGATGGCAGGCAGGACTCCCTTGGGGGCTTAAGCATCTGCAGTCAGAGCTACCAGCAAGATAACTGTGCTTTAATAGTTAAAGTTAGGCACTGCTCCCACAAAAACCAGTTGTTTTAGTGCTAAGGCTAATAGAATCAGGTCCTTGAAATGTAAATAAGCAATTTGATTTTAAAAGAAAAACAAAAGTTCTTGATAATAATATCACTAGTGGTCATCATCTCTCTGACTATCAGGTTGTGCTTCTTATCTTGCTGCTTGCAGTCTGAGCATCATCTGTATAGTTAGTGAGAAATAGTCCTTTTGGATTTGAGGAATTAAACCATTGGGGACATATTAGAAGAGACATATGTCATTTGATCTTCCAGATATCTGTGTTTCTGTGTAAGTTATGGGTGGAAATGCTCTTGAAGAATAAGTGTTTCTGTTCAGGAAAAGAGGAGGACATTTACAGTGAACAGCCAGCAGTTTCCAGGGTGCTCTTAGTGCTTATGCTTGAAAGGTCATCCTTCTTTTCAGGAGAGTCGTCCTTCTATTTCTACCCCTGAACAGGAAAAGTTAAATACACACAGCTGCTCATGCAATAACTAGTGCACCAGTGAGGGTGAAACAAACCCACAGCTGCGCCCAGGATGGGGACCACTGCAACGCAAGTTTCAACAAAACCTGTGAACTGAATGTCATGTTTACCATGCACTCAGTTCTTACAGAAGAGTTCAAAACGCAAATAAAATCTGGATTTAAATGTTAATTGCTTTGCTTTCTTAAAGGATTTCATAAGCAGTGCTCCTGACATCAACTCCTGACAATCCCAGCCCCTCTTGCAGGAAGAGCATCATCCACTCCAAGCTCATATATAATAGCACATTTCTAAATACATTTCAAATGCAGATTTAAAAGACTCTTATTCACAAATGTGACCTCACATTTGTAATATGCAAAAGTAATCCATAAAACTCATTTAAAGCCACATTAATCTCTTCCTAGAAATCTGACATCTCACAAAGACATTTTACACTGGTTCCTGGGCAAGCAGCATGGAAAATGGAGCAGATGAATCCACAAGGTCTCCCTGTGTGACAATGATGGACAAAGGAAGATTACGGTATGAACATTTTTATGGGAGTAGGGCAGACTATGTCTTTGCTTTGTGGTTTTTTTTGGAGGGATGTTTGGTGGAACTAACTCCACATCAAGATTTCTTTGATGCAATGTTATCAACAAAACACAGGACCTTCTAGCAAAAGGACCTTCAGCAAAGGATTTCTCCTTGCTTCAGCAGATGAACAGTAGCTGCTACAGAGCTCCAGAAACAAAAAGGCAAAGAGCTCAGTGGAAAGAGGAATTCTCTCAGTCTCTGGGAGGAAACCAGACAGCATAGTTTGGACATATTAGACCTGGTCCATGCAGAACACAGGCACTATATCAGAATAATTTGGCTTACGGCTTGCAAACAAACCTAGGAACTTCTGAAGATTTTAAAACCTTCAGAAAATGTTCTGTTCCAGATAAATCTTACATTCTGATCAAGATAATTTTAACCTTTCATCTTCGGCTTTAAGGTGTAAATATTTTAAACATAGTAGTTCTATCTTTATGCAAATTAAACTTAATGTCTCATCTATGTTTTGCAAAAATATCCTTTTTGCCTTGAAAAGCAATAACTTTCCATCGGGAAGAGGCCACTCACTGAAACATGTGGGATAGGGGCACTACCAATTTTCACAAATCACAATCTGAAATTTTGTAGCAAAATATGAAATTTGGATTCTATTTGTGCTCTGAGCGAGAGAGCAGTCCTGTTACTTACGCAGCATACATCCAGTCTTAGACAACAAAAACATTAGAGCTGGTTTATCACAGTTTTTTGAGGAATCAGCACAGAGAGAAAGATTTCAAAGTAGTGCTTGGGAACAAATTGTCGTGTTGCATTTCAGTTAAGAATTATAGAAGTACCAGTACTTGTATGCTGAACCACAAAGGACCAGTTTTCCTTTGAAGATACTCTTTCCCATGTCATTTTTTACATGGCTGCAGACAGAAAGGATTTGGGGTGACTTGACTGAGACAAAGGCAGTGATGAAAGGAAAGTAAAGCCTTTTTTAGTAAACACACGTAGAACTTTCTTGGAGGTATAATCGATAGCAAGTAAACCAGTTAAAAGGCAGTGTTTATCAGTGACTGCATTTCAGTGCATTCTCTTCTAAACAATTGTCCTTCTCTGTCATTTTGAAGTGACCTTGGAGGTCAGGAGAAGAAAAACATAACAGTTCATCTCCTCCTTTTTTTATTTTTTTCCTCCTTTTCTGTATATTTACTGGAAAATAAATATTTACAGCTGATTATCACAACATCAAAGCAATGACACGTGTCTTGCAGGCAAAAAACATCGCTGCATCTGTTTGGAAAATGTACTTCACCTGAAGGTTAACCTGCTCATATGGTCAGCAAACATTGCCTGTTCCAGCAACATTTTCTTTGCTTTGAATATTAGGCAATTAATTCGAAAGAAGTAAGAAAACAATTTCAATTAAAAACAAGTGTTATTTAATTAATGGCAAAGCTCCCACTGACTTCAAAGGAATTGAATCGGGCCTGTTTATGTGTTACAGCCTGGCTTCGCAACCTCAGCTGCACAAGAAAGTGTTTGTGACATCTCTTTTCTGAATCCAGGCAGCAGCCAGAACAGTTTGGGCTGTGCTTCCCCAATCTCTGTACAGAGGAAAACAGATCCATGAGATCCTGGGCAGGACCAATCTCTTGGCACACCATACACCTGGCATGGCCACCAGAGAAGGACATCCTTCACATCATCATCACAAGAGATCATCCTCCTCTTATCCAGAGCCTTGTGGGCAAGCTGGCTGGTTACCACTGGCCTGAAAGAGAGGCACCTCCTCATGCTGTGCAGATGGAGGTTGGCTGTCCTGAGGACAACAGCTTGGCCCAAAGTGGTTCCTGAGCCACTGCACGAGCCAGACAGCTGCTGGAAGCTAGAGTTTATTCTTGATGCTGAATACAGACAAGGGTTAAGAATGGATTTCAGCTCATGTATGCACACATGCTCTACAGCAAGAGCAGTTTCCCTCAAAGAGAGCATTCCTGACTGTCTAATATCACCTTCTACAGTAAGCTCCGGGGACAAAAAACACCTTAAAATTAACCAGAATCCAAGGCAGCTAGCAATCCTCTATTAATCACACATAGTAAAGCAATCCCACTGATGGCAGTGGGTAGCAGACTCATCAAACCACACACTGATAGGAGACTCCCCTGAGAGTGAAGTCCAGCCAACAAGCATTACCTTGATTTTGGGCAGGAGCATGCACTGTATTAGGACACTGTACAGGCCCTAGGCTTGCAAACATTACTCCTGCACTAATGCCTATTTAAAGTAAATAATATTTTTTTAATCTTTCAAAGCCAGTTTAAAGATCTTAAATTGCAAATTATGTTCAGTTAAGCCTTCAGCAAAATATCATGAAATATTTAAACTGTCACAGTCATGCCCTATAAAAGGGTAACTCCAGTAATGTTTGTATCAGAACAAATGTCTACAGTGCCTGAAGCTCATTGTGTCTACTAGCTGTACTGAACTCCTGATCTATTGTCAGACCATTTTCTCCGATAGAAGCCCTCTACTACATACACACAAAGCTAAAGGAAGGTACAAACAGTTCAGAATTTTCTTTTTTTTTGGCTATGATCTTCCCTGGAAAGTTCCCAAATGGTGGCACTGCCCACAGCAGTACACCTACTCATGTGCATAGGCAGTACTCATCTCCTGTGGAAATCCCCCTAAAATCTGTGGCCTATCCAGCAAGAGATGATTCATTCATATCTATAGCACTTAACTCTTTAGTCTTTAAAGGACTGTTATAAAGCCAACATTGCGCCTTCTATCTCACAGCTACCCAAAATATTGTTGGACTTACCAAGAGCTCCCATCCAATACGTCTTGGTACAGGAAGAGAAAAGGAGGATCTCAGGGCAGAGAGAGACAAGTCCTGCTCCCAAATAATCTCATGTGGTATCAATTAATTACTAAGACCAACATGGCAGACTAAGCAGGTGCTTGGATCTTCCCTAGGAAGCATACAGTAGCAGCACAAGCTAATTCTGTCCTACACGTATCTTCCTAAGGAAATAATTGCTTCATTAGAAAGCAATGCCTTGTAGATGCATGATTATTTGGGCACTACTTGCTACTTGGTAGTAGCTACTGAACACTGACTGCTTTCTGCTTTAACTCCTGCTAATCTGATCCTACCTCATAGCAAGAGCTGTGATTGTGACTTTGTGGAAAAGGAAAACTAAAAATAGGTAAATATATACTAGTATTTTTAACACACAAAACCACTGAATAATGTAGTTTTAAAAGACCTGCAAAAATGGGTATATTTTAAAATTTGTAATATCCAGAGCTAGACTTGCCTCCTGGCTGACAGCTGTGTGCCTGATATTTGGTCCAGAGGTCCCTTTAAGGACACAACTGCCTATCCATCAAGCAGGATGAATTTAAGCCCTGCCTGCTCACCTCCCTGATTACACCCCTGGCACCAGTGGCTAGGGTCAGGCTTGCATGGGTTTGCATAAGTGATGACACTCAGGGTGATTAATGTAAATTAACCAGACATGTGACTTCAAATTTAGTGAAATAAATTCAGTTCTTCCTGCAAGGACATGCCTTGCTCTAAAGTGGAAAGAATATCACTGAGTAAGATCAGAAAACACATTTTCAAAACTCTAGCTGTGTTGGTTCCTACTTAAAACCTCGTATGTTTGAGCATCAGCATCTCTCTGCCTTATGCAAAGAGCATACTGCGAGTCTAGATGCACTAAACACGCCCTCTGAGCAGGCACAGAGGGGCAGCTGGGGGACAGTTTGGTAACCACAGCCTTACCTGGGTGAGATGGCTGCTCTGTGCTGGGTTGGGTCCAGCTGTGCTGCACACTGGCAGCCCTTGCAGACCCCCACCATGCAAGTTCCAGGCACTGCCAGAGCGGAACTAACATGCTTCTAAACATGGTCTAAAGCTCCACAGAAAGTCCTTATTCTCCCAGCAGCCAGGGAGACCAGAGCTGCTGTCTGCTGCCAAACTGCCAGCTGGGTCAGGGCATGGGCATTTTAACAAATGAATAACATCCCAATAATGACCATAATTTTTAAGTAGCTTATGAGAATCTTTCAGGCCAGCATGTGAAAGCTTTTTGTCTGAAGACTATGCTACAGATGGAGAAGCTTTAGAAAAAATTTTCTTTTCGTTGGAGCTCATTGTCCCTTGCTGGTTCACACTGATGGTCAGATCTGTGGCTGTGGCCAGGATACTGTGTGCACATCAGCACCTGCCCCACCACTGCCCATTGCTCTCTCTTTCCCTCCCCACGCCAGGCAGAGTCAGGGCAGAACCAGTGGATAAATAATGAGCAGCACAGCTTTTGTGTTTCCATCGCCAAGTAAGACATGTTTTTCTGGCCACAGAAGCCAGAGTTAACCTCCTTAGACCTGAAACACTAGCTGCCCTCCCATTTCCCTGTCCCATGGATGGCAGAGAAACCACACGAGTGCCCTCACCTTGCCGGGGTTGTTTCTCTCGGCGGGAGAAGAGCTGCCAGCACTGTAACTCCAGCCGGTCTCCTGCAAGAGGTCGGGGGTCTGCTGTCTGGTCTGCCGCGACACCACGAAGTGGACCTGCTTCTCGCTGGCCTGTGGGAGGAGGCACAGTGTGAATCTCACGGCCCCAGTGCAACAAACCCCTGCACCTCAGCCCCAGTGTCTGTGCAATGTGGGAACCACTTGAATGTTGGTTGGATTTCCCATTTATGAGGTTGCTATGACGTAAAGCAGATGCATCAGTTCAGGTCAATGAAGTTCATAAAAGTTTACTGCCAGCTACTTAATATTTCTCTTGAAAATTTGGTGTTAACTCTAAAAAATGCTTTCTACCTGCCCCAAATTTGGCTGGAAGCAGCGATTCACCACCACAGTGAGTGCTGATCAGCTCTCACCTATACCTGTGTATACCACTGCAAAGCAGCAATTTGCCTGCCATGGTAGAGAGACAGACAGACAACCAGAGCTATTGCGGCCCAATGCATGGGAAAGCTAAAAAAGATACAATTAACCCTGAAACCAGGGATGTGCTTATGCCTTGCCCAGTGAAAGTGGGGAATAAACAATGTAATTAAGTCCACCTGCATGCAATGGGCACGACATATGTAAGGAAGCTTAAAGAAAGGGAGAAAAGGGATTTCATTTTGTGAAAAAAAATCCTATTGTAGCAGAGTACAGACAAAGAGGGTGGGCATAAGCAGACAGGGCAATGGAGTTTAGGAAAGGAAAGTAGCTCAAACTCTCACTCTAGGAAGAGCAGCTTCAAAAGGAAATAACCCAAGCTCATAGAACTTCTAGGCCTCTTTTCACGATGCAGTCAGAATACTTGTGTGCCTGAGAGATGCTGCAATTACCTTCTACTGAGGTAATGTTTGCTTGTTATTTTTAGGGGGTTCTTTGTGTGTGCCTGATATTAGTGTTAATTCTGTGTACAGGTGGGGGTTTTTTCTGTCTTATTGAATTAGCACTGTTTCCCTAGAAGCAAATGGCTTCATTTGCCCCTCAGTGAGGCTCATATGAATCTGTTCAAGACAACAGTGATACAAAAATAAAGCTGAGAGGGAGTGGGGTTTACCTGGCCAGATCACAGATGCCCACCATAAACCAATATACTGAACTGAAATGAAGAATAGTGTAGAAATAACCTCAGTGCTATGGAAGCATACTCAGAAGATGTAAAAATTAATCATTGAATCTCCTCTCTAGGCTAAAGGCCCTGCTGTTGTGCCAGGAAGGAGGGGCTCTTAATGACCAATCTGCAGAGGGACTCCTGCCCGCTTGCTCTCATGTTATACCGGAGGAACTGCTCAGTATCTAGTGTGAAGGCCCCCACAAACACATCTGGAGGCCTGATGCCCCTGGGGCTGCAGTTGCAATGCTTGGTACCGCAGCCTCCGGGGGCAGCAGACGTCATGGCTTGCTTGCTGCCACGGTGATGTGCCCTGCTCGCCGGGGAGAAGCTCCAAGGAAAGCTGACATTGAAAACGCAGCTGAAAACCAAACCCGGATCCAGTTGCGCTGTTGAAATCAAATCTCCCACAGACAATTAACAGAAGCCAGAGGAAGCTTCTGGGAATTTTGTTTTTATAGCTTGGTTTGCCCTTTGTGGAGCTGAATTCAATAGCTGTAGCTGAGAGTTAAAAAAAGCTTTGCAAAAATTTTAGTTAAGACAAAGCAACCTACCTCTCCTAAACCTCCAGCTTCAAGCTTGAAATATACATGTTCAAGCCACGCTATTTTCAGTGAAGTAAAAAATGCGCACATTTTTGTTACTTTCCCAATATCTTGGGAGATGCTGGTTTTTTTACTCAAGTCTTTAGATTCATAATACATAATTTGGTGCATATACACATATTTCAAAATAACTTTCTAGGCATTTTTAACAGATATGTTTTTACTGAATATTAATTCATGGGCTCTGGACTCAACTGGTACCCAAAAGCAGAATTCTGTATGTTGGGAGAAAGGAAACCACCTTTGTCCCTAGTTTGTAATATGACTGAGGTGAAACTGAACAATATAAGATTAAACCTCCCAAGGGCATGTGGCCCTATGAAAATACAGTTTTCTCTAAAATGAACGGTTTCAACTTAACACAACTTCTTTTTAAAATTCATCTGCTGCCACATGGTAAGCCTCAAAGCTGGTTATTTAAAGAAAGGTTGTAAAACATGATTAATTCTCATAGAACAACTAGCAAAAGTTCAACAAGAGCCTCTGTTGCAATGGCACATTTGTCTACAGGCCAGTCAATCTGAGTAGTTTCTCAGAAGTTAGAGTGGTTTAGAAAGTTATCCAAACAACAAGAACAGCTTTTGTATTTACATACGAAAACCCATTAATGTTTCTACTGATCAGATAATTTATAGCTGATTCATTCTGATCTCTCCCTCCCTCTTACCAGTGCCTTTTCCCACAATTCTTTCTCTGTATTTTATGCTGAAGTGAAAATTAAAGAAAGGAGGTTAGCCTTGATACCAAATGCAAGTAAGAGCTGAAACAATCAACAAGAATTAAAATCTGTTACAGCCAAGGCAAATAGAGCAGGAAGGCAGAGATACAGTGGCAACTTCTGAGCACCTAGTAGGCAAGTACATTTTAGAAAGAGGCAGCAGGGCTGCTCCTGGCAGAATCTGCCCCATCTCTCACAAGGGTGATGGAGCACAGATATGCTCCACATCACAACCTGCTTGTCAGAGGCAGTGGTTGAGAAGAAGAGCTGCTCACCTGTTCCTAGCAGCTGCTCCAAACTATGGTGGGGGAAGGAGGTGAGGAGGAGGGTGAACATCCAGGGTCAGTAAAGTCTGACTCAACCCATGTAGCTTGATATGCTCACATGAGCACCCCATATCTGTTACCTTGCTCCTTTTCTTGTCAGTCTCATGGAAAACAGATGTGGAATGTCTCATTATTTAGATTAAAAGTGCCACTTCTGACACAAGGCCATGGCTTAAGATAATGTGACAAACAGGAGGCGGCAAATTCCCAAGTGTTATGATGTGTGCATGTTCCTAATTAGCACTTAGACATTTTCTTCATTTCAGTTCTTGTGACAGAGCTTAGACCTTATAAACAACCAGACATCTAATCTACTGATTAGCAACTGCTTCACATATGCTAGTGTATAGTTTCTATAGGCCTCAAGAATCAGATTTGTCTCCATTATTCATTATTTAAAAGTCAAAAATAATCAGATTACATGAAAATCTGACAGTCTTCCAGCTGTGCTTGGTATAAGAAGTCACTGCACCTTTTAATGAATGTTCTGTTTTTAAAGGAACTGATGGTATATTTGTAGTTTTCACCACCAAAAATTAGAAGGCCTCAGTGCATTGCAAGTGACATGCTGAGCTCTCAACAGGCAGGAAGGATGCTGTTGAGAAATCAGAGGACACAGTGAAATAGCCCTCCGTGTAAGAAGCAAATGTAAAACACTTGTGGCTTCAGTATAAAGGTTTTTCTCTGGCATGACATGGAAACAGGAAAGGCAAATAATAATTGATGAAAAACATAACAAAAAAGACACAAGTTCCAGGAATTTTGCATTAGACAAACATGATTCATAGAGCTCACATCAATGCAATGTAATCCTGGATGTTTGGAAACCTGAGTTTCCCCCTTTGATGGACTTGTTTAAATTCCCAGGGACTGGTGTGCATTTCAAGCATTATTATAAATAACATCCACTTTTTGGAGACCAATAAGGACTTTAGTTGCGCTTTTGAATGCTTGTATGCGAATACTCATGTTAGTAATTTTTTCCACTTCATCTCATGTGTTTTTTGCTTATAAAACATTGATGCCTTGTTTTGTAGCTATAAAGAACTTTTCCAAGAATAATAGTTCTTTTAGAAAATTCTTCATTTCAGACTTGTTGCTCTCAGAGAATTTAAACCTTCCCCCTTCTGACTTCTGTTCCCAGTTAGTGAGCTACATAAGGTAATCCAGAAAGATGCTGGACCAGAATTTCAACAACTGGCATTATGTAAGGGGATGACATTTTCTTCACCTATGTTATAAACTTCACAATAAAACCTGGCTACAACCAACTTATCTAACTACAAATCTATGTAGTTTGTATCTAGCTACAATCTATTATCCAACTAATCTAACTACAACCAACCAACCAACCGAGAAATCCTTTCTACAAAACGCATGGATTTAACTTGTTTGTTTCAGTTTGACTGATATTACCCTGATTATACTTGTCAGAAAGAAGCAGCTGGCCTCATTTGACATCTTGTTATTGAAACCCATGAAATCCTTCGATATGGGAACATTCTACATGCCTCCAAATGAAATTCAAAATTGCACAAGTATAATAACGGTTATAAATACAGGATAAAAGCAACAAAAGAGTCTTGGCTTTGCTTTTTATGTTGAAGTTTTCTAAAAACAGTCTGTAAACAAAAAACCCAAATTGGTTGTGAAAGGAAAATTAGGCAGAAGCAGACCAATTTTGTAGCTGAGAAAGGCATGGGTTTTTTTTTCATCTGGCAGTTCTGTGTTAGCACCCATTTAGTACTCCACATGAGTCTGAAGAGAGATTAATAAAAACTACAGCCATTTTTCTAAAACTTCTGGATTTCCATATACTGGACTTAGGCAAGAAATATCTATAAGGTGTGGACTACCTTCAGTTGTAAACCACATCCATGGGAAATCACTGAGTCTGGGAGAGTGATCATCCTGAAACATGCCATCTACTGCCTTAGGCTACTCTGGTTTGCTCCAGGGCTGAACCAGAGAGCATTGTGATACCTTCTGAGCCCAAGGAGTCGGATTCTGCTGGAACCCGTGCTGCCAGGGTGCAGGCTGGCATGCCTTCTGGCAGCTGGCATCACTCCAGTGATGATCAGAGTACATAGATGTTTGCATTGATCTTCACATTCCAAAACCTGATGGTAGCAGGCACCTCTGTGAGAGTCCATGCCCATGTTCACACTCATCCTCATGGTAAAGCCAAGGAGCTCTCAGAGGATTAACTTCCCACCCGACCATGACTCCATCCCTCTTCCAAATACAGAGACTCCATATTTGACCCCTGCTTTGCAATGGATGGTGAAAAAACACTTCTTGGTTTCTGCACAGTTCAGACCTCGTGGTTAAAGTGGGGGTGACTAACCTGAATCAGCTGGGCTGCACTCTCTGGGCTGCCGTAGCGATGGTCGTGCCCATTGATGGCCAGCACCCGGTCGTTCTCCTGCAGCTGTCCATCACGGGCAGCCATGCCACCTTCCAGCAAGTTGAAGATAAATACCCCTGGCTCGTCGGCCTTGCGGACCAGCTTTATTCCCAGCTGCTCATCTGGGCTGCTCTTGTTTAGCACAACATGGAAGCTGTCATCCCTAATGCAGTGAGCATCAAGGGAAAGTCCGCTGTTTCGGCATCGGTACCTCTGCTCTCGGAGCACTGTCAGTCGGAGCACGTGGCAAGGTTGCTTCAGGATTGACAGGGCATAGTTGTGAGGCACATTTTTGATGTCCATGCCATTTACCTGGAAGAGAGAAGTGTAAATCAGCAGCTGAAAGATGGTCTATTCTGCCCTGGCACTGAGGAGGGCAGATCTATATACACAGATGTCTTCATATGAAGTGACATGTGCTATTTCAAACTGTGTCACACAGGAGGCCAAATGTTCTTGCAGTGCAGAACAATCTTCCCTCCAAGGAAAGGATGCACTGCACAGACAGCTTTTGTCCTTTTTGTTCCCCTTTCTCCCTGATAGTCTCCAGACATACATGTTAGTTTTCATCTTTCTTATTGCTCTTTCCCAAGCTTGAATATCCTTTCATATATCTTAGTTTTATTCCACAGGCTTCTGATTTCAAATTGCCTTGCCAGCCTTTCCTTTCACTCCCACTGTTTTCCTGCTGTGTCTTTTCTTCTTTATCTCCCAGCTGTTCTAGGTACAGTAAAAAAATAATTCTTTTCACTTATGAATCTCTAATTACAAAGAAGGAAAGAGCCTCAAGTAGAAGTTTAAATGCCCTGGATATTTACTAACAATTATGCTGATTTACCACAGCAGAGAATCAGACTTTCATTTTTTTCCTCAGTGTTTTCCAGGTAAGATTTAATTTGGATGACAGTAAAACTGTATAACGACCACTTTTTAAATTTAGCTGAGGAAAAGAAAGAGGAAAAAAGAGTTTCCAGTCGATCCCATCATGCTCATATATGAAAGAGTGACTAGGCATTGCACTTTATATTGCTAAATGAAAACCAGTTGCAAGATTGTATTTCATCACTGGCTAGAAATCCTGAGTCAGACAAGTTATTTCCATGTAGCTTTACATTGCACAGGTTGAACCATTTAAGTATTAAGAAACTTCTCCAAAATGTAAGAGAAATACTCCCCAGCATGGACAAAAGCATTTGGCTGGTGTTTGCTTTTGCAGATTGCCTGTGAGGGCACAACGGGGTTGTTCTGCTGCAGTCTGGTGGGGACAACTGCACCCAGAGAGACACAGCTCATGTAGCTTTAAGTTGCTACCTTGGGTACCACAAGCAGCATGAGCTGCACCAGGATGGGGCTGAAATTCACAGGAATGCTTGATAAATCCTGGGCAGTCAGACACGGCTGGGAAGAGCTAGGCTGGGCCCATCCGTTCTACAGTCACAGCTTCATTGTGCAGTTTGGATGTGCCTTGCAGGAGCAGCTTTGTCTTAGCGGTGCCATTAACTCTTCTGCTCGGTGCTGGCACCAGGACAAAAAGGCTCCCTGGAACACATGGATTTTTGGGTGGTGGATACTTATCCAGTTGCTGCCGGGAGCTGCCATACAGAACCATTTTTATTCACTACTAGAGTGAAGTATGCCCACATTGTGATCCTGGGAAATCCCTTTGGCCAAGTCTGTCTGGCCACAAGCAGAAGGCATGGCACAACCTTGGCATGCCTCAAGTGTCCTCAGCTACACTGAGGTCAGCAAAAGCTAGGAAATCATAGTTCCTTAATTAGCTTGTGCTCTGAACTTCAGAATGTCTTTCTGCATGCAACATTGCAAATCTCGTCATGATCAACTTAAACCATCTTATTCTTCATCAGGCTTTTTCTATCTTGTACCTCCACAGTACCGTACCTTTAGTATCATGTCTCCAGGCAGCAATCTTCCATCTCTGGCAATTACCCCATCTCGATAAATATGCTGTATAATAATGTGACCCAAAGGGGTCTCACTGCCTCCCACAATCCTGATGGCCAGATTTTCATGGGGATCAGTACGGCTGATCTTAATACAGGTTATTTCTCCATCTGGAATCAGGTGATACAACCTGGGAAAACCTGGAAATGGATATTGTAAGGTATTTATTTGACAACACAGCTTTTTTTTTTGTTAAAACATGCACTGCACAACCTCAAGTACCTGCCAGTTAGTCAAGCTAGGTTTTATGCATGGATATGATTTATACCAAGTGGGAAGGAAAGGATAGGTAAGCTTGCTGAATGGACTTGAATGGATATTTTTACAATTGATATATTTAAACTTCCTTTTTCCCCCAAAAAATATGACCTTAAACCTTTGATGCAATCCAGACAGATGAAAAGTATTTACAGTTATACATGTCAGTATTTTAAGGGAAATATATATAAAATACATTTCTGGTCACCACAGACACTTCAGAACCAGGTCAGAGTTTCTTGCTGGCCCTAGAACAGATGGGCATGGGCACTCAACAAACATCCATCCCTGCTGTGCTGGGTTGTAAACCCTATCTCACTGGTAACATCCCAGGCTTCCCAGTTTTCTCCATTTTTGGTGTCACAGTGGAGGACTGGGCTCTTGTCTTGTGACATTCAAGGAAGCCTTCTATTTATCTTTAGCTACCAGAAAGACAATATTTTTTTGACAAACCAAAGCACACAGCAGTTCCCCTACTAGATCCCTCTCCTTTCATCACTGCTTGAACTCTAGGAAGTAGGAATGAGTGGCTCTTACTGTGATGTAAGATTTATTTACTCTGTTAAACCCACAGTATGCTCAAAGTACCTGAAGGGAAAGATCTCTGCTGGCCCTGGCAATCTGGCTGTGGGGAGGAGGGCCTAATGGTGGGCAGGGGTCCTTTTTGTATTTATAACGCACTGGATAAGAGCATTGTCTTCCAAACCCTACTTTTCACCTGGCATATCTGATTTCACAGCATGTCACTAATACTTTCTTTCCTTCTAGGTCAATTCAAAATTTTAATCCATATTCAGCAGTGAGCAAAGTTGAAGTAAAAGCAGCAGTGAATTTTCCAGCCCACGCATAGCAGCCTTCAATTATTTTGAATCCCCCAAAGATGAGAGAAAGCATTTAAACTTTTTGCATGTAAGTCCAATCCAGTGGTTATATGACAAACCTGTAAGTCAAAAAATTAACTGCTAAAATATTTTCAGTATCTATTTTAGAAATGAAAGTACAGTGAGTGTTAATGAATAGTGGTTAAGTGTAAAATGAAACTAAATAGATCAGAATCTGAGATAGAATAAATACTTGATACTACAGAATTAGCAGGCAACAAACCAACAAGGCACCAAAGCCTTTTGAGAGAGAGCAAGGGGAAAGAAAGAACAGGAAAAAAAATATTGAGAAACACCACGTTGCATCCCTTACCACTTCTTTGATCATATGTTCTTCAGGATGGGAAGCTGTCCTCCTCCACATCTGTAAAAAGCACCTACCAGTGGCACAGACTTCGACTTTGTGGTTTTACACAGACTTGACAGGCAGTAAAAGTCTGTCTAGATAACTGCACAGCCTTCACCCACATAATACTCAACCATTTATTCTTGTAATTACAGTTTCTGTACTGATACATGTTTACTTCAGTTTTGCAGGCAATTTTAATGTCTCAAGAATGGAAGGTGCTTCATTTCCCCCATGCTCCTCTATTTTCTAAACACTATTTGCTCAGGCTGTAATTTGCTCAATTCTCTCTAGCCTTAAGGGTGGATTCACTTGATCTAAATCCAGGCCTCAAATGCACAGTTTGGTGATCTACTTGCTCTGATTTCATTTGTAGTGCAGAGGCACCCAAAGAGAGAGATTCCTGTGCCAAATCACCCCTGGAGGTTCCAAACATTCCCCACTACTGTGTAAGAAAAGAGACAATTAGCTCTGGCATCTCATGGGGTGCTTAAAGTCAGACAATACAAAAGCCTGATCCCCACATCAGAATGAGCATGCACATGTCACACCCTTGGTGTGGCTGTAAGGTTAGTTCTATGTAAAAATACAAATGAAAATCAGGACATCTAGATCTTCTCTGCATGCAAATATATTAATACACATGTATATATTGAAGACTACTGAAACAGTGCTATTATAGACCTACTTCTATTATGATGCTCCCTTCACATCCTAACAAAGTATGCTTTTTGACACTGATGTTCATTTTACCATAGCTCATTCTAAAAACTCTTCTAAAGAAATTATCCAGTTGCATTTCTCGTCCATGGAGAATTGTGGACTGAAAAACTATTGACACTCTCATGTTATTTCAACCTGTAATTATCCCAGAGCAAAATCAGGGAAGCATGGCAGTAAACAAGTCTCTACACTTGTACAAGACTTATCTTTACATATGTATGAACATTAAGCGATTTCTTTGCATTTTGAACAATGCCTTACCTGGTTTGTTAAGCCTTACAGTGCTACTTGGCTGACTTTCAATATGACTTTATGCAGAGTCTTTTAGAGGATTTTTTTAATGTCTAGTTTCCTTCTGGAAAATGCAGTCTACAACAACCCAAAATTTTCCAAGACACTTCTTTTGCTGGTCTGCAAGTCTCTAATGCCACTCTTTCATAGTTAGCAAGCTGTACTGCCTCACTTCCTGTCTTCATTTGATTTGTGTTCTTTATCAAATATACATAATAAACAGAAATATTTTCTCCTTAGATGGGTTAAGCAACCAAAATAACTCCTCTATGATCCATTAATTTCTGCTCTCTTAATTGAAGACTTGCCTCTTCTTTTCAGGCCAGACATCTGTATGGACATTTGTATTATCAATAACCTAGACTGTTGTAAGTAAAAGGCCAATGCCTATTTTGATAAACTATCAGTAAGTCAGTAGCAAAGTATCAGTGGCAATCTAAATATATAAAGTACACAAACATGATTTTTTAAAATAAGAAAATTCATAGTTGCTTTTTCACCAAAAAGTCTGCGTACGTTGTGTGCAGTTTGATGAAAACTTACCATGCGTATTTCATGATGATGCTATGTCTAGAAAGCAATGTCTTCCAAATGAATTTTTTATGTATAGACCATACCCAGAAAAGGTGGACCCTGCTTCAGCATGCAATCCTGTTGCATACAATGACTGGGGCCTCAGGAGCCCAAGTGAAGGAACTCCAACTGAATTGAGGGCTTCTGCCTTTCAGACATATATATGTTCTTTTGTGAGGCTGGAGTATTATATTTCACAGACTCCATTTTCCAGCCCTTACACTCCTATTTAAAATTCTCCATTTTCTTTGGTCAGGTTTTCCACAGCAGGAAAACCCAGGAGTATTGCATACCTTTCTTTACCATTTTATATTTCCAGTCCTTAAATATCGAAGAGCTGCTGAATCTAGAAAGAAGGAAACTTTCTGTCTTGTTTTTGGTGATTCTTCCAGGTTTTCCCACAGAGTGTTGTGTTTTTGTCACGGGGGGTTGTATGGAGCATTCTGAATCTGTCAATATAATAAAATGTCACCTTGAAGCATTTTGGTTAAACCTGGCAGAAACATCCATGAAATGTAGTGGTTTTGGATCTCTATTTTTATTTCTTGACTACTACATTAGTTGGTGCATTGGTGCACCTGCATTCAGCAAGACTGTGTGGGCTTTTTTCTCAAGTAGTATTCTCTTAGTATTAGTGTGCAATTTTATCAATACTTTCATACGTCACATTATGGTAACAACATAGGAGAGACCAGTTTTTCACCATGAACTACACTTATCTTGTCACAATGTGGGAAACTGAGCATTTGTTAGTATAGTAGCCATGACAGAGTATTACAAAATTTTAAGTATGCATACTATTTTTTCCCCACAGTATAAAATATTTAATGGTAGCTTTCCTTCAGTGCTCAGGTTTCTGCTGACTTCTGCTTATCATGTTCCTTCCAACACTGCTGCCATGAGAGTAAGGTCTGCCTTCATTCCCAGGATTCAGTGTGACAATGTGCAATGTTTGCTGTGACTCTTGAGTCCAGATTAATCAAAGGTCACTGTAAACAAAACTTGTGTCTGTGGTTGCAAGTCCTCATTTACATCAAGCGGCCTGACTAATGTGCCAGCTCACCCCCACAAATAGGACCATCTGCAGGAACACACACTCATGCTTCCCAGCATCTGGACACCAGAATTTAAATTAAGCTTGTGTAACCTAGTCTTGGAAAATTCATGTGTCTGTGAGTGTCACATGCCCTTGTACTGGTGGGGAACTTTATTCTGCAAATTTTCCTTCCCAATAGATTTTCATTTTCATGCCATTCTCCCCGAGGTTTGCCATAACTTTGATTTAATGCCTTCTATTAACTCTCCAGTGAAGTTTCTCCAATGAAGGGAGAATGGTGTTGCCAGGTAGAAGGTGTTGCCAGTTCTAATATCTCTTCTTGCTTCTGGACATTTCTCTCACCAAAGGAGTCTCAAAAGAACTGAAATGAAACTGTTGCTGAGTTGACTGTGTCTCTGAAGAATTCTGACTTTTATTTACAGCAGGCAAATTTATCACTCTGCAGTAGAGGAAATGCTACAGAGACAGTCTCCTTTGGGAAATTTCCTGGCTTATCATTCCAGAGCAGAGTACTTTGAACAAGTTCTGTAACAGCTGTTTTGGGAAATCAGAATGGCAACTGAATCAAATATGAGAAAATACGGAATAGTGCAGGATTTCTGTGGAGTGCAGCCTTCCTGAGACAGAAGATGGGCTGTAGTGTCTTCTCCTGGGGCTGGATAAGCCACTTTTTTGTTTGCATATAGAAAGCGTTAATACCATTAAATGATTGATACCATTTGTGTTTCACTTACATTCTTTTTTCTCATGTACTTTTCCAAACACTGAAGTATTTATAATATCTATCTATCTATCTATATATCAAAAATACAGCAGGGTTCACACTGAGCAGTACAAGAGGGATGCCTGTTCTGTGGTTCTGCCAGTGCCTGCTTGACTGCTGCAAAGCAATAACAGATGGTAGAACTGCATCCACTATGAGGTTGAGTTTGACTTTGAAAAATATTTGCCATCCCCAAGCAATCCTAAATTAAGTTTCTTTTACAATGGCTTGATTGCAAAATGAAATTAATGAATGTTTTTGAAAGTCAAAACCACAGCTCTTTTACTCTAAAACTGCATGGAGGTCTTTTCAATTGTACCTGCAAATTCTTTCCTCCTAAATCATTACCTGATTTACAACTCGTATTTGTAGATCAGTTTGAGCAAAGAGTATATATTATACATACATACATATATATATATATATATATATTCTTTATTGGAACTGAATTTAAAGTGTAAAGCCAAACTAAGAGCATGGTGATACAAATAAGAATAACAAAGCTGGAGCAGTCTTTGCTTGGAGATATTTTATCATTTAGGTAGATTGTCAAGGTCACTTACACTAGTAGATCTCGTCAGAAGATATTACATCTTAAATGCATCAGTGCCATAAGCATGTCCCTGTCACCTTCCCTCACATCTCATAATGAAGATTTCATTCTTTTAGACTTTTTGAACTTTCTAAACTTCTACTTTAGACCTGGAAAGCTATTTGTAGCTGTAAATACTGTTAATGAAATTGCTCTCAGATAAATGTCACAAGCTTGGGTACTGCCTACAGACAAATATTTCTTTGCATGGGATTTTACAAATAACAAAGAATTAAAAATGAGAAAATCTTAACAGTTCTTTCCCCCAAAATATTTTCTCATTAGTGTGTGTACTTTTCATTCACCTCTAACATTTCCTTTGATTTGGACATTTAACAATTCTCTACTGAAAATGTCACAAAAACAGAGAAACAAAGAAAGCCTGAATCATTTAAATCCAAATTGAGAACTTAAAATATTGTTTAGACAAATCAAAGCACAGGATATAAGCATAAATTGTGAAGTAATCTCCACAGTTCAGGATGGCTTCCAGCTCCAGGTGTAAGACAGCATTAGACTGTAACTACTTCTCTACTGTAATTATAACAGAAACACGTTTGATATTGTACATCATATTTCACAATGTCCTTGAGAGTCAAAGAATTTTCCAAAACCAGTACTAGATTCAGCTTCAAGTTAAGAATTGGAATGTTTTTTCTCCCTCATCAGAAACTATTATTTTGTCTTGTTCTCTCACAGTCATATTGCAACTGAGCACTGACTCAACAAACAGAGCAGCTTCAGATTAAAGGCACCTACACATTCTGCATGAAGGGTTGCTGACGGCTAATACATGGCTACTTGTTATGGTGTTCATTCTCAGAGCTCCTTTGACCAAAATACAGGCAAAACATATTAAACAGAGACATGTGAATTAAGATGGGGCATTCTGGAAACTGGAGTCAGATGAATTATACATTGAGCTTTGCTAGATGATCTTACCTCTCCTTTATTAAGAAGAGGTTATCATCAAGAAGGGGCTTATATCACTCTGTCCTCATAGTGAGGCTGGTATAGTCTCAGCTTTATTCCTCTCATGCACTGACTATACCTGGCGAGGAAAGCGGTCACCAGAGAGTTGGTGAGGTGCTGTCTGATCTCCTGGGGCAATGAATCATGGCTGAGTTGTGTTCTCAGACAGTCCCAGACCCAAACCTGTGAAACGTTGGGCAAAGCAGCAGCAGCAGCAGCTTTCCCACTGTGCATGGGGACCTCTGAAGTCAGGAGCTATATCATTCACCCCACAGCTGCAACCCCATTCCCTGGAGAGTGGCAGTGGTAAGACAGACATGCAGGGCTCCCTTTTCTTCAATAGACAAGACTTTTAGTGAGCACAGGGCAGTGCATACGACAGCTATTCCTAAAGACTGACCAACAGCTCTAATCAGAATGCTAGCTGCAGATTGCTCAGAGCAGCTGAGGTTTAGAAAAAATAAATAAAAGAAGAAAACATACACAACTGGGGAAGAAAACCAACCCCCAGCTGGCAGAATGATGATAATTTCTACAAAAAGAAGTACATTCATTTCTTCCTCCAAGAAGAAGAAACTGAGAAAGCATTTGAGCTGCCATACACAAAGCACCTGTTACAAAGGGCTGAATAGAAATCTTTGTTTAAGTTGCATTTGTATTGCTTCAAGTTACTTGGTTGCATATTTTTAAAGACCAAATTCCAGAACTGTGTAATCAAAATGCGTTCTTTGAAAATGTAATTAATAAAGTAATTTAGGTACCCAGCTTCTGTGATCTCATGCTTAAGAGTAACTGCTTATTAAGTAATTACATGCCTACCTGGTTTTTCCAGTGCAGCAGAATACATTTGGAAGTTTACAGGCATGCTTGGTGCAGAGGAATGAAACCACAAGCAGAGCCAAGGAGAGAACGACAATCCTGACACTGTCAGTGGGGCCCTGGAGTGATTGCCATTATACATCCCTTATAGAGACAACAATGCTTTTCATTTGCTGGAAATGTGAAGATCAGTGTCATCTTCACACTTTTCTGTTAACATCTGGATTGCACTGGGCTACTTGATAGGTGCTGTTGACATCCAGATCATCCGCAGACTCTGGACATGAAGCCAAGTTTTCTGTGGAACTATTACTAATCTCAGCTATATATCTAGGTAGAAAGTGGTCTGATATTCAACCTGAAGAGATGTCTTTTGAAAAATATAAACTTGAAGCATGAAGCATTTCACTCATTCTAAAAAATGGCAAGCTTTTGCTTACAGTGGATTGAAGAGTTGCTATGGAATGAGAAATATATCTGCCTGCTCAAACAGAGATATAAACAATTTACACGCAGAATTTCACTTGCAGAAAAATAATAAAATATTATTTTTAATAATTAAAATTATTTAAAATTATTTAAAATATAGTACAATTATTCATTATGTTTCCAGATCAAGGAGTATATTCACATTCCTTTTATGGAAAAGGTTCACGATTTTGAATTACCAGGTTTTTTTTCAGCTCCATCAGCAAATATGTGAAGTAGGAGAATAAGTACCAAGAACAGAGTAACATAGTGAAACTCTCCTGAAGGTATAAGCAAATAAAGCAGAATATTGAACATGGTTCTCTGATTCACCACTATTCACAATGGCATCACAATGATGCCTGAAAGTAGCATTTGGCAGCCTTTTGTGCTTATTTTATGCGTGTTTCAATGAGAACTTGAATACAGAGCAAAAAGAAGTTGGAACTTTTGTATTCTTAAAGCCTGCATCCTGAACATTTGATCTGGGAAGAGACATGAGGCATCAAGCAAAGGAATAATAATAAGCTTAGTGAAGACCTTGATTGAGACATTGATTCCCACTCTATCATCACTTCCTCTTGATGCATGAATGCCACTGTTGGTTTCATAATTATGGTCCAAACCGATTAGTAACATTTGCTTATTGCTTTGAGAATGCCAAATGTTAAGTGTTACTACCTGCCAGACCCCTCATCCCTGACATACATCAGAAAAAACTTGCCTCTCCCTGCTGTTTAAGAGCACAGCATTCTTCATCACCTGCCTGGTTGAGGTAATAAAGGAGCCCACAGAAATGCTGGAATAATTACAGTACTTTGCACTTTCATACCATACTCCCATTGGGAATTTCCAGTGCTTCATAAACATTAGCCAAAACTCATTAAGTTCCTCTAAAGTATGATTATTGTTATCCATTTGCTTTAGAGGCACAGGCACATGCCAATGAAGAGACTTGAACAAAATTACAGAGCAAATCAATGACAGCTCCAGTAATAGATCCCAGATGCCCAGATCCCACATCCCGTGGGCTAGATACAGGGCTGGCTATAGCATGCAGGCTGTTACCAGAACAGCCCTAAGTGAGATCCCTCACACCCCAGCAACACTTTTGCCTGCCAGTCAGTAACATCTTTTGAAAGAAGAAAATAAGGAAAGATTGCGTTTTCTGGTCTGTTTGTTTTAATCATGCACAGCCCACCAGATGAAAGGCACGTCAGTTATGGATATCCAGTTTCCACGTGGATAGAGCCCCCTACCCCATTTTAAGCGATAACACAAGATGAACAAAACATTACCTTCCTCTCCAGTAGCAGAGTTTCCAACAGTCTCCCTCTCCCGGTCAGTCTGGTTGGAAACGGCACTTCCACTTTTTGTCCTTCGAAGAACACTGAATGCCTTGTTTATTTTTTTAAAAGATCTGCTTCTTATAGTGGAACGTTCAAAGTGTCGAGCTGCAATAGCAGGAAGAAACCAAATCAATACAGTTCAGCAGTTCTGGTCTAGGACCGCAGCATTTATGCAGCCTTTGGCATGTGATGGGATGTAACATCAATGTCAGGGCTGCCAGTACTTCACCTTTTCCCCTGAGTCCTGCTGATACTTCAAGGCTGCACCCACCTGAATCTGGGTACAATCACCCTACTCAGCCCCACACCCTCAAATTGCCACCTTCCTGTGTGTTTTGCCAACCACATGGAGAAATCTCCTGTGAGTGTGGTAGCCTTGGAAAGAATAGTCCTCCATAAGACAGAATCAGCAGCAATTCTGTGAAAAATACATATAAAAGGAAGAAGCACCACCCTTCCTAAGCTACACATGTTTGACCAAAAAAAGCTGCAAGTCATTAAAAATTTCTTGAAAAAAATCCCCACTACTGCCTCAAAATCTTGCAATGCTTCTAAAGCCACAAATAATTGCCAACTATTTAATGTAAAAAAATTCCAATATTATCAGGTGGGAGGGATCAAAGAATTCACATATTCTGACTCAGGTACGGCAATACAAAACAAAAGTCATAATACTTTCAAAAAAGTCACTCTTTTCCATCCTGCTAAAGATATCTTCATGGCTGTTGCTGTTCTGTCTGTTCCAGCTCTGCATGCTAGCCAAATATTGTAATCTAATAATACAACATTCCCTCAAACCAGACTGTGGTCTCTACACTCAATAAAACTGACAGAATTTATTGAGATTCTGGTGCTCTCTTCTTGCACCCTTCCTTTCCTCACCTCTCTAAACCCTGGCACAACAAAAGGATAATGCTTCTCATTTCCTAGACTTTCTTTATCCCTTCATCCCTTTTCCCAACATGCAACTGGCGGCACACAAGGTGGGCTTTCCATTTTAGCTTCAGAATCCTCAAATACATGCTTTGAACTCACCATAAACACTTCTGACTCTGGCTTTGGCCAGGCCATGTTTTTCACACATGACACTCATCAGAGACAGGTGCAGTGTCACAAGGTGAAAGATCAAGGCAAAGTTTCCTGATGCAGCTTGTCCCTGACTGTTGCTATTTCAGCAGGACCAGTTCCTCCAAACTGTACCTTCCCAAGAAGCTGGCAGATGTCTCCCAAGCTCCTAAGGAAATTCTTAAGGATTTTTTTTTTTCTGAAAATACTTGGCAAATGCAAAACAGGATTTTGGGTAGGTGCCCATGTCTGTGGGGGTTACTTGGGCCACCAAGTTTTAGTGGAGACATTACCCAGCTACACCATCTCCCCAGCCCATCACACATCACATTTAGTCTTCCAACTGAGCTGACTTACCTAAAAAATCTTTCTAAAGATTTTCAGTTTACAAGTGTGCAGCTAGTCCATCTTCAGCTTGATTCTGCCCCTGGCCAAGCCATTTTTTTTCACCTCAAATCCATTGGGTCACCGAGTGCACAATTTGATAAACCATGTAAAATGAAAGCATTCACTTCCCCCACCCCTTTTTCTTTATTTATATTTTTTTAATCCTCCAGTGACATATATTTAACAGAAAAACAAATATTCCGAGGGGCTACCAGGCTCCAAAGCCACCGTTGTTGGCTCTTACTTCTGTTCCGGTTGCTGCGGTGCAGGTCTCCGGGGCTGCTCCCCAGCTGGCTGTCCTCTGAGGTGGGGCTGAAGGCTGGGTTCACCAGCCCTGGCTCATCTGTCATTAAGGCGATGGCCGCAGCTGCTGAGAGCTCAGGGCCCAGGGCAGCTACCGCTAAGCTGGAGCCGTGGTCCGGAGAGCAGTCCTGGGAACGCCTCTTCCGTTCCTTGGTAAGGCCATAGTGGGATGCTCCTTTACATCTAAGAAGAAAGGAGGGAAAGAGAGACATGATAGCAAGTTGTGTTTAAATACTGCATACTCATGGAAATTATCTGGTTCCAAGGTATCACTTGGAGTACAACCTGTGATGATCATGGTGACCAGTGAAATATGGATGATTAACAAGAGAGAAAAATGCCAGTGTGTGTTTCAAAAGAGGTGAGTTACCACCTTACATAGGAAGAGTACTGCTGGTCAAGGAAAAATAGGGAGCCTCAGGCTTGTGTGTAGTCTTATGTGTATAAATAGTTACTGTGGATGCAAGAGGACAAGAATAGCAGGACGCTAATTAAGACAGAGGCTACAATCTGTAATTTCCTACTTGCTTCTGATTGACAAAGGAGAGGAGGGTGAGGCCTGACAGCTTTTCTGGGTTTGCTAGTGAAATAAAACGTACCTTACCCAGTCCCGCCTCCTGAAAAACTCTCCCAGCCACCAAGGCGGCCACATGTGGAGCACTGCACTGTGTCTGAAGAGACCAGAGCAAACAGTAAAGAGAGGGCTGCAGATGGGAGCTGAGCACCCGTGGGCTGCAGGAACCCAGGCCCCACACAGCGCCTGTACAGACGATTTACTACTTGAACTGCATCTCATGAATTGTTTTCAAATTCAGCCACAGAGATGAAGTTGCCAACCCTGCTATTCCAGCTCAGTTGAGACACTAAAATAGGCAGGTCATTGCCTTGACAGAGGAAGAGGTGAAAGGGGGGACAGGGGGTCCCACGGACCCTGCAGCCTCACCAGAGTCAAGCAGGGAGTACACAGCTCCCACCAATGGGCTGGGACCAGGTCCTCATGCCAAGGTCCTTGGGCCAGCCTGGGACTTCACCAGCTTGGGGACCTCAAGGCAGGTTCTAAACTACTTCTGGGGGAAAATCCCCTGTTTCTAGTGGAGAAACACATGCTCCCAAATGAGCTGAAGACACAGCATTATAAGGGGCAAATTATAAGCCTGCTTTGAAACAAACTTAGTTATGCTTCCAACTGTCTGCTTTAGATTCATCCTAGACAGCAAAGGCAGGACCATACATGGCATTTCTTTTTCAAGACTCATGAAAGAAAGTCACTTGAATGAAATTAAAGGTCACTGTCATGTTCATGAGTCAGTATTCAATTAAAGCTATAAAATAACTGAAAATACAGACTGACCAAGGATGCAGCACCTGTGACTTCACTAGCACCACTTCTGCCCAGTGCGCACCCACTGGAACCACATTCAGTGCACAAAAAAAAATAATCTGCCTTTTAATCATAATCTAATGAGCTTGGCCTACTTTCAGTTACTATTATCCCTTTCTTCACAGCGAAGGCTAACTGATGACTTTCATGAAAGTGCCCTGTAGGACAAACTCACAGAAATAGCTGCAGAAACCCTTAGGGATAGAAAGCTCTTTGTAATATATGGCATGCACAAAAGGCAATGCATAATACATACAGTACACAACGCTAGTGGGTTAAGTGTCAAAAGAAGTAGTACACTGAACAGAAGACTTGGAATAGAAATGATTATGGAAGCAGCTCTTGAGACAGAAAGATGATATGAGATGTCATAGAGTTCTCAGCTTCAGAGCAGTGGTTTAATTTCTATCATGATACTAGCTTTTGATGAGACAATTGAATTAGAACCTTTTTTTAGCACTAGATTATGGTTTACCATAGTTTACTTCATTCTTACTTCTGACAACTTTTATCTTAAAGTGGGGAAACATACCCAAACCAAACTCTGTCATATTGATGCAACTGTGTAAGGGTTATGTATATGCTTTAAGGCTTGGATAGGAATAGCTGTAACAGAAGTTATTTCCGAAACTTTTCACAAAGAAAATGAGGCATCTCCAAAGAAAATACTCTTATGGAAGAGAAAGTCAACTACTTCAAAAGATCAGTGAAAAGCTATTTGAGACATCCATTGCAAGGCAAGACTGCAACAGTAAAGAAAAGGAAAGGAAAGGAAGGGCTCCCCTGCCTCCATCGCAGCAGGTATTTTTCTATTTCTTTCCAGATTTTTTCACTCCCCTAGAACCCTAAACCATGGCAGGATGCTCTCCTTTAGATTTCATGGGAAGCAGAAGCACAAAGACCTTTCGCTCTTGCTCCTCACCTAAACTCCTTCGACACAGTGTTTTGGAAACCCATCCTTGACATCTCCCTCTTTCAGTAAAGTCATATTTGCTAATCCAGCCCATGAATGCTTGACAAAATAGTTTAAAAATAGTCTAAAAACCCAACACAAAGAAGTGGCTTTGGGGAGAACTCTTTACTGTTCTCAGAAGACAGTCTCTGCTTTACAACAATCTCACAGAGATTCAGAGTATGATAAGAGATATTCCTACTCCTCCTCCTTTTATTTAACTTGCCTGTGCTTTTCCCATGTCAGTAAAGTTTCAGTGGCTGATACTAGAACACCAGCCTTGTGAATGGGTTCTCCAATGCAGATGTTTTTTTTATTTGGTAGCTTCTATAAAGATCAATATGAAAATCAGAAGTGGCTCTGCCCCAAGATTCCTAGCTATTTGGATTCAATCACTGTCTGGTGCCCATCTGCCATTTGCTGCTACAGCCTTCACTTTCTGTGGAAATCCTCACTTGCTGCTGCTGGCTGCACTACAGACACACAGTCAACAGCTTCATTCCAACAGCAATGAACAGAAGACAGCTACTTTGAATGTAGAGAGTACTGACACAATTTAAAATGTGGCTTATTGGAGAAGACAAGTTGTCATGATACAAAGCACAAAGCATATCTTTCTAGCTCTGCCAGAAATAGTTAAAGAAGAACCAGAGCTCTTCAAGTATGATCACTGAAGCTATTTCTTAAATAATTGTGGCAGGCATAAATGAACACAAATCACGCCCTCTTTCTTCAGATTAACACAGTGTCCTTGAAGAAGAAAAAAAAAAGTCCCAAGACCTCAAACTTGTATTAAAATTTGCGACAGCATCTCTTCACTTTCATTGTTTTGCTTGTGCTGACACTGCTGTGATAACAGAAAACAGAAGAGATGACTGTCTAAGTGGAATCATATTTATAGTGTCTAAGCTACATTTTTCCATATGGTTGGATTTGGCTTCCAGAAAAGAGAGAAACATAAAACAGCTACATGCCAGTAGTAATTAGCTCTTTCATTGTGAGTATTAATCACAATGCCTGATTTGCAGCTGGAAGAGTGGGATACCTGATTCACATAGCCAGGCAGAAAGTGAACCCAACACTGTCTGCAGGCCAAGGTGAACTGCAGATTTATGTTCCTTCTCAGACGTGCTGGACAGTGAGTACATCCGTACAGCCGTAAGATACTGAAACAATTTGAAGGCCAAACCTCAGAGAGATAAACAGACATGAATAATGTGTGTTGTACAGTTCATGCCATTAAAATAATGTCACTAGGTGCATACAGGAAACTGAGAAAATAGTTTCTTCTGTTTCCATAGCCTTTTTTATGAAGGAGATAGCTACTGTCTGAAATTCTGGCTTTATGACCTAACCACTGGATGGTTTGAGAGCAGTGGTGGCTGCTGAAATTTCACCCAGGGCTGCAATTCTGGCTGGTATTAACACTGGCAGTCACAGGGCAATCTTTGCCCTGCACCCTGTTTCACACTCAAGGGAGACTGTACTCCAGGCTTCGAGAGTAGCACATCCCAAGAGCTGGAGCAAGGGGATCCAAAACCCTGTGGCTGCTTAACTTGGTCCTACCATTTGTGAAAACAACCTTTGGTTAAACTCAAGTCCAACAGAAACTTATCCACATCATTTGAAATTCAAATTAAAACAGTGGTTTGATAAGAGAGTTCTTGCAGCATCCCTGACTTGCACAGCAAAGGAGGAATTGAAAGTAAGATTGGCCTCAAGGATTTCAATTACCCAGGCTGACATAGGCGAAAAATGTAAAGCCAAAACATAACAAAGGACAACTGCATGGATTTTTTCACTTCTCTTCTAGTGATCTAAATAAAACAATTCCACAGGTAAAAAATATATGCACATGTTTGTCCATGGTAGGGGGACTGGAACTAGATGATCTTTACGGTTCCTTCCAACACAAACTGTTCTATGACTTATAGTTCATGTGTTCTTTAAAATGCCTTGCCTTCTGTGCAATGTCACAGTCTCTGCCTGGGCATGAAACAGGGGAAAAAAGTGAATCTGAAGAGTCACAATGGTTGTGACCCAGACCCAACACAAATAAACAGAGCAGGAACCCTCCCCTGCCCAGTTCCAGTAGTGTTTTCTCAACCTCACTTCCAGCGCCACTTATGTTTTGGAGCTGTTTTGCTTTAGTGCAGAAGCAGTGGACACATTGTGGGAATACAATTAAGAATAATGCATACAAAGCACTTAAGATTGCCCATTGTAAGAAAATACTGCATAATGGGCTGTCGTTGTTCCAAAGCTAACCCTGATCATGGTAGACAAGTATGTTTCAGCTATGGTCTCACTGCAAGCAGCCTCATCCCTGTGTAATTTGGTCTTGAAACAAGCTGGGGTCCAAAGTATCAACAGTGTGTATCATACCCCTGTTACACAAACTCCCTGAACTAAATAAACTAATCCAGTGGAAACGATGATGGAGAAACCAAAGCTGATTAACAAGGAGCATCCTGGATAACCTGGTGCTGACAACCTTCCTTGTGAGACCCTGGTGAGAGGTGCCTGCTGTGCCTGGGAAGAAAGGAGAGATGGGGTTTAAATGGAGAGGCTGACTCACATGAAGGTGCTGACAATTCCTGCCCCACAGGAACCATTCACATCGTGTGTGCATTAGCAATGACAGTAGTCCAAACATAACCCAAATACCAACCACATGGATTTCAGGCCAAACACTCAAACCCTAAAGTTTTCTGAAACTCCATCACAAGGGAGTGAAGTGACTTGATCAGTCCTCAGACAGAGGTAACACCAACTCTTCTCATCTCACTTTAGCCAAGAGTGCACCAAGAAAGGGAGTCAAATACAAAAAGAAGCAAGGCACCTGAATTCCCATTGCATCCCAATGTTATAGATATATGCTAAAATGCAGCAAATACATGATCTTCCATCCAGTCCAACCATACTGGTGCTTAAGATGTCAGAGACATCAATACCTTTGGCAGTGAAGTGACCACTAACCTGCTGTTCTTTAAACCTGATGCCATTGTAACATCCTTGCTCAGAAAACTGGTTTCTGTGAATCCTGATCCTATTTACAAAATTTCTCTTTTTTTCTTTTTCTTCTATATAGGGAAATCAATCCTCGACCAGAGGACCTCACAGAAATTATTTTTCCTTGGTAATTCTGAATTCCTGCAAGGATTAACTATTGTGTGAGTGTTGCATACGGAAAAAAGCTTCATAAGTACCTGATTTTTTTATTTTTTTTAAAGCATGTGCTTTTTATAAAGAACTGTCTCATGTCAAGAACAATCTTCAAGCTGCTGTAATCATCAGCTGTGGCTAAGGAAGGTCCTGCCTACATTAAACCTTAATACTGATAAAGAGGGGAATGAGCCATATAAAAAGCAAAGCTTAAACTTCTGGATTACAGGTTCCAGTGAATATTTGCTGAAAGACAGGTTGCAAAACCCATATCTAAGCAGGAAACTAGAAACAGGTTCATCTGCACCTACACTTGAATTTCATAATGCCAGCAATATTTCCAGGTGCTTGCCACTGCTGTTCTGTGCACTCTGTACCCTTGCATTGATGTACTTGGGTATCCTCTCCCTGATGATCTCTCAGTGTCAGAGACTCGACATCTTGTTTGGGGGAAAAAAAAGTGTATTTTTCATTTAAACGGAAATTGTCCCAGTTTCCACTGCTCTTTCACTTTAATAACCCTGTAAACAAAAGCCTTTTAGAAACAGCTTCCAGACACCTGGGGCATCAGGGCTGGCTGGGAGGGCAGCATGGGCCAGTGGCATGATCCCTGCTGCCTCTAGAGGGCTGAGGATCAGCAATTCCTTCCTGTTTCATAAACACTGCTCTTCTTGGTGTCAGCATAGAGATAGCTATGATAGAAGCTAAGATGAGGCAAATGGCTTCTCTGTTCAGCTGTCAGAGAGATTTTCTCATGTTATTTGCTCTCTATTGTCAGCCAGAGGCCTTTGCTATAGTAAAAGCATGTAACATATTTAGTGGTTCTGTATTTCTGCAATAGTAGTCTCTAAATATTTATAAAGGTCCTCATAACATTTATTGTTTTAAGCTAAAGTTATTTAGCTTAAATTCTTTCCCACAAGATAGGAAAACCTCTCACATATTTATCTTCTTCTGTTTAATTTCTGCATATTCCCATTACAGTTTCCTAAGGGTTTTTTCCATACTTTTTGTATTAATGAAGACATCACAATTCAATACATTCTGGAAAACTACCTTACTAGCAAAGCCTAAAACTGTGTTTTGTCCTATCTGTAAAGATCTGACCCCAGGGAAGGGCTGTCATTTTCACAATGCTTTTGCACTAAGGTGCTGTCAAACAAAATATATTTGTGCATTATATCAGGAACATGCACAGGAGTATCTGTATACTTATATTTCCATGTCAGCTACTCTGTACGAATTTGGGTCCACCACTAGAAAAAGGAGTTATAGTTCTCATAGATTAAAAAGATAAGATTTTCTAAGCATGTGAGGAAAAAAAATGAGCATTCTTTATAATTACAATTTAGTCATCAGCTATAGTGACATACTCCCATTTCTGTGATTTGTTTGCTGAGCAGGAGGACAAGCATGGCTTGTCATCATGTTTCAGGCCCTTGAAAGTATTTTGCATCGATGAAGAACAGAATTGCAGTTCAGAGTTCAGACCCCACAGTTCCCAAAACTACCAATGGACAAAGACTGGATATAAGATAAAAACTAAACAAGCATTCAGTGAAAACCAAATACCTATTTCATATTTGACTGCTCATACTGAAAAAAGGAAGAAATCTCCATATTTCCTACTAGTTTTCAGGAGAGTTGAAAGAACTTGGAATGCATTTTTAATCTTAAATATAATGGAAAGCTTAAATTTCATGTGTATGCTAGCAAAGTATTGTCTAACATGAGATTATATTTAAGATTTTTCCCCCCTTCTCTTTAAAACTCAGAAAGTTATATTTCAACCACCATCTTGAGCTTCTATTATGAAATCTTTTAAAAGTCCCATTAGCATCTGTCATGGGAACAGGAAATTGGAAGAAATTGGAAAACAATATTAGTTGCCTGCAATTGCAGACAAAAATCAAGGCTGGAATTATTGTGCAATGATCCCAGTTATTGTTGGGACTAAGTACAAACTGTTGGTCCAGATCATGTTCTCTTTCTACTGACACTTCTTTTAGGCCATTATTTTGTCACTGATGATTTGAAATCACCACTGTACTGATTTCTCTTCAAGGTGGAATTATCATTTCATCTTCTAACACAGATTTCGTGTTTTACACATAGGAGAATGGTGTTGTAAATTGCTAGAGAGTTGAACTGGGCATGTTTGCACCCAGGCTGGAAATTCAACATTTTTTTACAGGTTAGCACACCTTGTTTTTGCTTATCATAACTACTTCTTTAGAGAAGCCAGTATTCACAATTGACTTTGTGAATATTGCTTTTGCTTCACCTTCTATGCCCCTTTCCTCTTTGTTCAAGCAACAAATGCTCTGAGAGTGCACAAAGGCATCAGCAGACTATCACCACTGCTCACATGAGGCACAGCCTTGAATTGCATCTAGAGCCTCTACTTTTTCCAATACTGCCTTTAAATGTAATGCTTGTAGAGCACAAGTAGACCTGGAGCTACAAAACTGAGGAGTTAAGCAGGGTGGAAGACTGCAGTCAGTCTATTATTCATTATTTACTCCTAGATTACAAACAAACTAATTTGCCAACATTACTCCTAAACAAATATTTGTCATCACAGAGAAGATACTGGCCAGATGTACAGTACCAGAGTGATCTTGTGTGATACAAAACAACAGCAGTATTTATTTATACAGAATTTAATTAAAGACTGAAGCTCCCAAAGAGTGATCTACGTATCTCATGCAATCTACTCGCACCAGCTGACACAAGCAAGGAAAACAGAGGTAGCACACTATCTCTAATTCCAGGTAGGTGCTCAGGCACTGACACAGCAGGGCACCTATGAGCACTTGGTTAGGAGATTCAGAGCAAAATAAGAGAGAAAAAGGAGATACATGGGACTAGCAGTTTTGAGCTGGTGGACGCCAGTAAACCTTACTGATGTAATAATACTTACAGCATTCAACAAATAATATATGATTTAAACCCATTAAACCTGTCCAAGTGCTGTATTAATGTACTGAAGCACTAAAAACTTCTCCCGACTTTAGCAGAAGTGGAGCTTGATGAAAACTTTACCAACTACTTTCATCACCTTTCAGAATTGTATCATTACCTATAAAACATACTTAAGATGTTAAAGTGGTAAAAAAATTCAGCTTTTATCACTTAAAGAAGAGTCAAACTTGAACATTTTTCCAAAAGAAAATGAGTAAACACAAATTAGAAAGATATTTTTCTTCATGGAAAATGTAAGTACTTAGTGATATTTGTACATTCTTTTATTTACAGAAGCTGTGCATGAGGGAGCAATCACAAGTAACGTGTATCAGTTGGATATTTAGAAAGCAACATAAGAACTGCCATGAGCAGCTCTGAACTTCATATCTGCTTTTCAAGTCCATCCAAGACCACTCAATAAACTAGCACTAATCCAGCAATCTTGACCACTGATTTTGCTTCATACTAATAAAATAGTGATAATACAACCTTTTTACATTAGGAATTGAGATAGTATGTAATGAAGCTGTAGTAGGATCACAAAAAATATTCCTCATTTAGAACATTAACTAAAAAATGAGCCTAAGGAAAATCACAGCATATATACAAAAAGGCTCGAAAATTGCTGCTAAAATCAGGTCATCTGTGATAAAAATAACAAACGTGAAGACAAAGGAACTCTTGAGGCACTGCAATGCTCTTTCTCATGGTACCACACAATCCAATACACTACATTTTTCAAATTATCTAGGTACACATATAATTAATGTTAAGAATAAGCATTCAATCTGTTTATTCATATGCTTTTCACATTTATTGTTCAGTCTTTTGGTCACCGGATTATATTCACAGGTATAACTAGTCTCCTGGAACTCAATATCTCAGCATTGTGTTTCCCTCCTACTGTCCCCACCTATGCTATAAAAACCATATGATGCAGTGAGCAAAATAGGTTTGCAATTGGACAAGTGGGGTTGGTTTTTTAACAAGACTGACAGGATCAGCTTAACCTGAATTCTTGCAGCTACAGATAGAAAAGCCTGACAGACAGAAACTTTGTATTTACATTTACTTAGCCTGCATTTATTCTTAAAATAAAATGAATTACAATATCTGCTATGTCACAGACTCAGCAAGCCAGCACTACTGAAAGCAGGTGTGAGGCTTCTGCTGGCAAAAAGAAGTAACACATGCCCATAAGTCTCTAGGTATAATAAAAAGGGAACACTGTGTTCAGTTTCAAGACGTTTTCAACCCAAGGCTTGGGTTTACTACTACGTTGTCCACTGGAATTTGAAATTATAGGAAGTAATGGAGCTACATTCAGCAAATAATAAATGCTGTCTTTATACCATCTTATTCACAAAACATGCTGTAGACAGCCATCCTCTGGTTGCACTTGTCTCTGACCTCTCTGACCCAAAAGTCACATAAGATCCCTTTTAGGTCAGCATGGATATCTGAATTATATGCTAACACATCTTGGTACACGCTCTAAACATATCTTGCTTCCTCATAGGGAAGGTCATGAGAAAGGACATCTCAGCACACCTCAGGAGTTAAAAAACCACAAAGATACCTCTCAGATGCCTGTCTGAGTCTTCAACAATTCTCTCTGCCAGTACAACTAAGTAGCTTCTTAAGATGTCACAAATGTTTCCCATATTCTTATCAAATCTGATGTCTAATTTTTAACAAGGGCCCCAAATCAGCCCTATAAGTAAACTGCATTGCAGTCTTCTCTTTTGCACATATGATTAGAAGAGGGTGGATCAGAGGGGCATCACAAGCCAGTTTTCAGAACAAATCCCCCAAGACTCATTGGGCATGCAAAAATTTTCACTGCTTGTGTTTTATGGGTTCCACCCAGTTGAATATGAGATATTTCAGTGAGATATTTTGCCCATCCATTAAAATAAACACACAATGTAAAAACATTTAAGGGCTTCAGAAAGTCCAAACCCAGCCACAGCACAAGTATGGCTGGAATGTTGTTTATAGTCTCCTGAAAGCTCACATAGTAGGAAATGCCCACTTATGCTGTAAAAAATTGTGAATTTTTTTTTTTTTTTTGGAACACACTTTTATAACAGAACTATCAGAAATACTTTTAAACTGTATTCCTTTACCTTTTTACCAAATCTGAGAAAAGGCCAATCCACTCACCCTTCTCCCCACACAGCCCCCTACAGTCAGTGTTGTGTTGAGTTTCATGGAAAGCACCCAAGACAGCAGTGGTGTGGCTTCCCTCCTGTTGTACGCAGACCGCTGTCTTTTCTCACTTGGCAGGGGAGGCTGAAGGAGCTCACACCTTCACACCTCAGTTTTCAGGAGTGCTCTAACAACTAAAGCTCAGGTTGGGATAAAGCTGATTTCTGCCCCTCCCACTGAAACTTACTTACCAGAGAGGTGAATTAAGAAAGAAGGAGACCAGTGCTGCATCCAAATGAAAAACTGGTACACAGGGAAGGAGAAACTGAGTCTTGCTTCAGAGCCTGCTGTGACTTAGTTGAATTTGAGAGAGGTTCAGAGGAAAGGCACTCTCTTCTTAGTCCAGCCAGTATCTTGGGGAAAGTCTGGCAATACCATCTAGACACAAGCCTATCTTCAGTCTGAAGCTGAAGAATTGGGCTCAGAGGCTTCAGAGAGAGGCTGAGAATCTCTCTGGAAAATTGTGTATTGTTTTCTCAGATCACAGGATATAACTGGTGAATCAAGGAATAAAACAAAAATTAGAGTAAGAAATAATTCAACTTTGAAAGCCTTTAATGGCAGAAGATGCCTTCAGAAGTGGGTACCATATTACCAACAACACAAAATGCATACCCCTGACAAAGAAAAGTACCATAAAATCATAGAAGAGCCTAGGGTGGAAGAGACCCCAACAAACCATGTTGTCCAACCTCTCATGGGAGAGGAAGCCTAGATGAGATTATCTAGCATCCTCTTCAAAACTTTAAGTGATAAAACTTTTATCTGAAGTGATTAACCTTAAGCATCTTGAAAACCTTAAGCGATGGGAACTCTACTATATCCCTTGGGATATTGTTCCAGTGAATAATTGTACTCACTGTGAAAAAAAAAATAGGAGAAAACAGTTTTTTCTCTGTACCTTCCTTTAAACAATTTTTTCTCAGGCTGTTGCTAGATCATATTCCTTAGCTTACAGAGGTTATATGTTTCTTTAGGTTTTCTTAGTCACTTCTGTTCTTTCAGATTTCATGCTATTTTTTCATTGTATAAATAAGATCATAAAACGGTTTAGGCTGGAATGAAACTAAAAGACCATCTAGTCCCAGCCCCACCTTCCATGGACAGGGACCTTCACTAGACCAGGTTGCTCAAGGTCTTATCCATCCAACCTATCCTTGAACATTGCTGACATCTACAACCTCTCTGGGCAAACGCTGTTCCAGCGTCTCACCATTATCACAGTAAAGAATTTCTACCTTCTATCTAACCTAAGTTTTTCTTCTTTCAATTTGGACCCATTACTCTTTGTTCTATCACTAGAGTCCCTGACAAAATCCCTCTCTGACTTCCCTGTAGGCCCCACTCAGATACTGGGTGTTTTCTCTCTGCTTTTTTTTTTCTTTAATTATTCAGCCCCTTCAGGATAAGAGGCAGTCATTTCATCCTGTCCTGCCACAAAACACATTAACTTTGTATTCATCCAACTAAAATACTGGAAACAGAATAAAAAAAAATACAAATTGTTCTTTAGGAAGCTGCAGTTTCCCTTTTACAACACTGCAGCCTTGGAAATTTCAATATTCAAGCTCTAATGACTGGTCTTGCTTTCAGTTTTAAAATATAAATATCATGTGTACAGCTGGGCACCTAGAACATGGTGTGAAAACCTGAGCAGCAGGTTTGGCATCCTGAACCTTGAACATCAGCTGCAATTATATTTCCCTGGGTGATACAGGACAGTGGCCTTGCTCTTGCTGTCCTAGGAGAAGGAACATCCTGCCTGACCTTGCTGTTCCCACAAAATGGGTTGGGGCTGCTGTGTGACAGCCTGTCCTGAAATGAATCCAAACCATGAATTCTCTGTGACAGTTTGTGGCATCTGGGTGACTCAGACAGCCTCTGTGCCTGAGGCTGTTCCAGCCCAGGCTGTGATTTTGTTAACGTCACAATTTAAGTAGACTTAGGTCTTGTTAGCAGTAATGATGGACTCCCTGAAGGAAAACCAAGGTGGCATTGGAAATGATGTCATTTCATTATCAGCTCTGAGATGGGGATAATTGCATCTGTCTTCTTCAAACTGAGATGACCCTGGTCCTTCAGAAGGCAGCTGGCAATCTAACTTCCAGCAGCATGCTCATGCCATGCCTCATCATTTGCTAATTTTCACATCAGAGGCATCATTGAAGGTGACCCAAACCATCATCATCATCATCATCAAAAGAGAGGATCTCCAGCTGGGCATGTATACTTGTGTCCAGTGGACAGCACCATGCTGGGGGCATTGGACATATTTTCAGCCCTGACTGAGATATATGTAAAATAAATCCTACTTGCTTCATGCAAATATAACCACAGCATGCTATTAATGCAGATGGCTTGACGAGCCATATAATAGAGAATAGTCTTACAGATACAATGAGAAATTTCCCAGCGATTTTAAAATATCCACCTCAGCCTGACATGGACAATGAGGATTAAAAAAAATGGGTAGACAGACTAAACAAAATTTGTAGTGCATTTAAATATTTATATTAGACATTGAGATATGGGTTTCTGTTGTAGTAATTTTTCACATCTTAGACCAGTAGCTGGCAGTTTACCTATCTTCATCTTCCAAAGAACTTAATTAACTGCCCTGAAGCAAGTTTGCATGGACAAAGCAATGTTGAAGGACAAAGCCAGTTAGTCAGAACTGTGTGTTTATAAGAGTGCAACACAGAGAGAAAATGAGGAAGAAAAAAGGTAAATAAATACCTAACAAATAGTGATTGCAAACAGAACAGCCTCATGGCAAATTATTTTTCTTTAAAAGCTAATTGAAGATGCTACAGCACCATGTTGCAGGATTTTCTGAGTACTTAGATACTGGCATTAAGATGACCTTCCAAAATGGAGCACAAAGTATTCTGTAAAGGTTAACCACATTCAGTTTACAGAGGTGGTGCTGCTTCCTAGGGGTTGTCTGCAACAGGGAAGTACATGATTACTGTGGTGCTTGTGGAATGATGCCTCAGGCACACTATGTATATTATATGTGTAGACACACATATCTGAAAATAGCTTCCCTGGAGACATCCCCATTCCAGCTTAAGAGTATTCACCAGAGAACCTATCCTAGAATAAGAACAGCATTGTCACTTCACACCTAACTTTATTACAGATTAACTTCCCTGTGTGCTGAAACCACCTTTTTTAGGATAATTCCTGCCCTTTCTTCACCGCCCTTTCTTCTGGACACCAAATGCCTCATTGGTCAAGCCCTGGGTCTCTTTGACAGGATCTACCCCTCAGTATGCCACATCTTGAAAACTAGTTACTAAGTCTGCTTTGTTTAATATGTAATGAAAAGTTCTTTTTGTTTACTATGGATTTGTTTTCAATGTCCCCCACAACACAGCATTTGGCTCTTTAAACTACCATGGCACAAAAAGCAGCAAGAGTTAAAAGCATTGCCACAAAGCCCTAACTGTAGGAACAGCACTTTTATTCCCTCAGCATCTCTAGCAAAAAGGAAGGAGGAGAATGAAAGTAACACCCATTTATCTTCTAAAAGCACAAAAGAGTTAAAGACTTCAAACATCCATGTATTACTAAATATACTAAACATCCACATATTGCTAAAGGTGCAGAATCATGAATCACCTGAACTTCTGTGCTCAGCCTGGACCTGACAACTCACCAATGGCTTGCAAGGGTGAGGACAATTTCTCCTCAATGTGACTTTTTTTAGAAGACCTGGAAGAAGCATTCTCTGCAAAGCAGGCAGAAGGGAGGGGAGGATAACATCAACAACTGCTTCCCTGGCACAAGGGACCATAAGCAGCACAGCTGTTCTTTTTGGAAATGTCAGAGAGGGGGGAAAAAGGTGCCGAGGGAGCTGTCATCATCAGAAAGTACAATAGGTGGTTCCAGAATAATGCTTCAGACAGTCATAAACTTTTCTTGAAAACATTGCTCAAAAAGCCCAAGCCTGACTAACTTTCCAAATAGAAAACACTGCTTGAAAAACAGGCATGTAAATTACAGAATTACTTAGCATCCAGTTTCTCTGCTTGTCTCTGACAAAGGAGAGCATAGTCGTGTCTCAGTGTAGATGCTGCAGCTGACATAATCCTATATGAGCCCTCTCCTGCCCAGTCACAGCCACATCTACAGAATGTCCCAGGAGGATTTCAGGTAACACCCATGACCACCTCTCTTCCTATGTCTGCCTGCTTTGGCCAGTTGTCCCAGAGAAAACAGCAAAATTCTGTTTGTTCCTGGGTCCTGCAGGAAGTAACACACCTTCAGAGACAAAACACTATTTCAAGGTTGTTTTGGAATACTGCCACTGTATGCCCATGCAGCAAGCCAAAGCAGGTCTCAGATGGACATGTGCTGTTCTTTGTGCCCACAGCCTCCCCAGGAAGGAGGATGGGGACAGACCGAAGAAGGTGTGTCACACTCACCCCACTCTCAGGCACTGTCAGGACATGAGGAGAAAAATCACCCTGAAGATTTTGAATGAAGAAACTGTAAGCCCAGACTTTCCCTTCAGTCAACAGAAAAAAAACCACCAAACCTGAGCTCTCTGCTTCCTTATGCCTGGCACATTGAAGTGAAATAGATACATCAAACTGATTCCAACTTCATCCCCATCACTGCTGTCAATGAGAGGTGGTGAGAAGGGACCAGGATTAATCCTTAGCCTATCACTATGCAGTACAGCTTCTTCAATAATTTGTAAGGCAGCAAGTCTGTTCACCCCTAAACCCCTTGAAGCCTTCTGTGGTGGCATGCATGGGCCTTACAAAGAGGTGGAGACAAACAAGGACCCTTCCCTGGCCCTTCAGCTGCAGATCTGACTGTTCAACAGTGGGTCACTGTTTTATCCCAAGTCCTGCTACTCTCCTGAAAACATGCCTCTCCAAAGGGACTTCCTGGTCAGTGTTAAAGTCATGGAATTTGTGTTCGCCAATGCAGGGCTATAAATTTCACCAAAAAACAAACAAAAAAAAAAAAAACCCAAACCAAACCAAAAAAGCATTAGAAAAGTCACTGTTTTTTAAGATCTGTTGTCATACAACTACCATTGTCACAAGGGACAGGAGAAGTGCAGTCTGAGGTTTTACAAAGCTCCCACACAGGGGTGTGTATTTTTTGAGGGAGGGGGAGGCTGTCACAAAGATTGCAGAAGCTGGAGTCCATGACATTTTATTCATATTGTTTCAACTCACTCACCCACGTGCCCTCAAGGGATGTTTTTTAAAATTGCTGTTTCTGCTAAAAACTGCATGGTGTGAATTAGTGTGGTTAGATGCTCCTTTCTCAAAAATATTTTTTGCATCTCTACTATTCTTTCTCTCTGCCATATAGGTGTGAAAAGAAGAACTTATCCTGTGTATGCAAAACCTTGTTTTCTTCCAAATTAATTCAAATTAAATTCAAGAGAGTAATTTGTTGAAGTCAGTGGAGTAATACCTGTATAAAACTAAGTTAAGTGAGGTTAAAAATCAAGCCTGTTGATGTGGCTGTTTTCATAACTTCTTCCATAGCATCCTCTTTCTGGGTACTGGAATAGCAGGCAGAACAACTAGAGCAAGGTTCTGGAACTAAACAAATCAACTAAGCAAGAGGAATTGAATTACACAGGGAGAGAACTTATGACCCCTATTTTATTTTTTTTTCTTGTTTTATTCTCAACATTTGTAGTGGGTTTTGTAGGGCAGTTTGAAACTCTTTTAAGAATTTCAGTCCAGATGGTAATTTAACTAGGCAGAGGATCAATTGATAAAACTGTGATTAGATGTCAGCTCTTCAGCTGAGCTATCTCCATGGCCTGCCTTAACCTATGTTTAGTCTAACAGATAAATGTTTAGAATTAACCAAGATTGCTGAAGTGAAAGTAGTTTAAAGGGAGTCTTAGCAAATCTGGTCAACCCATAAGGATTTCCTTGCTTTTAGCCTTCAGCTCCACATGTTTTGCTGAAGTTCTACAGCTTAAATTGACAATACATTACTCATGCATTAATCCATAAATTTAAAGTAAGAAACATAATCAGCTCAGAGTTTTGCAGTGCTGCAACAGTGCAAGGTAATATAGGGCACATGGCTTGGTGTTTTCAGCACCATTGGAGTCAGCCATGAGGGTCCTTGACAGATCAAGTCAGCCACTTTCTCTCTTTTCTTCTTTCTCTCCTTCAACAAGGCAAGACATTCAAATGAATCATCCCTTCACTGATTATTTCACTATTACATAGATGAGAGAAGGATGCAGATAGGGTCTTGCCACCACTACAACAATGGGGACACAACTTGTGCAGCTTCAGCAGACGTGTATCAATGGATTGATTGAACCTACCAACTTCAAGTGGTTTTGAAATTACAGTTGGTGATCTCTATTTGCGGTTCAACTCAAGAGCACCTAATGTTTTCAAAACAGTTCAGTTCTCTTTTACCAGACAGAAGAAACATGTTGCTGTTATGCTGTTCAGTGTTAAAAGACAGAATTTCCTGATAATCTTGATCCTTTGGTATAGTTGAACCTAGTGGGGCAGAAGTGTGAGAGAGGCAAGAAGCAAGAGAAGAGGTGTAAATAAAACAGGAATTGAGAGAAAGCAAGAGAAAGACAAAGCTTTAGTGTAGGCAGGAGAAATCACATGGAAAATGGCTAAAGAAACCAAAACACAGCTTGGTACTGGTGATGAGAGAGACTAAATGAGTTTTTCAAGTCTTGCCAAGAGAACCCACAGAATAACCTATTTAAAGACTCAAACTTGCATCTTTTCTTAAAATATAAATAGGGCAGAAGCAGCCAATTCCTACTTGGCAGGTAGTGTCCAGAGAGTTTACGTAACACTGCAAAAAAATAAGCAAGCACCTATTTAAGAGCAAACTGTTCTTTTACCCAACATGCAAACAAATCAAACACTTTCATCACAGGCTAAACCCTTTTTAGTGTCAGCTGTGAGTTCCTTGGTGTTGTAAAGCACCACAGGGCACAAAATCACTATGGTATTTTTTGTGTTGGTTGTCAACCTCTGTTTGCTGGAGATTTGAAAAACAGAGGAGACATGTAGCACAGGAAGATCTGAACAACAATTAGCAGCCCTTAACAAAAAAACAAATCTGTGAAATGCATTTTGTCTCTGAGAAAAAGACTGTTAACCTCTCTGCAAATACTGAGTTAACAAAAATATGAAGGATGTAACTTAGTGTTTGCTGGTGAGGAGAGGTGAGAAGAGGAGAGGAGAGGACACAACATTTTGTTGTGAGGTAAATGGAACAGTAGCAAATGTTTTTCTTTCAAATATCTGGTATGGATTACAGTTCATCAGCTCCAGAAGGGGGTTACTTGGTCCTGGCCTCCTCTCGTGAATTTGTTTTGTTTACTTGGGTCACTTCTCTATTATTTGAGCCTAGATTATATAAAAGGCAGATCTACAAGGCTGCATTTGTTTGCTTTCTCAACTCAATATATTATGTGCAAGTTTATATGTATACAGTATATCTTATTAGATACTGTGTCCTGTTTTGGTCTGTTCTCTTCTGATTTATTTTGAACTCAAAGACCATAACTACAAGTGCCTTCAAACTTACAGATACTTAGGCTACTGGGGAAAGAGCAGAAAAAACGTGAAATGCAGCAACCATTACTGTCCAACTTCATTACACTCATGCCTTGGAAGAATAAAACAAAAATGTACTGGAATTTAATCTCCTCTGAGGGAAGAAACTGAAAGCAGCACGTTTGCTAGAAACTGCGCATATTCAATCCACTAAAATTCAAGGTATGCAAAATTTAAATGCCATCTAAAAATGGACACTGAGAAAATTTACAGATATGGCACCAAGGAAAGCACATTTGTTTGGCTGTATTCTTGACCCATGACAGCACAATGCAGGCAGAAAGCAGATGTTGAGAACACAGCATGCTCCCAACACTGGGGGCTGTGTGGGATGCACAAGATTCTGACAGTCTAATGGCAGGGTCCAAGCTGCAGCAGGGGCGAACAACTATGGCATGGGTTGCAGTAGATACCACTGGACATCCACAGAAGAGTCTTCTCAGCATAGCTAAACTGATTTACTGATATCATTATTATTATTTCCGTCACAGTCTGGGTTGGAGCGAAGTAGTAGCAATTGGCACTTTGAATTCTGAATCCCCTCAACAGATCCCAATGACAGCCTCAGGCACAGCAGTGCCAGGAACAAAAAAAGAAACACCAGTCTTATTCATCCTTTCTCCAGCAGTGCCATCTTGCTGCTGTAAAAACAAACCAGGTAGTAATGCCTGAAGGAGACATGTGCCAATTGTTTAAATCAGAACCAGAGGTGATGCTCCTTTGGGAGCTGACAAGGGCAAGCCACAACAAACTCCTGGGATTTCTGCTCCCACTGCAAAACCTTCCTGGCAAAGAGCTGAGTTACAACATGTGCTTTTCATACAGAGTGCTTATTTCTGACTGCAATTTAGCCTCTTGGCAGGAGATGTTCATACATAATCAAGTGAAGCAGCCTTGCTCATCCATATCAACCTACACATCCTCATATAATAGCAGCAGCACAGCACACTCTCTGTTTCCAGTGGCCTCCCATGGATCACAGGACAGATTTGGTCAATCATGCCCATCTCCATAAAAGCCTGCTCCACAAGCAGCTTTCTGGCCTTTCATACTGTTGAATTATAAAATCCACAAGTGAAGAGGTCTCTGTGGACATTTCTATGAAACCATCCCACTACTTTTATATGAGAAGGAAAGTTAAAACCTGTGGAATAACACCAGTGCTAACTGGATATTAAAATAACATATAACAGTAATGCTTATCACATATGGGAGGAGAAAAGAAAATACCTGAATTATCCTTTCAAAATTAGTACTGTCTGCTCTTAATAAAACACAAAAAAACTAGGCCATGAGCCTACTAATCTTATCCATTCACTAAGTTCTGCAGAGGAGAAAGGAGAATACAACCCTTGGAGCAGATTTTCCTTGCCTTCTATTTGAGAGGTTGCTAAATTATTGAAATTCTACATTAAATATATATTGCACACTGTCTAGTGAATGATGGAACTGCAATGCATAATACAGAGAGAGTGTAAGCTTCACAATACATGCACATGAAATGACTTGCTGATCTAAAACAGTTGCTTCCTGCCAATGTGATTTCAAGAGAGATGAGGAGAGAAAAACAAGTTACAGTGTAATGCACTAATGATTGAAATTTGTAGCTGAAATTTATAGCTCTAAAGGCATTTTATTCACTTATTTTACATTATTCAGGTAAATAATATGCAGTGAGTTAGTAGAAAAGCAAATAAAGATCAAGATGGCTCCAGCAACTGCAAATATTTTGTCTTAGCCTACTTCATACCATGTGTCACAGCAATGTTATGGAGCAAGACAACCCCATTAAAACAAAGGAGTCAATGGTGATTTCTTATTCTTCTCCCAGGTATCTTCTATACTCAGCCCAATGCCTTGATAAAAAGAGAGAATGGGAGCAGATACAGCCAATGGCAATGTGTCATTGTTACAAATCTGGTTGTCTGCCCACACTGCTGAGGAGAACAAGAGTTTATCAGTAAAATTTGAGGATGCTGGCAGCAGAAATTCAACCAAAATGACAAGAAACTTCCTGAATATATGATTTGACTTGCCCACTGTTACAGTCAGCCTACTTTCTTTAATATGGGGAGGAAATATTGTACAACATACAAAAATTTTGGATGATTTACAGAATTTTTTCTTTGTGAAAAACTTTCACATCTGTTGAAATCTCCAGCTGTTTCACTGGGCTGCTGCTGAACTTGTCTTGATCGGTATTCAGAATCTGTTGTCAATCAATAAATTAAATGAATGGATAAAGCATGTTCTAGGGGGAGTCCAAGGATTCACTGGTGAAATGCAGTCTTTACCAGCTGCAACTTGGCTGAGGCCAAGGGGTTCATTCAGCTTTTTAAGATCTTACAAAACCATTCACTTTCTTAATCCCAAAACAGAGTTCAGATCCAAACCAGGAATTCTTTGGTGGTAGTGGGGGCTTAGCCATGACATGTGACACGTCATTGACTAACACATACCTCCCTCCACTGAGGTACCAGTTCAACATAGAGGGACCAGCCTGCACCCTCCTTTTGAAACGGGAAGCCCCAAGCAGTCACCTGCATGCTGCCACACAGACTGTTATTAGTCCAGCTTTGCTGGTGATATTACTACAAAACCTCTGGGTTTGTGTCCTGTGCTTGTCGCCGTCCTTGTGCGCCCAGTTACTGCATGGCTCAGGGAGGCAGTTCAAACATGCTGTCACATGCCAAGATGCAGAAAATCAGTTTTAGTTCCTGAACAATAAATAGCTCTTATCATGGAGAAGGTCATGAAATGCAGTTGGCTACTCTGTGGACTGGGACCTTGAAGGCAGATTCCCCCAAAAGGTCAAGAGTGTTAAAGATATCCAAGAAGACCCTCAGACCTACTTGTCTACTTCCCTGCAGTGTAACAAGCTATGCTGAGGCCGATCTCAGTACCAGTGTTCAGAGCAGGATTTAAGCTACGACAGGCATAAGAGCTCTCCAAGAGCAGTGCTTATCCTCACGTTGCAGGACAGCCCAGTTCTGGCAGACTTGTCAGAGAAACAGCTCAAGGAAAAATATCCTTGTCATGCTGCCAGTGCCAGTGTTAAACTAGGTTAATTGTCAGAGAGATGCGGAGGTCGGCCAAACTTGCAGCATACGGCCTGTGTGGCTTAATGTCAAACAAGAAACGAGAGGCTGCTGCTTGTTAGCAATCGCCGACCTCCTGCAACTCCCACCACCTCATTCCTTCCTCTTACCCCACCAGACATTGTGTGCTTTGCCCTCTTTGGTCCCCATTCCAAAGTGGATTACCTGTGTAAGTGTGAGCTTCAAGTGGGGTAAAGGTTTAACCCCTCTGTGCTCCTGTTACATGGGCCAGGCATGTAAGCATGCTTCTTTTGAGCAACTTACAGAAAAATCAAACATAATTGAGACAAAAGTCATTCATGGAAAGAAACCTTTCTGCCAACCATAGTAGTTGCATTGCCTTTCCATCTTGGCAGGGTTTTAGTGTTTTTTTGGCTGGCTCAGGTTTTCCTTTTGGCCACAAAATGTGTTTGTTGAGATTGACACTGGCCAATGTCAACCTTTTCCAAAGGTGTGAGGAGCCTTGAGAAAACAATCCAGAAGAATAAAAGGTCCAATTCTGATCTCAAGTGTGTGTAGGTAGCTGTGAATGGAGTAAAGGTAACTTTCTTGCATGCCTAGAAGGAAATGAAGCAGGCTCTTTCTCAGTCTATAACTAAAATTCCAATTTTCCTTACACACAAAATTCCCAGGCAGAACCAACAAATTCTTAATGCTCTCATGGGGTTTTTGGTTTCTGGAGCTCTCCTAGACAAATTTATTTCTGCACCTAGAATCACAGGGCTGGGGAAAAATATTCTAACCAGTAACCCTTAATCATACCACAAAAACTCAGCACCGTCTAACCTCTGCAGAGAAGCCAGGAGGGTTATGCTGGTGGGGAAAGGTACCACCTCTGTGAGAGGGTGACAAAACATGGGGCAGAAACCCAGACCCCACTGTGCTGCTAAAGGAGTACAATTAATGTTTGGCCAAAGAGTTACCAGACCCAGACATTTACAGTCAATTGAATGACAACTTTCTGCTGCACTCCTATGCTAACATAAAACACTCTTGAATGCAACACAATATTTAAAAAAATACATTTTGGGCACTTCAATACTAAGAGTTAAGATTACAATTTTTTTGTACTTTTGTATTTTTAACAATAATACAGCATTATTTGCAGTTCACCTACATGAGATTCTACTTGGGGGCTATCTGGCCTTATTTACATTAACATTTCAAGCTTTCCTGTGCAAATAAAAGGCTGGAAGTAGAAAGAAGAACAATAGAGGCAGGACCAAGCCACAGAAGAGGAAGGGAATAAACAAAGCTAAGGACCAGAAGAGGTGTGAAGCAGAAGACAGAAGGACAAGGGAGAGAGCTGGAAGAGAGGGGTTAGACTAACTGCAGTGAAGGACTAAGCTGAGAAAGGGACACTAGTAGGTCTTTGCTGGATATTTTGGGGGAGAGCTCAGAATTCTGAAGGAAAACCAACTCCATGTTTGGCCCCTTTGTGAAGCTGCAGCATAGGGGTGAAGCTAGCAGTAGCCCTTGACACACTTACGCCTTTTCGTTTTAATTCACCTCAGTTCTACTTTCTAAGAGACATCCAATTCTAACACCCTGGAAAAGATCCTCTGAATTTTATCTCAGTGCTCTTTGTCCTGGCTATTTAATGTAGATATCCTAAATATTTCATTTATATTTTCATTCAAGAATATTTCAATTCAAGCCTTGCTTTCCAGCACTTTCAGCTTTAATTAGCCTCACAGTTTAGCTTTGACACAGATTTCCATAAACATAGTTTTGCACAGAGTAAGGAGGCCACAAAACGTGGCTTTTGCAGTAGACTAACACATGAGCCCAAAAGGTGCTCCAGGCTTATCAATTTTGTCATGAGTATTGCATGTCCTGTGCTCCCCAGCCTCTGTGTGGCTAATTTCACAAGGAGAGACTTGAAGCCAGACACAAGTTTCCCTACTGAGTTGAACAGAAATTAAAGAAGTTAGCTGCACAATTAAGTTCAGCTCTGTAAGGGGGATGGGAGAATGCACCTCATGGTTTTTACCACAAAAAAGATGTGCTCAATGGCACTAGAAGACAGTTGGCACCTGCATCTCTTCTTTTTAAGTTGAATAAACAGAGACACTAAATTTTACTGGTTATTCCAGCCCAAAATGCTGATTAGAAGATTAAGAGAGTAGTTATTGTATAAAAGTTATATTGGGAAACTCGATCCAGTTAATTTGGTGACATTCCTTTGACTGTTTCATGCAAAGCTCAAGAAGGGTAAGAAAAAAATATGTATCTCTTTCACACATGGGAGTAGGTTGTGCATTTCCACCTAACAAACAAAAGATTTTAAAAAAACAATGGCTTGATTCAGATTAGTGGCGTAGATCTAGCTGATGTATTACCAGCAGGGCCTAGGGCCAGGAGCTGTTTAATCCTTTGAGGGAAAGAGTGCCAGCAAGAGTGGCTGCCAAGGACTCCCCAGCGCTTGACCTGTGCTGAGCACATGCAATGACCAGCACCATCCCGGGCACTCGCTCAGTCAGCATGGCCATGTGCTGAATTGGGATAAGGTTGAGAACCACTCCACGCTGTCATGTGTTTGATGTCCTTAGGGAGACAAGGTGAGGTTGTTTATTGCCTAGTCTTGCAATCTCCTTCCTCTCAATTTTATTTCTAAGTGGCTCTTTGAACTAAAGGTACAGAAAATCCTGCTATTGAGAAATACCCTGCTGCACAGCTCATCCTATGAAGTGAGAGAGATAGCAATGGTGTTAGCAGTGCCACCAGGTCATCACACTCAGGAAAGTCTCCTAAGAGTGACCACAAGCTGCTTCACCATCCACATACCATATTTTTAACCAGAGGGAATAACATACCTCAACCCTAAAGAATGCTGGGGCAAATATTTCCTCTCTGAAGATATGTTAGATAAGAAAGAAAGACAGCAGATGCCTTTCAAAGCCTTTATGGGTATATAAAGAAGAAGGCATGGACCCTGGGGTAGGGTTTCCTCAACACCCATGTAGACTCTTACAATGGTGAGAGACACTGGGCAGGTATGGCTACATCAGACCATCTCCCAGAGATTCCTCAAGGTAGATCTCACAGATTTCTCTTGTTCTTCTGTCCGATGTTTCCATGGGCTTCTCCTCAAGAGGGAGAACCTTGACTAACCACATGCTGCTTTTCATGATTTGGCAAAGAGCAAGGATGGAAAAAACATCTGTGTCGAGATCTTTGCTAAGGGAAGAACAACAGACAATAGCCAGGGAAGTGGTTTTAGTGCAGATGACAACATCAGGGGACATGTATTTGCATCCTGGGAATACCTGTAATTATCAGACTGCTAATTGAAAACTAAAGATAGTGGCACCCAATATCTATCCCATAAAGTGCCTCTAAATGATGTAAAGAGACATCAACACACCTCTCTTTCCTACCTGTGTGGCACCCAGCTGAAGTGCAAAGTTCTGGCACAGCCTTTCCCCAGCTTCATTTCTCTTCTTCAAATCTCCTAAAATCTGTTTATTTCTTAGCTGGACTCCAGGGCCTGCCTCTCCAGATGGGTTTTGTGCTATGCTGTAATCCCTATTCCCCAAGTAGCCCGTTCCACATTTAGGAACAAAAATGCCCTGGAACAAAAGCAAACCTCAGCAATGCAATACAAATAACATAACCTTTGAACAGAGTAGAAGGGAAGAGATGGATTGTGTGAGAGAGAGGGCAGTGTGAATCCCAGCACCCTTATTCTTCCTCTTGCACCAGCACCAGTGATGGTGACTGCATCCCCCACTATCCTCCAGTTCTTTCCTTGTTGCTAGCAAATCCATCATCCCACTCTTCCTTCTCAGCTGGTATCTCTGGTGGCTGACAGCCAAGAAAATACCAAATCCTGACTGAGGCCAGTATTTGTACTTGTCAGCAATCAAAGATAGTGCGATAATGAAAAAAAATGCTTTCTGCCTACTATGGTCTAGTTTTGAGCTATGGTGCAAGCCATCAGGGCAAACACAGCAGGGACTCTTCAGGCAGCTGTGGGGAGAGATCTGTGAAGTTGCTTGTTTGGGGCACAAAAGTTCTGTGGCAGTTAACCTGTGGTCCTGGGCATCAGGCCATCCCGGACACCAGTGACTTATCCGTTTCTCTCATAAAACTTTGCATTAAAAATGTCCAAGTGCCCAAGCAACTGAAGTAGCAACCTGTAGGTCATAGCATTTGTATAAACTGATTAAACAGGATTGAAAACACTATTTGTCCTTTTCTTTCAGCTGCTGTTCTTAGAAAGGACCTTAAATCCATCCCACTGATTAGTATATCAATGCCTTGTGCAGCATCCAGCAGCATCCAGAGGCTACACGTGGAGGAGAAGCAGAAATTCCTGAAAGAAGGTCAAACTGCCTGGTGCTCTTTTGGATTGTGTCAGCCCCAGTAAATCCCACTTTCTGTTGCCCTGGCCAGAGATGAAGGGGTGTGGGAGGCCCTAAGCACTGGCTCCTGGCAGCAGGATGCCAGATAGCATCCAGGGCTGGGCACTGGAGAGGGGATGTGCACCTCCCATTGCTGACAACTGAAGATGCACGTCCAAGCCCCAGCCCACACCCACTCCATTAGAACAACTGCCGACATTCAGCACAACTAACATCTCTGTGGGTTAGAAGGCTAAATAAATAAGAGATGAACAGCTACCGTGCATCATAGCCCTTTATCCTGGGAGAATCAGTGAACCTAAATTCCCCAAGAAAAGCAAGTAGGCTGCATCTGTGCCTGTGCTCTGATTAATCTCATTGGTTTGTTTTCCTGGAAACTAAATGTCCCAGATGCCATTGTTTCCATTATAAGTGTTCATCTGCCCTGTTTAGAGCTTGATTGCTCCTGTAGCCTGCTTAGCTTAACTGGTTTTTGTTTGTTTGTTGTTTGTGGTTTTTTGTTGGGTTTTTTTTAATTAACATTCTTAAACAAAATGCCAGTAAATTAAAATGAGGACATAGCTGCAATCCTCAACACTAGATTTGTTAAATGTTTAAAAACACCTACAGCACACAGAAATCCTAAGCTGTTGTATGCACTGTGACTAAATTATTAATTGTTGCCGTGCACATCAAACAAGGATTTCAAAAGGGGACTTTGTGTTTCTGCAAAACACTGCTATTTTTGTCTGACAGTAGAGACAAAATAATTTGAAAATTAGTCTCTTTGGTACTAATCACAACTGTTACTAAAACATTCCCACTGTAGGCATAATTACAGTCATTTTTCGCTTTTGAGAGAATTAGACATTTAATTCATTATCTCAATGAAGATCTTGAAAGTTTACAATTGTTAAAATACAAACACATAATTAACAAAAACATAATGAAATAAATATCTATTTCTAGTCATAAAAGCTCCACTAACTAGTACAATAACATTCAAGTACAAATTAAAGCAGTAACATTTACAGAAGATATCATAGAATATTTGTTTTATGGGTTGGAAAGACCAGCTATGGGGTCGTTTGAGGTGGGTTTTTTAAAAACACAAAGATATATGAATGGATTGCTACACTTAAATTTGCTTTACAGAAAAAATAACATTCTGCTGTGGGCAAAAAACAGAAATACGGGAAAATTCTCTTCTGTCTCAAGTGAATTATTTCTGGTGAAAGGCTTCTCAGCGTTTTGCTACAGGCATGCAGCTTTACACACAGAACATTATGTATGTACACAGACAGTTCTCTACTGGGGGTGTCTATCCTGATGCCCTCCCCTATTCCCAGCTCCCCACAAGGCTATTTACAGGAAATAAAGGGAAAACACAGATTCAGAAATGGAAATAAACCCCAAACTAACAAACACCTTAAACATCGGCACAGAAAAACAAGTTGATAAGGACAAAAGCAGCTTCACTCAGTACGTCTCAGCTGCTTCCAGAGCAGAAAGCAATGGGGATGTACTGCTATTATTAGCCCTCCGGATGGGAAGCAGCTCGGTGTGAAGCTGTTGGCAAGACCTTGCAGGATTTTCTTCGCACGTATGCACAGGCACAGACACACAGACAGACAGACCCCCCCAAAACGCTCATGGCAAGCCCCTTCCCTCCACTCAGGTGAGACAGACAGACAGAGAGCACGACGCTGGCGCGACTGTGCGTACTCACAGCTCGGAGTACAAGAAGTGCAGGTTGCCCACATTGTCTATGTAGTTTGCAGGACTTAGCCAAGGTAGGACCAGTAACAGGAGAGCCTTCATTTTCAGTGCAGTGCTGGCACTGCTGCTAGGTTTCCTCCTTCCCACCGTCTCTCTGTGCTGGTGGGACACACAACGAGAAGCTTTCGTGCCAGCCAAGCCCCTTCTAAGCAAGCCTTTCCATTTCAACGCAATGGTAGCACATTATGAATCGAGCTTAAATCCCTTAAACGAAGCTACACTGCAAAAATCATTGACCTGTAAGAGGATTACTCGATCTGACTCTCGGATGGGTAGATGTGAGGGTTTAGGGACAGCACAGCGTGGTTGGCGAGACAGTGACTTATGCTGCAGAGGAGAGCGATGCTCGGGGAAGAGACCTGCCTCCTGCAGGATTCAGAGTGGTTCTTCAGAGGCAGCTGGTATGTTTACATCACTGCCCACAAGCAGATGGGTTACGAGCTAAACTGCATCGTGGAAGGGTGTAGCTGTCTGACAAGGGGGGGAAAAAAATGCCCCCCATGGAGTTTTGTAGCAGGCGATATCAGAAGACCACACCTTTTTAAAGTAAAACACTGCAAAAGATCACAGACAACTGCTGGCTGTTTGCATCTCAGTCTGAATTCCCCAAATCCAGTCAGATGTTTTTGTACAAACATAAATCATGTAATAATCCAAGGACATGTCTCTTCTCAGGGTTTCTTTTGAAGGATGCAAGAGCAAACATTTTAAATAAGGATGCTTTCGGTGGACTGCTCCATGGTAACCGGTATTTTTAAAAAAATTGTAAAGTTCTCTCATCAATTACAAAGCATAAAACAGCAAGCTCACCTTGTCCCATCAGTGACCTCATCTCTGACCAGGGCAAACTTTTGTTTTCTCTCTCAGAACCAGGACTGGTCTGAACCTGAATAATGCACTTAATGTGAGGACTGCTGACCACCCTGGTGACCCTAGTACAGTCTACTTTAATTTATTCACTGGGAACACAATAATGTTCTGTGGAGATACCACGTGGGCTCTGAACTGTTCTCACTGCAGACACCAAATATTTATGATTATTATTGTATTTGTTTTATTAGCAAAGTCACACATTTCCCCTTCCCTCTATTGATTCACCAGAGTTAAAGAAAACAGCATCAGCTCAGTCTGTTTAATCTGTCCCCAGGCATGACAGAGCACAATATCTTTCTCTTTGCTATTAATTGGAGATGGGGTGGCAAGACAGCTTTCTCCATTTCCAACAATTAGATTAGGCAGAGGCATAAGATACCTTACGTGATAATTAATTAATGCTGTGCTTAAAAAAAAATAAAGGTACTGTGCAGTGCCTGCAAGCACAAGGATGTAGAAGTCCACCTTTAAGGATCACTCGGAATGTTCCCTCCCTCAAATATTTCTTCCCTCAAGTGGGAATGCTAGTGAGGTTACAGTACCTATCCCCTGTAAAGCTGAAACCCCCAACAGCAGAAGTTCCCTGTTTCTGGTTCTCCTGTCTCTGCCCTTTGGCCTTAAGGTAAATCAGCCTTCCCATCCATTCGGAGGAAGGAAAATCCGTGTCATGAGTAGCAAAGAAGAAAATGTCCAGCCTACGTAGCAATGCTGTGTACTTCATTACTTTAGAGGCTTTAGGGTAGGAAGACCCTACTCCATCTCTCCAGTCTTCTGCTCCTGAGGTTTGCAAACCTGGGAGCTTGGTGCAGGGAACCTAACACAGGGAAGAGGGAACAGCAAGAGATAGTGGGAATACGTTACCGAGATAATTCTTTCTATCTCTGCCTGGGCTCAGGCCAAGCAATCCAGAAGCACAGGATCTTGAAGATCCTTGATAGGAAGATCCAGGCCAAGCCACTGACATTCAACAGTAAGTGCTGGAATAAAACTTGCCAGGTTTTACAGGACCAAATCATTGTTTATAGCACTGGAATTCTGTAAAATATGTAGTGAAGGGTACCTTTATAACCACCTTAAGGAGAAGAAACTAAGACATTGGAGTGACTTGCATGTAGTCACATAGAAGAATCAACACTAGAAATCAAAAGTTGTGCTAGCTGTGTGGCTTCCATGTAAAAAAGAATTTGCTTACTTATTGGGGATAAATTGGGAAAGGGTGTCCTGCTAATTTTATGGTCACAGCATCATAATGTCAAAAAAAATGAAGACCAACAGGAAGGTCTATATCACATTAAATTCACCTAGATATATATATCAAAGGGCATATGCACCAGGGTTTCATGATTTTGTGGTTGGAATCTGTAGAGAAACATAATTTCAGTGACAGCAGCACACAGAAGACTGACTGACAGTTCCCTTACCTGCATTTCTGTTGAAATTAACATTAGAGGCCTATTAGAGAAGTACTGGCCTAAGACAGAAAATTGTGAGTAACTTTGTTATTTTGTCCTCTTAGCTGCACACAGTGGAACTCCCAGAGCACTGCTAGCCTGGGCTGAGGCCTGCTGCCACTGCCTCTTGCACCATGAGCCAGAAGCGCCCATACAGGGAAAGCCAGGTCCAGAAGTCTGGGGACAAGGGCACCCAAATCCAAAACCACCAAACCTCCAGCATGTGAAAAGTGGTCTCATGACCTTCACAAGGGATCAATAAACCCATTGCTAAAGTTATGGGGGTTCATTTGATTTACTAATACAAAATCATCACATTTATTGTTGGTTAGGACGCCATAACTTTGTGAATATCGTCAAGTGAATAAATTCCTAGTGAGAATCCAGGTGCTTCAGGAAATGAGGTCTCCAGAGGACATATCTGAATGGCAAGCTTCAGAGCCATTTCCAGTTTCAGGCTCACAACTGTTTAGCGTGCAGTATGTGAACAAACCTCCACCCTCTGGCTCACCAGCTTGCTCACCAGCGATACTCTGGTCCTCAGTACTGCCATGTCTGTGCAGGAATGTGCCCCCAGCAGCAGTCTGGAGCCCTGTGCTGGCTGCTCAAGACTTCCTTCACATTGCACATGCAGAGGTACACACCTAGCAACACAATTTACACCTGCAAACTTCAGGGGAAGTAATTTCACTGGGCAACAGATACAGCTAACAGAAAAGGGCACATCTGAGACCCCATCTCTCCTCAGACCTGTGGTACTGTTACACAGACTATGCCAAAGGGTTAGTCTGCTGTCAGAAATCACAGCCCTGAAAGTACCTCTTTACCCCTCTCACTTCCTTACAAAAGGCAGAACATGCATGACAAAATCATCAGCACATTCTTTACTCTGCAAAACAGAAAATCATTCAGTTCTCTCGTTGCAGGGGAACCAAACCACTCCCTGGAGAGGTCTCTCCCAGAGGCAGGGTGGAGGGTTATCCTGGCTACCAGGAGGGATAAGGCTGGAGGGGGAGTCCAGCCAGACTCTTCCAGACTCCGTCTCTCTGTGAGCCCCATGGTGCCCTGGGTAAGTGCTCACCTGGAGGAAAGGAGCACTTAGGTTCAAAGACCAATACCAAACCAGAATATTTTCTGCTCTACTTCTCATATAGGTCATTTGTGATTCAAAACAGATTTGAAGAAAGGGCAATTATAAAACCCTTAATGTGCTATTAAAATATTTATAATAGCTCAGCTTCCCAAAACACGCAGATCTCTTCGGACCACATAGACACCGTCATTGTGCAGCTAGCCACAAGGTATTCACCCAGAACTGCTAACAACAGCATGAAGTACCTTACATGCATTGATGCATTTGGTTCTAAAAAAGAGTAAGATACAGCCTATATCTTGGACTATAAATGGACTAAATTCAGCTCTAAATTAATGATACTGTGTTCACTGTGAGTGAAAACAACAACTCTTTCTTTATGTTAACTATCTACTTTGATCAGTAATTGAAGACATTTTTCCTCTACTCAAAAAAAATAGAGTGCAAAAAGGTCTGTCAACAACAACTTACTGGGTTTGGAAATGCTGTTCAAGGTGACCACGTTGCACGACCTCTGAGCAGTGTTCTGTGAAAGGGCAGCTAACCATTAGCTTATCCAGGAGGTTATTCACTAGTATGCTGGACTTCCTGCACGTCTGGAGAATCACAAGCTTGCGGTCCATGGGGCAGAAGTCTTTTTCCACAAGGAAGTTTGTAAGGCAGGCTGTGCAGAAGGTGTGACCACAGAGCGTGTCTAATGGCTGAAGCAAAGGTTGCAGGCAAATGTGGCATATCAGATCATCATCTACTTCTTCGGTGTAGCTGTACAAGTGGTTTTCTTCCGGTAAATGCGCTTGGCCGCAGGTGACACAGAGTGGCAGGGAACTGTCCTCCATTTCTTCTTCTTTCTGGCTCATAATCAGAATTGATGCAATTCAAAAGGGGGCAGGTGGGAATACCCAACGTGTTTGCTATTTGTGACAGCTGTAGCAAGGCTTTTGTGCTGTCAGATCTGTGGGGAGGAAAGGCAAAGGATTATGTTCTGGGTTGTGTTTTTGTACCATACTTGCAGTATGTACCTGGATATGAAGTAGTATATCAGGCATTAGGAAAGGGTTGTGTCTTTGGGATTGGAGAGTAAAGCAAAGAAGGGGGCAGGAAAAAAAGATAATTAGCTGCAGGGACTTATTTTCCCATAAATCTAGCTTAATTTACACAGATACTCTCATTGTAAAGAAAGATATCAAGATAGGGAGAAGTACTACAGGTATTTAATGGCTGAAAACCTTAAATTAGCATACAGTACCAGTCAGACAATTTTGTGGCCACATTACTTCTGCCAAAAAACTAGCATTGTGTGTGGGCTAACACTGCAAGACTGTGTGCAGAAATACAGGTAAGAACAAAGGTTGCTGGCCAAGTTGCCTGTTCAGCGCAACAAGGGAGAGCAGCAGCCTCACCTAATATATACAAGCATACAAACACTGTATGTGTAGCCAGAGGGAGGATAATTTGGGTCATGAGAATTTAGAGCTTGGGGCCCTGTAGACCATTCTTATACTACAGCAGCAATGGACCTGGACCCCTGCATTCAAAGCTTGCCTGCCTTCAGTCAAGCAGTTATAACCATCTGTGCCAGCATAGTAAGTTCAAAACTTCATTTGCTCTGCAAAGAACCAAACACCTCTCATAGTGAAGTCCACAGCACAATGCTAAGTAGTGTATTGCTCAAAAGAAGGCCTATTCCCTTTATAGTTTGTAATACAGAAACACAGTATGTCCCTAACTACAAACCCAATTAGCTCTGGTCACAACACCTGCCTGCTGGTATTTTAAACATATAAACTCTCTGGGTGGCAGCAAAACCGAAGAGTAATTTGTAGTTTTTACTTGATGAACCCCAACTGATTGTTGGAACACTAATGCCTCATTACTTCTATGCTTAATTTGATACACCACTCTGAAAAATAAACATGAAGATATAAAATATGCAATGGCCAAATTACTGCTCTTGCTTGAAAATGTAAATCTTATTTGCTGCTCTGCCTTAACACTGTACCCTTGCTTTCAGCTTGACTTAATTTGCCTAGACAATGTGTCAGCCTCAGACACCCTTGTCTGAGGGCAAATGAGGGAAAGAATAATAAGAAAAATCTGACTATGACAGAGCATATTTTCATATAAATAAACCCTTATTTTTATGCAAAGCTCATGGGCTCTAAACCTGAGAAATTAAACTTTAACATGGCAGGTTTTTCTGACATTAAGGTAAAATAATAGCCCCACTAACACTAACCAGATGTTTAAATGTCAAACATTCTCTTCAGTGTTTTGCTAGATCCTATTCTTATGAAGCAATTATGTTAAGTGCCTGTTTTTGCTTGCAAGAGAGACTTCTGCATAAGCTCTGTCTCCTGATTAGCAGTAGCTTCACTGGAATTAAAATCATTGCCTGTTAGAACCCTTGCAAACATTTAAAATCTGCCAAAATGGGCCAAATGTTTCTTTTTGTAAAGATATTCACCAGAGCTTTATGCAAAGCTATTTGTGAAGAAACAAACATATCTTCATAGTGCAGATGTAATCTTAATATAGGAATTATTATTTAATTCTACTAAGGTGAGACACAGCAAAATAAGATGAAATAAAGAATTGTCAGTGCCTGTGGTGGAGACTATTTGGGCACTGTGAGAGACTCCTATAGGAAGCTCTTGGATAACTTCTAGATGAGGTGGGGTGGCTTTGAGTGGGTGTCCAGCTGCTCTCCACATCCCTCTGTCATGGAAGGAACCCATCTCAAGTCAACAGGACAGCTTGCAAGAATGGCAACACAGGGCTTGGGAGCTTGCATGATTCTTAAAATAGATGTAAAATTAATTAGAAATCAATAAAGCATGACACAAATTGCACTGTGCTATAAACTTTGTTTTCTCCTACATTTTCAGAATGTCTTGCACCTGGGGTAACCACGGCTGTGGGTAATATCATGCTGTTTCTCCACTTGCCTGCTATGTCCTCTTGTACCACCACACACAGGTACTTCCATGTGGGTGCTCGCCCCATGCACCACACACCAAAATACAGCCAACTTCAACATTTTGTTGCCTCATGGATGCTCTCATGGACAGATTTCTTGCTTCTTGCTGGCAGGGGATCCAACACACAGCTCCCCTCAGCCAACCTGAAAGCTAAAGCCAAAGCTCTGCTCTGAGGAAAGAGCAGCCCCCAGGAACAGGAACGTGGGCATCTGAGCTGCCCCTTCCCAACCTCATGCTCTAACCCTGAAAGTTCCCCTCCTCTGCTTCCACATGTACAACACAGCAAGACACCTGATACAATTTAGGTACAGCTGGAAACAGTACTACAGCTCCAAAGCTACTGCAATTATTTTCGCAAAGACAACAGAGAAAGAGAGGCACCACTGCCCTAAGGCCATGTTCTGCTGCAGAAAAATGATGAGAGAAGCCCCAGAGGAGGCAAAGTCTCACTGTCCTGCCCATGTTACAGATACTCTTTGTCAATCTGACATACTAATAATGCAATGCTAGTGGGAAAGGGCAGGTGTGGGGAGCTGTACCTGAATTTTACAATGGTTATGTATATTACAAATACTTGCTACAGCACAGGGAAGCAAAACTATCCACATTTATTAGTAACAGACACTGAATGTTTAGAATTTGAAATTCAAGTCCTATGACATCTATTAGAAAATTTTGACTACATTATAATATAAATTCTGGGAAAAAAACCCAACAAATCTCAGTCCCTTCTGGCTATTCTGGTTCACATTCACCCATGAACCTTCATAAACTGCTGGACATATCAAGAAATGGAATGAGTGCCATCTTTGGGGAGTGATTATACCACCAAAAGAGTTAGCATGGAGGGTGTGTGATGGAACTGTTACACAGATTCAGTCAGAGGCAGATGTTCTTTGCAATGTTTGCAGTCACTTGTATTTATAACATTTATGTGCTATCGTATAATAGTTACATAATTAATAGCATGTCCTTTTAGGAAGCTTAAAGTCTTAATTCTTGAACACTGTAGAAGAGAGGGGAGAAGGGATTTAAATTCGACCTATTGATTACTAGTGCATGTTTCTACTCCTTCCATTACAGATTAATAAAAGAAAAAATACACTTGGAGCAAGAAAACCTGCACAGGTAGATGGTAAACCACAGGGAAATAGGAAGGGTAATAATTTCCTGCATGAACCACTATTCTTCAAGCCCCATCCTTGAGGGAGGAAGAGATGGGAAAACAGAGGGAATGAACCCTATGTTCATTTGAGTTGGTGTTAGCCACCACTGGCAGCATCAGTGGGACGAGGATGTCACCTTGGCAGTCTCATGCTTCTTGTAGTCAGAGCGATATTGACAGAGGGTGGTTCTTGCAGGGATTATTGGCAGGAGAAGCTTTTAGAGGTGGTGGTAGTGCCATGCCAAAGCAGACATCACCAGCATTTGCCACTTCCCTGCTGTGCAGGAAGTCTTCAACAAGTCAGGTCCCAGACTTAGCATAGTTTTACAGCACTTAGCACATATTGGCTTGGATAAAGAAAATCAAGTACTGATTTGTAAGAATGTCACAGTGTTGTGACACTGGTGAACCAAGCTTCAGTCCAAGGCAGAGACCTGAAGCACAAGAATACAGTGCAAATGATGAAGGAAGAACATTGTTATCCGGATATCCATATTGCCAAGTTTTCAGCCACAAGTTGTAATGACAATGGTCACATCAGGGCATAAAATAACCCCAGGGCTGTGACCACAGTATAAACCACTCTCATGATAACACATTTTAAAAAGTTACCCAACAGACTGCACTGATTTGAAGGAGTTTGCATCTTACTGGTCTTCACTGCTTAGGAATTTGCAGCCACCAGAAGCGTTTAAGAGAACAGAACAAACCCACACAAAAAGCCTGGGCAGTAAACACAAAGAGTAGGTAAAGAGAATGCCTTTCATCTCTGTTGGGGGCTTGCAATAGCAAGCCCATAGCTGTCCCATTCTAGTGAAGCATTTAACCAATCTTAAGCTTAAATACTGACTTACCACCACGGTTACACTGACAGCAGTGTAGAAGGAAGAGGGCTTGCCAAGCAGAGTGGCAGAACCCCACTGCCTCTGCCCAGCCACAGTCAAATATTAACCCAGCAGTTCAGGAGGTGGCACTTGGAAGTTGCATGGCACAAAATGGGAGCAACTTCAGGTAGCAAAAAATGAGTAGCAAAAGCTAAAAGAAAAATAATTAAGTGATGAAAGATATTGAGGAAGTGGCTATCACAGAAAGAATAAAACAGATGCCTAAAGGCCAGAGAAACAGTGACGTGGAGCCTGGAGGAGGAGCTACCAGCTTAAATCACAAATGGAGAAAGATAAGCCTATGAACAGGAGTTACTGGAAAACAGAGGAGCAAAAAATATGAGCTGGAGAATAGTAAGAGGAGTTTAGCTCCAGTAGCTCTGAAGCAGTACAGCTTGGTGGTAATGAAATCTTCAGTCAATGGTAAGGGTGGCCAGCATGTATAAAGAAAATGGATTCTAAATAGCACAGTAAGATTGACAAATATTAGTTGATTTGGGGTTTGGTTTACCTTGGTTTTCTCTATGTGTTTAAGGGATACCTTTTACTAATGCTCCTGTTTTATACACACTCAGAGCATGTGTATAACAAATCCTGTATCTGCTGATTAAAACAGATACATTTTCACACCCTGTTTCTCTGCTGTACAACCTGTAGGAGATGGAGGTTCTACTTGACAGACCTGTTGTGCTCTTCTTAGCTAAATTATGATAGCAAAGTCATTCTGCATTCTTCCCCCAGTCCCAGCATGGGTTGTTATCTCCTACAAATGTGCATCTCTGGGTGATTCACAGCCATCCATTTATGTGGGTCAGTAAGGCACCATATGGCCAAAGGGGGTGTGCAGGTGTGCAAGGAAACCACTCTGCAACAGCAGCATTCACAGCTTCCAGGTTAGGGTAGGAGCTCCTTACTCTTCCAGAGATGCTTTTACCTGGCCTTCCTTTCACCACCCTAGCTGTGAGCATGCTGCAGCCAATACCTGCCTTCCTTGATAATCAGCTTCTTTGCTCAGGGCTTGGAGACTGCCATCTTGCCTGTTCATGTTAAAAAATATCCACATCAAATTTCTAGGAGGCTTGACAGCTTTCACAGTTACAGAATTAGCTCTTTAATGAAGCCTCAGCCCAGCTGCCGCTGGCTAGATGTGGGCAGGTTAGATGTGGGCATTGTCCCCATCTAGTGGCTCACCCACACTGGGGAGAATAGTGACTCGTGGTTAGTGTTTAGGAATAGTGAATAGTGGCTAGGAAGGAGCAGAGGTCCACCTTCACCCTCTCAAGCAAAAGCCCACATCCTCTGGTTATGCAGGGTTAGCTGCGACCTTACTGCTCCTGCCAGAATCTGAGTTGCAAGATCACATCAATTATTTCATATTCAGGGTTTTATAATGAAGTATGAGGTTGAATACTTCTAGAAAACTATTTACCATTAGTAAAATGTTAACTGTATTCCTACCTTTCATTAAACCGTCTTCCCTGGTAACAGCCTCCAGATTTCCCGTTACCATGGTTTGTACCAACACCTTCTTGCCAGGAAGTTTTTTATAGATTACACTGGCTTTACTGTTCAAGGTGGTACTATATGATAGTTGTGGAAAACATTATAGAGTGATGCACACTTCAATAATATGTATTATACAATATTTTAGATTCAAAAATACAGTGATTCACATTTCAAAGACCTGGCTATAAAATATCATGTAATAGTTTGCACCAATCTTAGCACCGCTTCACTAAAGGCCAAAGGGGTGAGTCAGTTTGCCTAGACTTGAAACTTTGTTTGAAGGAAGGTTACAAAACACTAAGGTGCCCAGAATCTTATCATCATGCCTTTTGACCAGAATTCCTCTTACTGTGTCCTACTCTCTCTTTTTTTCCTACCTTTCCACTTATTTTAAAACCTATTCTGACTACAGAAGAATCACATTTTCTTTCTGCCTGATGCGTAATTAGATGGAAATTTGTTATAGGCAGAGGCAAGATGCATACCTCCAGGTAAAAAACCAGTAGCTAGAGGAGAGTTGCAGATCCCAGAGATACCAATTTAACGGGTAAGAATTCAGCTTGACTTTTAAGACAATAGGGAAGACTGTTAGAACTGGCCCTTAGAGGAAAATAATTGTATTTAAAAGTTCAGCACATCAGTACAGAATGTCTGAGACAACAAACAGGAGCTCCAAAACCTTTCCTCTGTCTGGCCCCAGTTTTAAGAGAGCTGGTTTTTCAAAGTTATTATTAGTCAAAAAGTCCTTCTCAGACCTTATAACAATCAAAGCACTTTGCAGAGCCTTTAGTGATGAAAGGCATTTCCAACTGAATAGGAAAATCCAATGGTACAGTACAGTAGGTGAATAACCCCAACTTTTTAAGTTGTAGCTCAAGCTGTGAGACCCAACAGCAGTGTCACACTGTGCCTGCACGCAAAATAACTTCTAAAACCAGAACCAGACTGTTTGAAAAAAATTATTTTCTCTGTGGCTATGCCGGAATTTACAGAATAAAGCAATGCTGGAAAAACTTTTTTGTTGTGGAATTATGCAGCTGAAATGCCTGTTAGGAATGTATGGAAATATATTCTGCTTTTTTGTCTCTCTCTCACATGCCCACGCAAACCTGCATTTTGCTTTCTGATGATTTAATGGATACAAAACTTTACTCAGCATGTTAAAAGGAAAGAAAAAATCATCCCAGAAGTACTGACAATATTAGGAACAGCTGGACAAGATCTGAATGAAGAGAAGATCTGAGTAAGACAGTACATACCTGTCAGGTTAAGTATTCCTTACTATAAGGAAAATATCCCAGGAATGAACTCACCTTAGCAGAAAGTAGTACTTCCAAGAAGACTTTTTGCTGGCATGTCTCTAGTTGTCAAATATTGATGGTTAAGGTAGTAATTTCCGTTTCTTGATTTTTTTCAAAGCTCAGTAAACCCAGATTTGGACCAACAGCTTATGCCAGAACTACAAGCTCAGACTCCAAGTGCAAAGATGAGTTGTAGCAAAATGGGCAGGCTGTGGGTAACTGCGTCCCAAAGGCACAGAGTCTACCTGCTCAAAGGAAGTCAATCATGTGGTCGAAGCAGGGCTATGTGAGCAATTATGATTGACTCCTCAAGGGCTTCCTAAACATATGCTCATCCTAATTGACATAATAAATGCCATCGGCATTTCACATACTAAATTATAAAATTACATGGCTAGTTATGTAACAAAAGGTGCGCTTCCACTCTGATTTGGCTGATTGCTCTGTCTGACTTTGCCAAGACTGGCAGCCTCACAAATACCACAAGCTTGCTTTCAGCCATTTGAGCAGATGGCAGAACTGTATTTTTGTGGCTGGACAACCATGTGCCCCAGCTGCCTTCTAAGATGCTGGTAAGCTGGGAGCAGGTACAACACGCAAACTGCACGAGGGAGAGCATCCCTGGTTCTTGCTGCAGGTGTGTCTGCTGTGTCTCTGCAATGGGGACTGCAGACCATGTGTTCTCTGTGCGGGCTGCCCTACTTAACTTCAAAATAACAATACAATAGGCAGAGTAAATTGCATGGGATTGTGAAAATCTTAATACAGCTTCACAGTAAATCTGTCTTTGCAATCCTCTCCCAGGGCTCCATGTGGGTCAGCAGGGGAGGTGGGTGATGCTACTTCTCTGTCCTCCCAGTGCCAGGGGTTGGAAGAGCTTATGAAGAGGGAGCAAAAGAGAAGTGGAGGACTTCTTCCCCTCAGGATACTGAAACCTTACACCTCAACCTGGCTCCCACGGCCATGGTACCTGCCACCCTCAGACCACACAGCATCTTCTCACATGTGACCACGAGATAACATTTCATAACTACAAAGTGCGGAACATGTGATGGATAACGCTGCTAATAATACATAATAAAGTAAACTGTGCTTTAATTACACCGCGCCTTTACAACTGCTTCTCTGATCCAGGAGTTTCTTCATACTTGGCAAACTACTTAATGAGTTCTCACAACACCCTGTGGGGACCTTTTTTTTAGAAGCAACCCACATGGTTAGGTGAGCAGGGGAAGGGGCAGCTGGCTGCTCCCATGCCAGTGGGGCCAGTGCCCAAATTCTGCCCAGGAGTCCTTGTGCAGCAAGGTGATCACAGAGATGCTCTTAGATCTGATCTGAGGGAAACTCCTGACTTCTAGGATTGCATCGTCCGCTTTATGGACATGCACCTATGGGGGGGACAGCAGCGACTTGCAGCACTTGGCTCCTGAGAGTAACTTGTCTAAACAATAGAAGTATAGGCTTGGGTTAAAATTTCTGGCCCACTGCACTCAAAGGAAAAATTAAGCAAATTCAGTGGAGCAAGGGTTTAATCATCTGTATCTCAAGTTTATTTATGTTGCACCCAACTCCTGTACTATGATTTAGATGCAATTATTATATTATATATAATAAAATAATGCAAATTATTATTAAATATTATATATTATATACAATTAAAATTATAGGTCTATAAATGTCTATAAATTAAATTATACTTGTATCTAACTCTTTCCTCTTCCTGCTACTTGGGTCCACAAAAATGACTGAATAAACAAATCTTAAGCAGAAGAAACAGTCCCTGTTGAAGAAACAGTACAGTGACACTCTACTGTTTAGAACAGCACAATCTGAAATTCATTGCCACTCAGTCCCAGGATCACAGCTGCTGGGGCCAGTCCCATTCAGGGACCTGGAAAAGGGAGGGCAAAAGCCCTGATAAGGTAGTCGGCAGGTAAAATTCAACAACTTAAGGGAGTGGTACAGCCTAGGAGCAGCCTCCAAAAAAATGGGCAAACACACAATATGCAGCCATAAATAAGAAATTTCAGTGGGCAAGGGGAAGAGATTTTGATGACCTTACAAATTTTTTGCAATGCTGAGTACTGAGTTTCACATTTAAGAAAAACGTACTCTTGGAAAGAGGGAGATACACGGACACTGAAGAGGCTGAACCCAGCAGCCCAGTTACTGTGGACTGACTATCAATTTTCTGGGGCTAACATAAGTTACATTTTGGCTCTTGAACACACCTCTCTTATGAAATAGTGCTGACAGTGCCCATTTATATCTGCTGATAGTCCCTATTGCTCATTTCGGTGTTAAGTGTGCAGCAGAGCTTATCACTCTGTTTAAAATGGAAAGGACTGGGTAAACCTAAAGTGTTCAAGCAGGAGAGGAAGAAAATCTTTCTAGATGAGGCTGTGCAGTAGTTTCTGTCCAGGGCACCTTTTTTTTTTTTTCTAGCAGGATAATGACTAAGCTCCCTGCCCAACAAAAGTCTCAGCAAGTAAATTTTGTTTATTATAGTGACCAAGCCCTCAGCCACTAAAACACATCCTGTAGAGCTTGGTTCTGCCTTCATCTGCTCAGTGCTGGGAAACAACATCCCTGAGTATGGTACTACTCACTGGACTTTATTCATCACTGCTTTAATTGGGGCTTCATGGGAACTCCCCCAAATCCCACTGCTAATTAACATGCATGTGTTGCTGATGGCCTTGTAATAGTCCCCTTAACAACAAGAGGCTTACTAAGGTTTTGTCAGCCAGGACACACGAGTGACACCAGCCTGAGAAAGATAGTTATGTCTGTGGCTGAATTAATATCTGCCTCCAGAACCGGTTCTGTGGGTGTGAAGACCAATTGTGTGCTATTTAGTCCTGTGATGAGAAACCAATTAGGAATTACATGCTCAAACTGTCCTGCTTCCTGCATCCTTTCTCACAATCAGATGTCATCTGCTGTGTGCAGGCAGGCAAGGGGATTTTTAAATTCTTTGAAGTTCCTCCTTTAGTGCCTCAGACACTTTTTGTCTGGATCTAAATGGAGACATTCTTTTAAACAGCAGTAGTGTGATTAGATGAGTTCGCAGACTGAAACTATGAGAACCCAAAACCTTACTTTCCAGCATTGGGTTCTACTTGTAAAATCCTGTAAGAACTGATACTGTTAAATATATAGTCCAAAATCAGCTTTGTAGTAGAAAATAAAATAATAGCATCACCTATACTTTTTTAACATCAGTATTTCAACACAATCTATACCACATAGCTGTAAGCATGGAAAACAAAAAGCTAGGGTAAAGACAAGCAAAAAGTAAACAGGATATATATCCAAAATCAATCAAAATTTATCTGCTTTCAAACAAGCCATTTTCTGAAAGATTTACCAATCCAGACAGAGAAATAGGAAGCATTTGTTAATAAGAAATTACTTGCAGATAAAACCCATTTATTTTATTGAGACTCTGTTTCAGTAAAAATGTTGTGGGTGTATTAAAGATAGATTGGAGGGTCAATGAGAGGGTTACCATAAGCAGACAGACAGGTAGAAGTTTATCTTGTAGTAAAGCACTGACTGCCAACTAACCATCCCCTGAACAGGTATTGAAGGTGACAGTTTGTCTTCTATGCTGAATCCTCTTGAATCCCATGATTCAGGTAATGATTGCTTTTGCAGATTCAGGCTGAGCCTTTAGGGAAAGCCTTGGAAAGACCAGCTGCACATTTGTCTATCCCAGCTTCTAATTTCTGTGACGGAACTGGACATGCACTGCAAACAAGTGCTAAGTTGGGCAGCATTGCAAGACACCAGTGTCCAGCCATTTTACAAGAGTGGGGTGTCATTACCTCCTCAAAAGGCTCTGGCCACAGAGTTCCTCCAAATCAACCCCAGGCCTCCATCTGCCCCAGCAGTGAGAAGAGCCAGGTGGCAGCAGCCAGCCCTGCAGATGGGGCTGACATCTCCAGAAATACTGGACTGCTTCCCTCCAGCAGCCAGCATTGAGGATACTCTCTACATTTGAAAGCCTGTATTAATTTACTTTCCTTCTGGAAACAATGTTGCCTGATTTCCTGGTTTGCAGTGAAATGGAGCTAATCTATCATCTCATCCTGTGTGCAAAATTTATTTCCATTTTACTAAAGAGAAGCTATGCTAGGGGAAGATGCCAGCACCTTCAAACTTCTTCCAAAAGACAATTCAATTTTCTTTTCTAGTAGATGATCACAACTCGGAGCCAGGAACATTCCTCTTTCTAACTCTATGCTACAACAAAGTCCTGATGCAGTTAATGTTCAAACACATGGGCTTGCAATACCCTTACGAAAGCAGAACCCATGTGAGCAAAGGGGAGGACATTTCTACAGGATCACAAACAAGTAAAAGAAATTGGCAATGGGAGAGTATTTTCAGGGGGGCCAGGATAAGACAACGATGAGACAAGTTTTCCCAGATTGATTCAATTTATATCTTTGGAAAATACACATAGCCTCTGAGGTTTGGGGTGGAAGAATAAAATAGCAAATTAGTAACAGATCACTTCCTTAAGAGGAATTTTCAATTTTAGGAAAGTAGATGATGAGGTATTGAGGATACAACATCAGCAGCTTTCCAAATTCCTGACAATGATTCCTGGCTTTTATTTGCAGATCAGCATTTGTGCTTTTCCAACAGCAGCAGATAAGAGACACTGCTGTTTCAATGGAGTGTCGAAACTGCCTTTATGTTGTTCTGCATGAGCCTGAATGAGCAAATGGAAAGTGTTTTGGGCAGTGGGAGCTCCATTTGTACAAAAGACTGTGGGAAAACAAGTGCCTTGCACAGTGCCCAGTACTAAGGTGCCCAGCACCTGAGGTTATCTTGCTTTTCCTGCTGTTGAAGGAACCCTTTCCTAGTTATCAGGCATCATAGAAAAACATGACATACAAGTCTAATATGCACCTTTCTGGTTATTGTGTTTTTCCTCGGCAGAAGTAAAAGTGGCTGAGAGCTTGATGCAAGCAATCCATCCCTGGTCATTAAAAACAGCCCAAAACATTAAGAAGTTTAAACACATGAACAGGTCCTTTTGATTTTTGTACTTGGACCTTGTGTTTACTGAGTACTCTAAGTATGCATTTTGCTGAGCGAGGGTGTCCACGTATGCTCACTGCTGTTCCAGGTTGTGTGTTGGCACTGTGAATAAACACCTTCTCACAGGAAAATCAGTCTTATAAAAAATAAAACTTATAAGAAGTTATGCCTATTCATATATATTCACAGATTTGCAACTGCTGCATATACCTGTACTGAATTAAAAGATGTTTTGAGTAAAGAACTGAGTGTTAAGTTTAAGTGTGAAGAACATGAAGATAAAAATGAAATCAAGTTCTCTTTCTTTCCTCATCTCAGATGAAGTTATATGCATAAAATCAAGCAGGAAGATACAGCAGTGGTGAATGTAGCCTCAATTTGCCTCCTACAGCTGCAGTGACACTTTGTGGGTTTAAACCTGGGGGAGGGGAAGAAATGGGTTTCCAGAGGATTAATAAAGCAATGGGCTAAAGCAGCTGCAGTACAAATGGCACCTCTCCACAAATAATTGTTTGGATTTCAATACGCTTTACTGAAGAAATAGACCTCTTAGCAACACAAAGACAAACCTAAGCACATCTAGCTAACAAAAAGGTTTTGAACTAAGCAGTGTTTTTCCACACTAGCGTGTATATATGTATTATTTTAACACTGCCTACCAAGAAGCACAGCAACCTACAAGTATGTTATATAGCCTTTTCTGTTAGATTATGAAAACAATCTCTGCAGTAGGTTATGGGGAAGCTGAATCACTAATGACAGACACAGTGTATTTATCACTGCCTGGCTGCATGGCACTCAAGAGTGTGCAGGCTGAGGTTTGGGCCCACTCCCCTGCCACTAAACAGTGCTGGTTTGCTCACCAGAGCATTCTTTCCACTTTTGCTCCTCTGGAACAACTCACACCAAGCTCAAGGGGAAAAGTAGGAGCAGCACAAAGAAAGATACAAGTCCTTCAAACTCACACGTGTGGCTTTGCCGTGTCTCTCACGCGCTGCTGGCAGAGTCGTGCGGGTGTACAAGCTCCAGGCCCGGGCCGGGCAGGGCCTGCACTCTCCCCTCAGCTGCAGGCAGACCGCGGCCGGTGCCCGTGTCAGATGGCGAAGCCTGTGGCATGACAGAAGGTACAGAAAAGCTGAATTGCATAAACCTGAGCAATTTAAGGTTTAAAAGACCACACCCTCCCGGTCATGTCTCCCGCAGGCAGATAAGCATGTGCAGGCTGCTCATACAATAGTGTAATTTGAAGCTTTTACTTTTCTTTCCGGCATATACCAAAGTTCATTTTCAGTCAGGTTCTTCCTTGCATTTCTTTTCTTCTTTTAACCTGACGATCAACAAAGCTCAAATTTAACAAATACAAGTGGACCATCCTAAAAATTGCTTCAAGGCAGAAGATTCATGTTGGCTTTCCCCTTTGAAAAGGAAGACAGGGTCCACAAGTTCTAACCTAGAATCAATAGTTTGGCATCTGAATCTTCACCTTATTCCTGTATACTTGGTGGTAAACACTTGAACCACATAAGAGCAATTTGTAAACTCCTGCATCAGCTGTCTGAAAATGCAAGCTCTGTTAATTCTCTGAACATTGCAAAATTAAGACTGCATAAAACCCTCTTACCCAGTAATTTTCAGTTTTAAAAGCACCCAAGAAGGGGATAAAATGTTGCACTGTAGATAAGGTGTCATGTTGCTGCAACGTGATGCAACAGCTGAGAGTGAATGTTAATAGCAAAAACAGCAGCAGCAGCAAAAAAACAATAATCTTTTTTTCAAAAAAAGCTTTCAATAGAGGAAAAGAAACCCTCATCTTTCAATGACGTGAATCACTAATAAATGCAATGACTTCAGCCATCTTAAGCATTTGCTCCTAAGGAAGAAAGTGTTATTCAGGAAGCAAGGCAGCTTTGGAGATGGACTTGAATCAAAGAACTGCAGTATACGCTGAAAACAGACAGGAGGAAATCTCCAGCCTTTGATATAAACATCTATGGCTACCAGGTCTTGGCCATTCTTACACAAGTTTTTTTTCTCTTCAAACATTTTAAAAACATGCTTGCTACTTGTGACTATAAAATCCCTTGTTAGATATTTATTTTAAGAAATCAAGGGACATGTCAAGACCTACCATAAGTGTGACAGTGATACCCTTAGCTGGATGGATGATTCTTTGCAGTAGTATTTGCCTTTTCTGCCTTGACAGCATAGCACCTCATCTCCAAGTTGCTCAAGAAAACCTGGGATGGGTTCCTGCCAAGTCAGCCTGCCACTGCTCAGTGTACAGTTGTCCAAAACCCAGGCAGTGCTGTGCTGGATCTGGGGCACTGTGCAGCTGCTGCTCTTCCCCCAGAATGGGTGCAGTACAGAGAGACACAGCCTGCATGGGACCAGATGTCCATGGCAGTCACAAGGCCAGATACACAAACCTCATGCGTCAGTTGTCTGCAAAATTGAACTATGCATATGAAATGTACTTTAAAAAACATGCTTAAGCTACAGAAGCTTAAACATTAGCAAATACATGCCCACAGAGCAAAGCCTGTGTTTAAATCCTTCCTTGCATGGGAGGTCTCTCTGAGGCTGCTCACCCTAGATTAGGAAGCCCAGAGCCCTGTTGTCACAGGTGACCACATCAGACATTCAGTTACAGACTTAATTTCCATCCTAGCACCTAGCCAAGTTTGCCCTCCTTCCCACTGCTGGGAGGCTTTTCTAAGTTTCCAGACTAAGGGCCAGCTCAAACTCATTTGTTCTCACACTAATGTTACTGAATTGCTTAAATTGCCTTTCCTATCATTATACGCTTTCCTGTTTTCCTTTCCACTCCAACTCTGTAAGTCTCTGCTCAGACAGAAGGCTCTCTGCTCTCCTGCTCACACAAGCACCCCTTTTGGGCACTCATTCCTGTCCAAATTCTTTACTCTGGAATGGCATTTATACTTCTTTATACATACCAGGCAAATTATTTTCCTAGAAGGTGAGTTATTTATATTGGCTCTGAACCAAATTGCTGGTGAGCTCTTTGGTACCTGTTGATGGAAGATCCTAGCTAAACCTGTCTTTCATCTGCTGGGAAGGAACATAGAAGAACCTCCTTTAAACTACAGGCTGTGTACTGTATTATTTATCAGTTCTCTTCTTTGCCTGCAGCAGATTTTCTTCACCAACATCACAAAAAATACGAGAGCATTTTTCTACTGCAGTTCCTGAATTTGCACTAAAGTGACAGCAAGGTATCATAGATCTGACTGGTGCATTGACACCTGTTTGATAAACTTCTAATTTCCTGGTATAGATTGGAGGCAAAAACCCCTACATATTTAGCTGTTTAATTTTAAAATAAATTTCTACATGTACATTGTACATCTCAAGCTATGTAAATGCAGGTATAAGGACAGACATTTCAAGTTGCAGATATTCCATATTTCACTACCGCTGAAATTATTTCCAGGAGGACAACATGCCATAAACTCTATTGTATTAGACTTACTCATTTATTTACTTCAACTAAATGACTTCAGCATACATTGAAAGCATTGGCAGTACACATTGTGCAAGCTAAGTTAAAAGATTAGTCATGTCATATTAGGGGAAACTGTAGTAATCAATATTAGTTGATAATATTGTAATGGATGCCATCTGTGTTGGGTTGGAAAGATCACTGTGTCCTGCAAATGCAGAGGCCTGTGCATCCTCCTGTGAAGCCCTGTGAAACCAGAGCAGAAGAGGCAGAGGGCAGGTCAGCTCTTTGCCTGTCACTGACCACTCTCTCCCAGTGCCTGGTCCAGGCCAGGCAGCACACTGCTTACAAAAAAGGAAATAGAAGAGCTTTCTCCAGCACATGTTACATTCCTGTCCACAGAGCTCAGGCTCAGTCATACTGTCTCTTTCAAGTACTCAACAGCACTAGAAATTCCTTGTGGATTTCTATGATGTACCCACAATGGTAAAATACACCCCTGTCCCTGACCCCCACAGATGGACAGTGGGGTGGGGACCAGGACAAAGGGGACAGGTAGATCTGGCTGGCCCTTTGACTCAGTGGAGGAGCAGTGAGAAAGAATGATGCCAAGAAAGGAGGATCAAGAGCTGTGGGTCACAACTTGGAGTAGTGGGGACAGATGAGACAAGAGGAATTTGGAGTCCCCCAGATGAAACTGTCTCTCCTGACCTCCAAATGGTAGGCCACATGTACATCTGGCATGAACATTCAGTTTTCTCCCACAGGATTGCACCTCAGCTTGTAGAAGCATACTGAAAAATAAGAACAAACTCTAGGAGAGGAATAAGCAGGTGTATTTTAATTTTCATATCAGTTCCCTCTCTTGTTTCCTCTTTGTGGAAAATGAGCAACTTGAACTGGACCACAAAACATAAAAGGATTGCCAAGCACTTGTACTGTGGACTCTGCTGATTACTGTGTGCCGCTGGCATTCTGCTTGGAAATTAGGCTGGAGTCTGCAGTCATTAATCACCAATATTAAATAGCAATTCTGTAGAGTGTGAAAGTTTAAATAAGATGTTGACTTCCAAAATCGACCCACTTGGTATAATTTACAGTTGGCAAAGCTCTTACAAAGTGTACGTTACTCTGGGAAATCATGTTTCATTTGTCATAAGCATTTACTGGATCTTCTGTACCCAGTATCTTTACATTTTCTAGATGACTCCTGAGAAGGAGAGCAGAAGTATAATGAGGAAATTAAAGTCCCAAAATTAAAATAATCTCTTGTTCTCAATTAATGAACCAACAATAGTACCAGACTACTATTTTTCTGAAATGGACCGCTTTCAGAGACAAAGAGAGCACAGGACTAAATATGGCTTTACTGAGAAAAATTCCAAAACAGCAACCTGTACCATACCAGCAAATAAAATCATCCCACCAAAGAGCCTGTAATGGCATCCCTCAGGAATGGCCTTGACTTGGAAAGCCCACAGACCCAGCTGTAAAACCTCAAGTGAATCTGGGGGTCCTTCCACCTCCTCCAGAAAAGAATCTGTGAACACATGAGCTTAACATACACGAGCAAAACAACCATTGAAGTGACCAAATCTCTCTGGCTGTAGGGAGAGGATAACATTACAGATAGGCAGGCGCTATATGTTTTCCATTGGGAGAAATTCTTGAAGTTAAAACATTAATCTGGTCTCTCAACACATTCATTAGTTAAATTGCAAAGCAAGCTTGTTACATAACTAACCCTAGGACAATTATATTTATCTCGTCAAGGTTCACAGTACAGATGGATTGCTGACCAAGGTAACATGAGCACCTTCTGCAGAGTGAAAGCTCTCTGACCTATTTGAAACGTCAGTCCTGTGCCCTACCCAAGTTTTCAGATTATTTGTGTCTTTTTGGAAGAATATGTTTGTGCAGTTCCTCTCAGAGGTCTCTCCAGCATGAAGAGAAGAACTGAGGAAAGCTGGGATTCATTCTCTATAAGCGGGCAAATCAAAGCACAGAAATTAAGTGATTTGCTCCTAATTACCAGAGCAGTTTCTGGCATAAAGAGCTTCTCACTAATTCTCCCATACTTTGTTAGATGTGGTAAAGGAAATGTTTTAAAGTGGAGTGAAATTTCTGTACTTAAAGCATGTACAAATGCATAGTGTTCTCAGTCCACTCTTGAATTAACTTTTACATCCAGGTTTAGATCTGAAGAGTTCAATATGTGTTGATGGATGGAGGTCATCTTGTCTGACTCCTTGCCTGTCACAAGATGCACATCCCCTGCTCTGTCCCTTTGTGGAACCAGAGGGTTCCTATAAGGAACCTGCCTATAAGGAATCTTTCTAGAAAAGCATTCCACTCAGGTCTGAAGATCCAAAAGGTGAAGAGTCCACCTGAATGTCCAGGTGAATGGTCTCTTTGGTATCTTATCCTGGGAATTAATTGTGCATACATATAAAAATATGTGGATAATTTATTGCTAATTTAATGACATTACCTTAGATTATTGTCATCAATTCATGTTATGTGTTTCCTGGGAAGATGAAAGAGCTGGTATCTGTATCTTGTACCTCTGTGTGTGTTATATTTGTACTAACATCCTCATCTATTTTTCATGTGGAACAAAAAGACTATGGTAGAGACCTACCAATATAACAGGTATATTAGCTAGCCCTCATGTAAGATATTTGCTATTCCTTGCATTCTCATCCAATTTAAAATCATCTTTTAGAATGCTGCCTGTGATGTGATGTGATTGATGTTACTCCTTGAATCTCTCCATATGCATATATGTGATAAACACAGACAAAATCAGACCTTTGCACATGTACTCGAGGGTCACACCAGATATTTTGCCTGCCCATAGAGCTATGACCACATTCTAAGGTTGTCCATTAAGATCTCCAAAGTCTTTCCAAAGTCTCTATTTTTTTCTGAAGCTGTCTCCCCCATATGGTATATGTTCCCAGTTTCCAGGTATAATTTTACACTTGACCATACGCAAAGAATGCAAAATGCTACATTTTTGTTCAAATTATTGTAGGATATCAAACTGAAGACTTTCAGTTTCTATTAGGCCCATAGTAACATTTTTAAATGACTGGGTAATCTTACACTAAAGAAGCAAGCCAAGCTTACCTGACAAGACCTGAATTCAATGAAAACATCACTGGCTGCCATTAACAATAGTCCTGTTCTTTATACTTGAATTCCCATATCAGCTTCTCTATTATTTTGCTGGAAGTGAGGTCAGGCTGACTGCCATGCTGTTATCAGAATTATCCTGTTTGTGTTGTTGGGGCACTGGCAAAAAAAATGAGCATGCTTTCAGTCTTGGCAGATTGCTCCAATGTTCCCAAATTTATCAAAAGCTCTTATCAGTGGACCAGAAAATTTCTCAGCCAACTTAAGAAAAATAGAATAGGATGTATAGCTGCTGGCAATACAGGGGCTACTGCCTTAAAGCTGATTCCTGAAAGTAGGAGTTGTCTAACATTCTTTTAGTTGCAGATGGGCTGGAAAAGAATTCATCCTCCTCATGTGATATATACAAACCGTATACAAAACATAAACCAGAAATCTTTTCTGAACATCTGAGCCATCTATAAATTTCTAATTAACAGTTTCAGTACCTACAACCCTTGCTTGGCCCACATAATTGCTACTTTTTTCCTTATGTAAATTTAAAACTCTTTCAGAACATCATTTGCATGCCAAGATTAGATTTTGGGTTAGGTTTCCATACTTAATAACTTACAAATATCAATATTTATCTCCCTTTTATAGCCTATTTTTCCAATACACTGCCACACAGTTTATTTAAATATGTAAGTACTGTGTGTTTGCATGCCCACACAAATGATTATAGATATGTATGCCTATGCAATCCCATACATAGATAAGTGTGGACAAATTTATACCTGTTTAAACACATGTATACAGATGAGTAAGTCCATTTCTACTTTCTGTCTTCTTTGCCACACATGTTGTCTTAATGTTTTGCCCATTTAGTAAGCTCTTGAAAAACTTTCAATTTTTTCATGCCTCTGCTTATTCAGCACTATTAAGGGTTGTCCTTAGCTTTAAGAAATTGACTTTTTCAAACTAGCATGTGTGAATATTATGGTTTGGGACTATGTTCTATTCAAGCATATTAAATGTAACCAGGTCATGATCAGTTTTTCCTGACACAACACCTGATTTCCAGTTTAGTGGATAAATTCACTTTTATCTATCAGGCTACCTAAAATCAGAATTCTTCCACTGTAGGTCTAACAACTTTTGTTTTGCAGAACTATCCTCCAGTATTTAAAGTTACTCTATTGACATTTTACCAGTACCTAAATGAAATCTTGAGTAAGTGTGCCAAATAAATTTCCCCACAATTACACAGCTGCCTCTCCACATGCAAGAGTAGTTCAAGCTGTCTTCAGATTCATTTCAGTGACTTGTAATGTCACCTCTTCCCACCTCTGCTCACTGCTGAGCCTTGATAATCAGCATACTTACTGCGCTGCATTTCCTAAGATCCTGCACTTCCCAGTTCTAAGTTAGGCAGATATATGTCACCAGGTCATAGAAAAAGTCATTCCCCTCACACAATTTCTTTTGTCGTCCTTGGTCTGCTTAAACAACTTATACAATATTCTAGCGTATTGATCCCTCTAGCACTTGAATTTATCTTGATAATTGATAAATTCTAGTTGCTCTTGTTACCCAGATTCCCAGCTTCAGCATATAAGCATTTCCAAATATATTTCTCTTTGGATCCTCTACCATGCTGATTTAATTTGTTCCTGACAAGGAGAGTTTGAACCACATTTCTTAACCCCCTTTTGCATGCAGTTGCTTTAAATACAGTTGTGGCAGTTTCCAAGAGCCAAGATATTTTGTCCCAGCCACACCTATTCAATCTCTCCATCTTTTAGTACTGTATATATTACGAGCCAGTGCAGGGTTTAACTCCATGGTATGTAACTACATGGTATGTAGTCAGTCCAAAACCAACATGGATATTTTGTGCTGACCTGTGGAATGCTGACACGGGCTGGCTGGAATACAATCTCTGCAGCACTGATTAAAAAATAGCATTCAGCATCATTCTTTCTGTGTCAGTGTCATGTTTTTGCAGGTGGCTTTGCAAAATAATTCAGCAAATAAATTTTTTAATATCAGTGTAAGTACTCCATGTAGGCCACACAGGCACAACTTTTCAAGGAACTGCAGTCTTCTGCAATACTTGCAACACCTTGCAGCCAAAAGGCTCAGTGCTGGCCTGAGTCAGTCGTGGAAACTCTCTGAAGAGACCCAGATGTGTTCTACACAGGATAAAAAAATGCCTTAATAGCTGTGCATGTCTCACAGTTACCCACTTACAACAGTCTTTTTTTCCACACAGCACAAACTAGGAAGTTCTGCAGAAACCTTTCTGGGAAGAGTCAGGGGCCCGTGGACCTCTCAGATCTCCCTGGTTAAAGGGCTGTACCTGCCTTCTCATAAGAGGACAAAACTCAGCACTGAACCCTGGTTTGTCCCTTGAAGTGTTTATAGCCTGTGCCATCTAGCTAAGAAAAACAGAGCACACATACAAAGTGTGCCACTTCCGTCGATATGATAGGAACTTGCAAAGACATAAATTTGAGTCAGGATGCTACGGGCACTATGGGCATTCTGCTCTTACCTCAAAGAGGTAAGGGATTTTCTCCATATGAGGAAGAGTTGTATCTTTTTCTGGACTAATCAGTACAATTGGAGGAATGGTGTGCCTTCAGGAATGCAAGTGTTCCTTTGATCACACATGCAGCAAAGCACTGCAAGTTCTCCTATATCCACACAGCAAACCATGAAAGGTAGCTGCTGGGAAAGAGCACACAGAAAGGGGCCACCTCGAAGGCAGTGAGAATTTTTCAACCCACTGGTTCCTGAGCAGCCCAGCATGCTCAATCTGGACACATTGTTGCTTGGAGATTGTGGCAGTGTGCGCTGATCCAGCAAGCCCAGCAAGCAGGGAATATGCACGTCTTGCAGATAACCTCTCTTTTACCTAGTGAGTTAAGCGTCAGTCTGAGCACATCCCTTTCACATGCTAACTGGTAAGTTGCTGATTTATTTACTAAAGGGAGAGTGCAATGCATGCAATATAGATTACACCAGAAACAAAAGTTGTAAGGACGCAAAAACATAATTACACGCATGCAAATGAAATATTTGTTATACAAAGATATAGCAATGCATGTTGCAAACTGAGATGGTGATAATTAAAGGTATTTAGCTCAGAAATGTAACCTCAAAATCAAATGAGCAAGTGCTACTTTGTCCTAAACTGTTCTACTTACAAAGCCGAAGGCCTGAAAATAGTGGCTAGAAGAGCAACAGGGTGGCTGACCTATCCTGTGTAGAGCAAGCCCTCCCTCATTTCATGGGCTTCTGCCCTCCCATGACATAGAAAACACATTTTAAGCAGCTCATGTAACTGTGCTTGTGTCAGTCTCCAAGAACCCACAATGACTTCTGGATTCGAGGAACAATTTCAACCACTTCTGACAGATGACAGGGGCTTTCAACAGCAATTAAACAAGTGTGGTGAAAGCAGGTAAGATGAAAGACTGATAGCATTACACCGGGAGAAAACTCTCTCTGAGAAAGTCTTCTTAAAATGCAGAGCTCCCATTCCTATCATGGTAAAATGGTCTTAATCATTCAAAAAGTGGGAAAATCTCCTGAATCTTACAGTAGCCACAAATCTAGAGCAAGATTCCTTGATTTTGGTGATCATGGATCTGTTTAACTACCGTTGTTTTCTGTACTGTGGTAGAGGATCTGTTTGTTAAACTGTTTTCTACACTGTATATTCAGTTGCTGCATATTTTCAAAAATCATAACAAATTAATATGTAACTGTATAACATATTATATATAATGCATACATACATAAAATTCAACAGAAGATTGAACAAAATTTCAGCAGTTCATGAAGGAAGTAGTAGTAGTGCAGAATTTGTCTGTGGTCTACAATATGAATGCTTAGTATCATTTCGTATGAGACCTCGTTGAGAAAACATTTGTTTTCATCAGAAACACCTTAGAAGTGGCAACTCTGAAAAAAATAAATAAAGCTATTTAAAAGAAATTCAGGAAGTCCATTGAGCTGACTTATAACTCAGGTCAGAGTTATATTAGCATGGTGCTAATAAAACCAAGGTTGTGGGTTTGATACCTGTATGGGCCATTCACTTAAGGATTGGACTTGATAATCCTTGTGGGTCCCTTCCAACACAGAATATTGTGTGATTCTAGAAATCTCCTGTTATTATGTCATTGTCATAGTGCATTTCCCCTTTCAGTGTGTTCTGGGCTGCAGAAAACACTTAAAAAAAAATAGAGGAAATAAGAATTATTTTCTAATTCATTACAAAACTATAAACTCAGTGTCTGGTGATATTTTGAATATTTTGTGTGGTTTTTTCTAGTGTAATTATTTCTGAAGAATATCTACTGAATGTGTTTAACTTCTGAAAATGTGAAAATTAAGGTCTAACCCAGGCATACAAAGCAGAAGTTTTTGAAAAAGCACTTGTACCGCAGCTCATCTATTGGAATCTCAGTTGATAATGTTGATGTAACATTTGCTGTTGTAGTTTTAGGCCTCTGAAGACCACATATGCTGAAATATTCCAGATGTGGGACAGCAAAGGCATCAAAATATTTCTCTGTATGATATGATGGCAGGAGTTGAACCCAAATCTCCACCGGTACAACTATGACATACCTGTGCTTCCTGCTGCTGACCTCCCCTGCCGCTTTGCTAGTGAACTGGTGCTGACACTTTACATTGCATGAGATACCATTAAGGGTAAATGAACAGCATTACTATTATCTTTCAAAAGCTTCAGACTGAAGCAGTTGTTCAGAGCATCCCTGGTGCTGACAGAACAAGTCTATATTCATGCCCTGCAGACAGAATCACCATTCGTATTTAGATTTGCACCACGTTCACAAAGTTCCTTGGAAGTTCTGTTCTCTTTGTATGTGGGGAAATGGATCAGAAAATACTGACAATTTTCAAAATGCTTGCTTTGAATTTCAATGTCTCCTTCTTGTACTGGCTAACAGTGAGCTACTGTTGGTGCACACTAAGTCCCTCACACTGAACGTAAAGTAAATTGACTTGATGAGTGTGTGGAGACTGCAAACTCCCTTGCCTACCCCTCCCTTCCCAAAACACCAGCAATGGACCATTATCTTTGATTTTGACATCTGAAGAGAGAATGCAAATGCCAGGAAGGAAGTTTTCAGAATCTGTTAAAAAAATACTCTCTAAAAGACCTTCCAAAGGGAATATTACAACAGGATACAGTAAAGAAAAACAGGAGAAGAATTTGAGGGGGAGATGCTCACACTATAAATGAAAAATACTTTGGAGAATAAACACAAACAAAATCACGTCCAAACTTACCTCTGCTTAACAGAAAATTACTGAATTTTCTGCCTAAAATAGATTCAGTACATTAGTCAAGTACTTGAATATGTCTAATTTATACCTTCCGGACTGTGCGGTGTAATACCAGGAAGATTAAAGTACTCTCAGAATTGATGTGGGGCTACCCCCACTGGACCACCAAGGCAGAAGGTGAAATCCAGAGGTTACAAACTGAGTACTAGGATGCAAATTCACTGAAAAATTTCCTTTATAGCACCAGGATATCTCCTCAAGGATCAGGAAAAAATTATCTCTAAAGTCACTGAACTGAAGATTAGGAAACCCCAGTCTTTCTGAGCATTCTGGTAATAGATGGTCACTATAAAATTACCATTACTTATTATGTTTTGGGGACAATGAGTAGATTAAGACTATCTATAATCTACACTATGACAACATGCAATATAATAACATTACCCTAATTGCAGCGCTTCTTCTCTGCCAGTTTCTCCTATTAAAAACTGTCTGAGTAGATTGTGCTGTGCAAACCACACAGACAGTCTGCACATCAAAGACTTTGCAAGCTAAGCAGCTGAGATCAGGAGACTGGATCTGCACAAGAAATTCCAGAACAACTCAACATTACATGGATCTGTACAAGACTTCGTGCACGACATGAAAGACATTCTTAAAAGACAGACTTTCAAAAAAGATAGTGGATGGTGACTTGCTAAAGAAAGCTAAAGAGATCTGAACGGTTGCAAAGCACAGATGACTTTCAAACAAATTCCTGAGAAGCTGTCTTAGGAAAGAACAGGACTGAGCACAACAAGGCAGCAGCAGTGACTTGGTTTATGACTTCTCCTGTGTTATCAAGCAGCAGTCAGAATGCTTTCCAGGCCTAAGAACTTTATGAAGAAGCCTGAACAGACTCTTAGTGGTCTACATGAGAACATGCAGTTTCATTACAAAGTAAAATTTGCTGGTTTGAGCTGAAATTGCAATGAATGATAATGGAGTAAATTAAAGCAAAAGTATTAAACTTATGGCTGAAGTGATACTCCAGTCTGAAAGGAAAAATGTAAAACATCCTTTGCTGGTATTTTCATAATCTAGGGGGTATTGCACTGGTCTGTAGGTGCTGAGTACAGGGGGCAGATCTTGAGTGGCCCTTACAAGGCTCTGAATGAGTGACAGGACTGTGCTCTGTAACTCAGTCAAAAGTTATCTTTGAAAGAGAAAGGTATAACAACAAGGAGGAAGGGTATAGAAAAGAACAATTCTTATAAGAGAAAATTTTCTGCCTGTCTACCTTTAATTAAGAAACTAGAAAATGCTCAGAATCACAGCTTTAAATTTATCGTCTCCCTAGTTAAGAGTTTATCCTTAACCCAATTTCTTAGGGAAACAAAGTTGAGGCAATCACACCTTCGTCTGTCTGTCTGTCTATGTGTCTTCCCTCTGTATCTTCAGAGTCCAGAGGTCTTTTCCACCACTTTGACTTTGATAAAGGATAGTGATTTCAAAGATATTACATGCCCATACATGTAACGAAAATAAGGTAGAGTAATAAAGGAAAGAGACCCCACTAAGCATTCATATGGAGAGAGACTGAAGCATAAACACCCTGAGGAGTTGACAAAAGGCTTGAAATTCCTGAATGCCTCATGGGAAACACTCCAATTAAACTCACACCTTTCTAAACATCAGGAAATACAGCTACCAAATACAAAACTAAGAAACTAGGCTTCACTGGCTCAGCTGCTCACCCAGCAACTTCACTTCAGCAAGCTAACCCATTACTACAATTGGAAAATACCTGTATTTCGTCGGATGGAAAGCGCAGCAAACAGGCTCTTGGTGAATAATCTAGGCATGAAAAATGTCAAGGAAGCAGTTTCCAATTAGCAGTCCTCACCAAAAGAAAGCCTCCACTTTACCCCCCTCCAGGGCAGCATTTTCGGGAGCCCATGGGAAGGGGCCCTCGGTGGCCGGGGGCACACAGGGCTGGGGCTGCTGTGCGGGGAGGGCTCCCTCGCTCAAGGGGAAGCACAGTCACGAACTCAAGAACAACAAAACAGCATTACACTTAATCCACTGCCATCTGGCTTCATTTTGACAATCCACAAAATCAGACACAACATTCTTCCGCAAAATCCCTGAAAAACAACACAGAACTAGTGTCAAACCCAGTTTCCCCTCCCTCCATGCCCCCTCTGAGGGCTTGAAAGAGAGGTTTCTCATAAAATGAGGAGCGATTTCCCCAAGTGATATTTCTGCAGGAGCATTCAAGCTGCAGATGTTTCCACTGTGGAAGAAGAGTTTGCATAATGCAGCACCGCTTGTCACATTTATGGAGGCAGGGAGGGGGAAGGGGGTGAGAAACAGAAAACGGGAGAGGCTGCAAGCAGTGGTGTTGATCCATAGGCGATGAATTGCCTGAGGCAGCTATCAGCTCTGTGTGTTTGCTCAGCTCTTGACCTGACCAAAGGAGACCAAGGACCATCCATCTTCCCCAGCAGAAACCAAGCAGCTGCTCCTGAAAGGACAAGGCAAACCACACAGCCTTTAAACTATCTGGGAACACAGTATCTCTGCAACACAGCAAGACAAATCCCATTATTTTTATTCTTGTTATTTTAAAAATGTGTTGCAGGGAAGTTTGCAACATCTGCATTGTTACTGAAGAATTAATGTAATCTGCATGGCCAGCTAACTGAGCTGAAATATCACCTTGTAGCTGATGGTCTTTATAACTTCTTAAAAGAGGAGTTTCTTTCCACAATAAAAGGCAGAAACACAAACAAAAATATTGAAATAATGCCTTTTTCATGCTGAATTATGTTCAGCATTGACAAACACTGATTATCCATAGAAAACAACCTGCTAAATACTGAACCATGTTTTTATTAATACCTTCTGACTTGTGTTACAACTGAACTGTTTGGCTTCTCATGCTCTTTCAGACACTCCAATGCTGAAGATGCTTGGCCTCCATCATGACATGGACCTTCTGTAGTTCCTGTGACATTGCTACCAGCTCTGCATGGAAATCTCAGATATTCTGGGATCTCTCATTTAACACTAGATGCAGAAATTCAGGCATATGCATGAGATTTCAAGAGTTACCCCACAGAAGCTATATCCTCCCTTACAGCATCCTCATGTAGTCCATGTTGTGATACATCTGTTTGCATTTTCTGGGTGCTACCTATGATAGGAGCAAGTATGTATGCCTTCTCAGTTGCCAAAATTAGTGGACTAGCAATCAAAGCATCCACTCACTGAAAAGAGTTCATTTGCTAATGATACTTTGCTCAGCTCCCATATAAAAGCTGTCAGGACAGAAAACAAGGCAGACTCCATTTGTACATCTGTCTTAAGGCTCAACACCACAGGAATGTCCCCAGGCATGGCCTGCGCTCTGTTTCTTAGCATGACTGAGCATCCTGTCTTCCAGAAAGCATATTACTGACAGCAGCATTAATGTTAACAGGCACATCTCTGTGGAGTGCTGCATGTGCACATGCATTAATCAGGTGTCTTTTTTAACATTCAGGATTGTGCCAGGGAACAGCCTTGCCTGGCCTTCATGCAGGGATTAGAAGATTTGAGGGTCAATGGAAAGAGTAAGTTCCCTGTGCAACAGCAGTGTCACCTGTAAGGGACATACAACTTCATAAAAGTTTATCCTGTTGAAACTCCAAAATGTTTCCAGTTGTAGAATATAAAAAACCACAGTCATATCACAGCCTGAGAGGAGGAAATGGCACACTTGTGCTAAATACTGGAGGATTGTCTTTACAGCACAGACCATATCTGCATGAGCTTCAGCATTGTAGATAGAAAAGCTATGAGATACCAGCAGCTCAAGCAAGTACACACCTGGAAAGAAGGGTAGGGAGAACATAATCTCCTGTAAAACCAGAACTGTAAGCAATACAAAAGAAATACTTATATTGATGAAGGCAGTAAAGAAACAAGCAAATAAGACATTTGTATCCCTAAAATTTAAAAAAATTAGCGAGAAAATTTGTTTATGACCCAGCCTAAAAGAACTGAGGAGTCTGCACTATGATGAATAATGCTGACCCATGATTTCTGATGTTAACAGATTTTTAGGGTGATTAGGGAAGTACTGTGACTACTTACAAGCTTCATGATGAAATGACTACCTGCTGAGATGTTGCTGTTCACTTATAGCTATACATATAGCTATACTTATAGCTTTACATATAGCAATATCTTTTATGAAATAGTGTATTTCACATGTTCAGTTTGTGGGTTTGATCACTTCAAGCTGTAGACGTCTGTCACTTCTCACTGTTCATCCTCCAGGGATGCTACAGCAGCATCCTCCCTACAGATGGAAAGTTACACGTGCAGCTTCACTTCACAGCCAACAGAACTCTGAAAGGACAGCGGAATTTGAATTACAGGTTTTTACTGATAGCGGCAGACTCCAGATTACAGTTCCTTTTTGCACAGACATGCCTGGTACCTCTCTCTTTGTCCTTTAAGTCCTTCCTGTACACCATGACTAAGCAGTCACTCATCCTAGAGGTAGGCTGAGTTCTTGATGGCATAACAAATTTTTTTCTCAGGGACTGAGGACAAGCATATATAAGGCCAAGATGATGGGATGGCTGGATTTTTAAAGGCTATTTCTGTTTGTTTTTTTTAAAGAATAAACTCCATTTTGTTCCACTTTCATACAGGGTCTGTTCAAAGCTTCCCAATGAAACAAGAGGATTTGACTTGGCTCTTTGCCAAAGCTATGTCCTCTGTATAATCAAGTGAGAGATCTGCTTGTCAAATGTTTACAGGGCTTTATTCTACATGAAAGCAGAAAAGTTCTGCACCACCCATTCCAAAGAAGTTCCTTTTTCTACTCCAGGAGGTTATGAGGACTTAAAAAAACCAGGTTTACATCCTCTTATGCTCATTTAGCCACACCTGGGGCCACAGCTACCTGTTCAACATCGCTGTTAAAATGAAAACAGCAGAAATCTGACAATCTTTCATATGCCTGCAGTGGGAAAGAACCATTTTCTCTATGTATTTTTGAGCATCTTACATCTGTTGAGAAAATTAAGGCAGAATACTACAACAATTCAGTAACTTTTTACAATAGGAAAAAATGCACAGCCCTGAAGCATGTCCCTCTATATTCAGGTCACCACTGTATGATTTATTTATACATTTCCTTCATCTTATCAGACACACAGTTATGAGTTTCCCCTGTGCCACTGGTATTATCACAAGCCTACCAGAGGTTTGTCAACAGGGGTTGGAATATCAGTCTGGAGTTCCTAAACTTACATATTCAGAACAAGGTACTTTGAGTACATCCTGCTTCCCATATCTCTTGCTGTGCTCTGCCTTCTCATCTACTGAACTAGAGCTTCTCCAGGCAACTTGAACCAATAGCTGATACGTGACAGGAGTCTGCAGCATTAATCATGTCCAAATCTCTATGATTTCAAAATTGTCTCACTGTACCCTAACTTCATTCCTTTACTGGAATTGAAAGTCAGAATTTTAAGTGGAAAGAGGAGCTTTGTTCTAAGGATGTTGCTTCTGCTGAAGTATTGCCCTGTATTGCAAATTGGCAATATTCTTGGAAATCTTTGCTGAGGGAGGGTATATTATAGCAATTAAGATGTCTCACAAAGCTGTATAAAACATTTGAGGAAAATGGAGTAAAAATTGTGAAGGACTGAAATACTCATCTGTTGTCATCTACTACACAGGATATATGCTATTTTAATTTGTTTCAATGCCTGTAATCTCTCTATGTACAGCAGTTTAAAGCTTTGTTCTGTTTTAAAATAGAAAGGTAAAGCTTTTTGTCACACTTCATTTACTGGCCAGCTGGACAAGCACTGCCTATTCCTGCTCATTTATGAGAGTTCAGAGGAGAGGGTTGTGGGCAGCACCCCAGTTTAGCTTCTCTAGGAAAAAAATGGACAGGAAACAAGGGGAAAACTGACTATAAAGGTCTTCCTTAAAAGGCAAGAGAAGTCTTATGAACAAGAATTTCACTCCTTAACTTCTCACAAATAACATTCTCAAGGCCAAAATCACTCATTCAGAAAGGATCTCAGAGACCAACCAGAATATGCTCCATGGCCTCACAGTGTCTGTTGTTGCAGAGTCAAAACCTGAGCCAAAATATTAGAATGCAATTGTAGGTCACAGCACAACAATTGTGGAAAAGGAAAGTGCATAACAACAGAAAATAAATCATAGCTAATTGAAACATCATTTTAGAAACTATTGTGGCTCTCATATTAAAACACACAAAATTATTGTTGCTTTTTTTCAATGGAAAGGGTGTTTTTTTTTGTTTTAAAAGGGTACACATAATAATGTCTTTGCTTTACACTGTGCAGTGTTATTTTTTCATCTGTTTGTTTCATCTTCCTTCCATCACTCTCTTTCAGTCACTTCACAGAATGCTAGTTTGATACCAGCCAAAGGTGATTTGAGTGGGTATTAAATGTTTCTGTCAGATTATCATTAGCATTGCCAAAATCCTGTTCAAAATAGTCCCTCTCAATACCCTCCAGGTTTCTAACCCAAAGCGTTAGCAGTAAGTGGCTGCTTTTTGGCTCATTTGCCAGTCAAAATAATATCTTAGCAGACACTCTTATCTGGATAACAATTTCTATAACCAGCTTTCTGGTTTAGTTTTTCCACCCCCCTCTCTCAGATCATGGGAAGACTCGTTCTAGCTTGATGTATGTAACAACCTGTTTTAAATAAGAAAAATTCTCCTCAGGTCTTTCCCAGCCTATATTGCAGTTAGCATGGCTGCAGTTGACAAAAGAGGTTTCACACTCTGGACTTGGTCCTGGAGCTGTTCAAACAGGACTGCTGGCCTACGTTACTTCAACAAAGAAACCTTACCGTGGGAGAGGCTTAGCAGTAACCCTGTCATCCTTTCTCTCTTCCAGCTGGTTAACTTCAGCTGTGTCTTAGTTGAACCAGGGCCAGAGGCTCTGCTCCCTGCTGCTCTCTGCATGTTGAGATGGAGAACTATCTCCACCATAGCAAACTGTATTCATGAAAATGTAGGTACATGGGCAACCATTGACGAAATATTGCTGACTGTGAAATCCATGGCACCTCAAATTGTTCTAGATGAGGTATCAGAGAGAAAAAATATACAAAACTGAAACCTCCCAATGAAAAACTTTTATAAAAGTGTGGGAAGTTGCTTTAGATTAACCTTGTAGAGAGAGGAAGGACAGGATTTGCCACAATGCTCTCCCATCTGCTCTGCAGCTTTGGTGAGCAGGAGCACAAGTGCTCAGGCAGTGATGTCTGCCAGTGTCCTTTGTATCTGGGAGAGCTGCCTTGGCTGCAGTGAGTGTGGGGCATGGACAGACCTCCAAATTGCCTTGCTGTCTACAGAAGTACACCATGAAGAATAAGAAACACTGAGTTTCCTTCATCTGACAGAGAAAATAGAGTTGATGAAACATGTGTGTTATTACCATTCTTCAGAGAAGAAAGTCTATAAAGTGACAGTCTTCTCCTCTAAGAGGTGTCTGATGTACTTCAAACCCAGTGTTTTGATTTACCTGTTCACTGCTGTCATGAAACATAGCTAAAATCCACTTCAGAATACCTTGACATGCTGAAGTTACTCTTTTAAAACCAAGTTACTACATGTCCAGAAGGAAAAGGAAAGTACTTGTGGAACATGTTCCACAAGCTCATAAAAATATAGCTTTTAACAAAGATAAAATAAGAGCTGAAGTCTGACAATTACAACAGGAAAGAAAATGCAAACACCTGCTTAGATCTTGAAAATGAGAAAAAAATGTGTAAGAGTAGAAAGAAAATTAAGAATATTTCTTTCATCCGTCTACAGAAAAATCCTAAAGTATCTGCTACTTGAAAAGTCTGCACTTTAATAAATGACTAGGAAGTATCCTGAAAGCAGCTGCAAATTATGCGTCCACCATACTCCTGTAAGGTGGTGTAGAGCAGCCTCCCTTCCAAGCCCCCAGCACACAGAGCTTCAGAGGAGAGCCCGAATGAGTCACTGCTTTATCTTACTAATTGCATTTCAATTATTGAAAGGGAAGACTTTACTTTGACCTATGCATGAAAAACACAAGCTTCACAGGATGTTTTTCCCATTGGATGTTGTTGTTTGGGGTTTTTTGAAAACTTGTATTCTGAGTCTCTAATGAAAAATGGAGATTTGGTACCCTGCTGGTAGCATAATCTTTTCAGTTTCCCTGGATCTGTTAGGATCCACAAGGAGACAGTATTATTAAGTAAAGAGAGGACAAGACCTCTGTAAAGACACCAAAAGAGGAATCAGAATTATGGTGGAGAGAGAGATACTTAATGAGTTAAATCAGTTGGAAGTTGCAGGCTAAACAGCCCTACCCCATCACTCAAAAGGGACCTGCATTTCAAGTCAATGTGCAAACCACCAGCTGCAGCACACCCAGGGCATGCTGTGAGGCTAGCAGTGGGACACAGCTTGTGCATCTCTGCTCCCAACACACTCCCAAATCAACCAGGCAGCACTAGGGACCAGATGTGCAAAACCTGCAGGTGGGCTGTGTTTTGCGCTGACCAGGAAGGCCAGCAAGTCAGTAGAACAGGAGTTTACATGAGAAAATCATCCGAGTTTGTTTCAATTTGGTCACTCTCTCTGCACTTTTCAGAGTGAGCATCACCTCTCCAATGAGGGAAATGCAGCTCAGATATCTCTTTTGGCTGGGGGCCACTATGTGATCTCCCTATTCCAAGGTGGCATTGCTTGGCTTTTCTTACAGCATAATCTCTGAACAACCACCACACCTAGGAATTAAAGTCTTAATATACACTTGCAATAAAAGCTCCCAGGTTCTTTGGTGTCTTTGGCACCTTTACAAAGTAACTAATAAAAGCATTGGCAAAACAGAACGCAAACAGCAGCTGGAAAGTTTAGGAGGGAACACTGGCTATGGTTTTCAAAAGTGGAATGACTTTTCCTTCTTACTGCATTTCCTGTGAAATCCTGCCCTTTAACCTGCCACTAAATCTCAGTGTGATTACATCATTAATTTTCTCTCCCTACCATGGCAAAAATTAGCCTAAACTGTCTTGAATAGCATAACCCAAATTCCTTCTGCATTGCCCAAGTTAGCTCAAATGCTATTTGGGGTAAGAAAAAGCCATATGCAATAGTGGAAACCGTGATAAGGTGTTACAGATTTTCCTGTAAGAGGGAGTTTATTCAGACCGCCAAGATGTGAAGCTCATGCTGGGGGTGGACACAACAATGAAATTGAGAAAACATCTTAAGGACACAATAATTGTCCTCTAAAAAACCCCAGAAATCTAGAGCTGAGGTTCAATTTGCAAAGCTGTACACATTTTGAATCAAAATCAACTTGCTCCACATGAAGAATAGCAGATATCATGAAAACCCTTTTTACCAAGTTGAATCAAAGCAAGTGGTGCAACTGATCTGAAATTTGAGTGTAGGTGATGGTGTCGCTCACATTCCTCTCCCACAGCCACACAGTGGGCAACAGGAATTTATAATTTACAACTAGCAGACTGCAGACGTGTTCTCTCAACATGTTAACTGTTGTCTTGATTTGTGTTGCTTATTCCTAACATCATGATTCCTTTACTAGGCTTTGTTGTGAACAAGGTTTTGTACATGGTAAAACTTTCCATATGGAATGGTTTAATGGCTCTGGGATATCAATGCAATTGCTGTGATTTGCAAGAGATGGGGCTTGGTTAGCCAAGGAGCCAGTTACCATGTGAGGTTCTACAATTGGTCACAGGTCTCCTATCACCACTTGGAGGTAAAGCAGACAAGAGACATCTGCAGGGATGGAGGGAGGGGATAGAAGAGACATGTTGGCCAAAAGATAGAAGGAACCAAGGAAAGCAGAAGGTTAGTGCATAATGTTCATGGCTGCATCTGCAGTTCAATTTGTTACCAGTTCTGGAAGTGCCACTTAGCCACTGATCTTATTATCAGTCAAGAAGTGGCCATTAATTCTCTTCTGGGTTGTGACTGATCCAACTAGTCAGGCCAACAGCCAGTGCAGAGACAACAACCTCATCTCCTTCAGCTGTTTCAGCCCTACCTTCACTTTCTCCATCCACCTCCACCCCCTGAGAACAGGACATGTTGTGCAACAACATGCATATTAATGTTACTGTGTGGGAAGAGAAAGGTATCTACAACCTCAGCACAAAATCCTGAACTAAAACATCACAGCCCAAGTAACACATCACAGTCCTGGAAAGAAGATGTTTTTCATGTGAAGCCAAGTTAGGTTCAGGTTCAGGCTAAGGCTATTTTCTACTCAATAAAGGTGATGTATATGTCCTCAGCTTGGGATTTCCCCCAGGTTTCTCTGTTTGCAAAGCAATGCAGCATGACCCCAATGCTTGCACATGCTAGTTACCACTTGTAGTTTGTATTTCCTCTGACAAAACCACCCTGAGGCAGAAGGTGGTGGAAATGAGTCTGATGAGGGCTGAATGCACTGTTGTACATCATCGAATTTCTGAAACAGGCTGCTGAGAAGTGCCAAGCACCTACAGGCTCATCAAGGGCATGTGGAGCAGGTGAGGGGCAACATGCTCCGAATGCCTTATGAGACAGTGTGGAGATGGGAAAACTTTAGCCCTCCTCAGCTTGGTTCAGAGGAGAAACTACCTTTGGCCCTTCCACAGACTCAGCTAATCTCAAATATAATGGAGGCACAGATCTCTCAGGATCAAGGAACAAAGTTGAGGGCGGGATCTGAGCAAGTAACAAAACAAAAATCAACTGAAACAAAGAAGGGCATTTAGATGAGGAGAAGAAGAAAGAGTTGTGTAAAAGCAATGACATTTCTAATGGAACAAAAAGCATATTAGCTGAAAGCCAAGTATTGGATCCAGGGAGAAGATTTGAATCATCCCCTTGGAACTGTTCCACCCTTAATAAAACATTAACTATTCATTTAGGGAGAACACACGTGTGTGCATGAATCAGTAGTCTGGCGGGTCTTCTTTTGAGAGGTTAGACTTCCTGAGCACCAGTCTCTCTTCTAGTAAATGTTAATTGTTCATCCAAAGTGGAACAACTTCAAAAGGGGAGGTTGAGGTCTACCCGACTGCCTCCACCTTGGGCAAGGCCAATTCCTTAACTGCTCCACCATTCAGTAAAGGTGATATTCAAAAACCTCTTCATTTGTTTCCCAACAAACAGACATACTTTGGGGTTTGGTCAGAAAAAAACCTGGAAACTAGAATCCCTCGCAGCACCATCTGACTTGGATTTAGCATTGCGTTTTTTCAGCTGCAGAGCAGCCCCAGTGTTGACCCAGGGGAAACAGCCCTTTCCAGGCCCAACTCTGACTGTCATCCCCAGCCTTGTAACTGCAGCCACAGACCTGCCAGAAGATTTGTGCTCTTATTCAAAAATAAGCTGACTAGATACACAGAGGCAATGTGATTTCTACATGCACTGCCAAAAGCAACCCCTCCGACAGTAGCCAGGAGTGCCTCCTCTGTAACAGCCAGCCACCTGTCTTGGGCTTTGCCATGTTCAAGAACGGTAGTAAGACTATTTTAATTAAATTGTATTTAAAAACACAAATCATGTGCTTACCTATATTCACTGGTCACAATCAGCTCTTACCCAGTATGTTTTCAAAACTTATTTATGCTTGACATTGACTATTTCCCAGAGGATCAATTCCTGCTAGCAGGCTGAAGGCTTGAAAGCAATGTTTTCTATCCATTTTGAAATCAAACAGTAATCTACCACTGTGGGGGAAGAAAAGCCACTATCCTTGTATTTTTATTTTTTTTTTTTGTTAGAAGTTGCACACTTTCTCTTAGGCACTTCCAGGGAGAAAAGCTTTGTTCCCATTGCTATGACCAGAAGGTAGAGTGCTTTGTAGCCATCATGTCTCCTTTCATCTTCCTATGCCTTATGAATCAGCCACGGACTGCAACAGGCTGCACAAGACTGCTGTATGGCAAATACTGCTTGTCATTGTTTACTTCTTCTGTCTGGGGAAAGCAGATGTTTTGCTCAGTGTGCAGTGGGACTGCACTGCTCATCCTGCTTTACACCTCAAGATGCAATGTACGTGTGTGGAAAGAGGGATCTGCCCTGTCATGCACATACTGAGGCATTTTCAAGCTTCAGGGAGCTCCCTCAAGGGAATGCAGCAGAGCAGAGGGACAAGAAGGAAGCAAGATTGACAGCCCCAGGAGCAAAGGACCTGGACCTGGGAGGCACAGACCAGTGCCAGAGCTCCCAAAAGATACATGGCTTCCAGGGCATGGGATAGTCTAGGACCCCTGTTTTCTCCTACAGAGATCCCTTGTTGCCTCCTGCTGCTGGGATGAGAAGGAAACTGGTTCTCTGACCACATCAAGAAAATTCCTTTATTAAGACATTACTTGTTTTCTAACTCAAACTTATATCTAGAACTCAGAGGGGAAAATTGCACTGTAACAATTGGGATAAGAGTATGATAATCACAGGTTCTAAAGAGCAGGCATGGGCAATCTGACCATACAAACTGTTTGCAGATGAAGATCAAAAGCACTAGATGGTTTGTTTTCCTGACACAGTGGAGCTCTTCCCTTCTCACTGAGCAGTGCCAATGTCAGCTGGGTGCTTTTCATTCCTTTCCAGTTCAGACAACTCAGCTGTGTGAGACATCCAAGTGGATGGCTGAGCTAGATCAAATACAGGGCATGCTTTGCTAAGTTAAATAAAGTTAGTAGAAAAAAGATTATACCAAGCCCTAGGAATTGCCTGGCACATGTCTGCTAGACAGAAAGCAGCAGGAACTTCCACATGAATAATCCTCTTGTTAGAAAGCCTCCCATTAGTCCTGAGCAAATCAAATCTAGGCTGCAGAAGCACAGAAGAGATACCAGACTGAAGTATCTTGAGATTTCATACCAGTATCATAAAGTCACCCCAGGACATTTCCTAAAAAAAAAATTCATTCTTTTAGTTACTTCTTCTGAAGGGAAAGAAGGATGGGCTTAAAATTAAGAAGAAGTTTTTAAGCCTTGCTAAACATGAACAGGTACAAAACACCTCCAGTGTGGAGCAGAGTAACAGAGCCAGAGAATATTTGAGGCTGAAAGAGGCCTCTGGAACCTTCCTGCTCAAGCAGAGCCACCTGGAGCTAGCTGTCCACAACCATGTACAGATGACATTTGAGTAACTCCAAGGATGGAGATCCACATCTCTGGGAAACCTGTGCTAGTGCTTGGTCAAGATAAACCTAAAAACCTTGTTTCTTGATGTTCAAGGAACATTCTGCTGAGGTTTATTTGGGTCCTAAAAATGGTAGCAGTAAGAGCGATCTACCATTGTGAATTCCCTTGAATATCCATGGATTTCAGAGCTAATCTTGGAACGCTTGCAAGAGTTGCCTAGGAAGCACCAGTCTGGCCACAACACCAAGTACAGTCTGGGCCTGTATGGTATAGCAGATACTTGAATGTATCTACTGTAAACACATACTACCTGTCACCAAATCATATGAATGAGAACAGAAATTATACCTGTACTCCAAATATGCATCATTATACCTATATTCTGTTATCATGTATGCAGAAAGACACATTTTACATAGAATCATGTGTATATGGGCCATACACACATGCATCTTCCCCCAGCTCTCTCAACCACATTGGAAACCAATGCAGTTATTTTCACCAAAGCAAGAAATCTCTCTTAGAGGAAACAGACCAGACTTAGTAGTCTGGCTCTCAGGCACCTGTATAAAATCACACACAAGTTACACAAAAAATCTTCTAACTGTTAAGGAAAAGGGTTATATTTGTGATTAACAAGAGATTACACTGGTGTAAAAAAGGAAAGAGATCAAATCTAAAGCATCATAGCAAAGTGAATATAATGTATTCATGGCACCTCAGGAAAACTGTTATTACAGTAAAGAAAAAAAATTCCAGGTTCTTTGCAAGCCAACTGCTAAAATCATTAAAGCTTCCTGGAATAATAGTATATTCCCTCATGCCTTCGCTAGACCTGTCAACAGGAGGAGCTCTGAGGAATCTGCCATGTTTGCTCTCCTCCTTGTGGGCTTTCAATCATGTCATGATGTTCATCTCAAGGGCAGAGCACAGCTGTCTAACTTCCTCTGCAGCCTACCAGGACCATTCCTGGAATGACCTCACAGCTGCAGAGGGGCAAACCAGCTGATGTGCTATGTGAGGTGGCTACCTTGGACATCTGGGGCTCTCCACAGGACACGGTCTTACCATCCTGCCTCCTCCTTATCCTCTTGGGACATACCCATTTCTTCTCTTTCTTAATATGCCTTCCTCCCTCTTCTGAAACACCCTTTGCATTTATTTATTGTCACTGCATCTCCTGCATCTTCTTTATCTCCTGCTCATTGATAGCTGCCCAATCACCTCACCTCACCTGGAGAGGAGTAGCGCCAGCAAACTACTGACCACATCTGATTCATCTTCAGCCAGTGTCAATTACCACCCCCAGGTCCTTCTCAGCTGGGCAGTTTTCCAGCCACTCTGCCCCCAGCCTGTAGCACTGCCTGAGGTTGTGACCCCAGGGCAGGACACAGCACTTCACCTTACTGAACCTCCTAAAATTGTCCTCCTTGATCCAGCCTGTCCAGCTCCCTTTGCAGAGCCTTCTTGCCCTCCAGCAGATCAGCACTCCTGCTCAACTTTGTGTCATCTGTGAACTGACTGAGGGGGCACTTGATCCCCTCTTCTCCACTCTCCAAAACAGTCTGCCTTCCAGAAGTCCGAGATGGAAGTTCTGCTGTATCACTCCTTACTTCTCTGTGAATCAAAACTATCATTTTGTGACCTCTGTGCCCAAACACCACCAGTTCTTCTCTATTCACAAACACCAGGTTCAGTGGTGGACTTGGCTCCTTCACCAGCTGTGTCAGGCAGCTGTCAGCCACACACTCCAGGAACCTCCTAGGCTGTGTCCTCTGCTGTGTTGTGTTTCCAGCAGACATCTGGTAACCTGAAGTTCACCCCCAAGGGCCAGCGACTGTGAGACTTCTCCCAGCTGCTTATAAAATATTTCAGCTGCCTCTGTCCTGGTTGGGTGGTCTGTAAGAGATTCCCACCAGGATACCTGCCTTGTTGCCTTCTCCTGATTCTTACCCATACATCCTCAACCCTACTGTCACCATCATGAGCTCTAAACAATGAAAACTCTCCCTAACATATAGGGCTATCCCACCACCTCTCCTTCTTTGTCTTTCCCTTCTGAAGTATTTATAGCCATCCACTGTAGCATTCCACGTGGGGGAGTTTACCCCTCATGTCTCTGTGATGGTAACTGAATCAGTTTTCCTGCTCATCCTGTTTGCTGCCCTCACTGTATACACTGGTGTAGATCCACCTCAGTTGGGCTTTTGATCCCACCATTTTTTAGGGAAGGAAGTAGTCCTAATTCCACATGATCTACATTATAGTTGTTAGTAAACAATCAATCACAGGGATAATACATTGCTTTGGGGGTGATGCTACTCCCTGTATTTATTTTTTTCTCTAATCCAATCTCTTGGGGAGGAAAAAAAAATTGTAACAAATTTTTTCCATAGGCTTCATGATCATTTAATTGATACTAAGCAGATGAGGACACAGTGGTGGTGCATTAATCTCCTGAAGCACAAACCATGGGTGAAGCTATGGAAGAATGGTGATTCCAACCTTGCAAACACCATTTGGGATAGCTTGGATCCATGGCTAAATTTAAGCTTAAAAGACAACTCTTACCTGTACAATGAGATACGAAGACAAGGGAATCTTTATTCTTGAGCATATTTGAAACAATGACTGTTAAACCAGAGGCAAAATGTTCTCATCTGCATAATTTTTTTGCTTTTCAGACTTCCTTCCAGATCATCTGGTTCTAGAGAATAAAAAAGAGTATCCTGCATCCAGGTTTGCTCGTCCATAGTGGAACAATGAAAAGGTCTTAGAAATGAAGACTCTTGTCCAGTGGTTTGAAAACCTAGCAGCTATGTCTGAGCAAATTTGCCATGTAATCCATTTCAGAGGGTTTTTGACTTTGCTCACATAATTTTGGCTTGTAAGTATGAAGGATAAGAACCAAACTTTTGGTTACATTTTTCTAACTTTACAAATCAAGTAGTGACATAAATGTACAGTGAAAAAAGACTAGAAATTATGTTTCGTTTGAGAATTTACAGATCTTCAGTTTTTCTGTTAGGATAGCATCATATTTTCATAAATGTTCTTCACAGTCTAGGCACTTAGATTATACATGTAATTAAACCTGTAGTATGTCTGTATTAACCATAAACCACAATGTTCAAGCAAAGTGCAAACAAATGGTAAGACAAAGACTAGAAAAAGAAAGTCTTCTGCTACAAATAAGAAGCTTTTTACATGAAAAGTACTTTACCCATCCACAAAACCTTTTAGAAAGATATGTGCTACTTACAGAACCGTATCAAACCAGAACTACAGGCATACATCCTCCTTTCAAAGGCAGGTATAACATGCTTTTTATACTTTCTACTTCCAGGCAGATTTTAGACACTGACAGACAAAGCACCACTGGGTTGTTTGGGCTCCTAAAAGAGTAGCACATTGCTGTCACCTGAGCTCCTCAGATCAGCTTTGCTCACCCAGGCAGCCCGGGAGAGAGCAGCTCATTCCTTCGCTTGTTCAAAAATCTCTAATCAAAATTTCTGCAACACAGAGCTAAAATCCAACCTGCGAAAAAAGGAGCAAAAAGAAACTGTTTCCATGAAGCTTTAGCAGGATCTACAGTCACAGCTGGCAAAGACTTTTGCTAATGGGAAACAGCAGAGGGAACTGATTTAACAAGTAAATTAAGTTTTTTCTTCACCTTGTATATGCAAGTCTCTTACCCTCGGGCATACTGTCAATGAATGCAACTGCAGCTCCCTCATGACAGCCCCGTATTCAATACCACTTTTGTCAGGGGAAAAATGTCAGGGCTTTCAGGAAAACTGTAATAGCAAGTCATTGCTTGCAGGCCCTGAGTCTAATTATTGGCAAAACAGCATTTGAAGATTTAGCTTTAGTTTGTACTGTGCTTGTTCTCTGGCCATTAGCAAGTATTTAAATAGAATTAATTGGCTACTTGCAAGGTCATTTCAATAATTTTTGAAAAAAAGCCTAGTGAGTTCTCACACATGCAGGGTTAGTGGTACACAGAGCTCAACCTGCCAGCAATGAAGTGTGCAGCACACAGCCTCAGTGACAGAGCTAACTATTTCAGTCGTCCGATTAGTGACTCTTTTGTCTATGCAGAACTACACAAAAGCAGACTCTGTGTATAGTTATCCTAATTCCTCTATATTTAGGGCTAAAAACATGGAGAGAAATGGTAACAGAATGAATAAGGTGGGGCAAGGCTAGAAAGAAAGGAATTTAATTTTGCTGATGGCTACAAATGGATCTTTTGCCCCCTCTACCCAAAACCATGCATTTCCCTTTGAAGGAAAGCATGGTTCAGCAACAAAGCCATGTCCTAAGAGATTCCTTTTTAGAAACACTCAAATATTTCCAATCAAAGGCAGCATTTCTCTCAGGTGTACATTTTGTCAGGAGAAAATTTAAACCCCATGTTTCTCTTGTGGTTAATGGGCGCATTAAGCAATTAAATTAGCAACATATATTTTGCAATTAGGAATCTATTGTGCTTGAGCCAGTCCTAAATTAAGAGCCAATGTGTAGCTTGATTGCACAGTTTGCATAATTCACACAACACATATTTAAATCCTATCTTTGCTCATGAAGTTGCAACAGCCTACAAATCAATAGCTATCTACTGTAGATCATGAACTTCTCAAATCCATTTATTAAACTGTTGGCAGAAAATTCACCCAAAAAAAATTATAGGGAAAAAAGATCAGAAAAAAACCCATGAGCAGGCATGGAAGTTCTCTAAGTGTTCACACAGTTCTAATACTACTACAGCAAAACAAAAGATGCAACATATTTAAGTGTTTCTGAACAGTGTCTTGTATGTGTATCCTAGGAGATAAGCCAGGACACACATACAGTATTCTATAATAGCTGACTCATAAATGGATAATCAGAGTTAGGACATATTGACAATTAAAACTAAGAAAACAAAGCCATGCCTTATTGTGGACTTAGACTTTTTTTTTTTTTTTCAGAACTCGCATAGGCATTAGAGTTTTGATTATGTAACATTTTCATGTTACAGCTGGATTAGGACATTGAAAGTAGTGCACTATGAAGAAATTACTCTAATTGTACCTGTAGTAGGCTCTAAAATAGTCATTACCATGTGGAAAACAGATGTCAGTATCACTGGGAAAATATCAACATGATGCTCTGGAGACACTGTATCAGAAATTATTTAAAGAAGAAAATGTTTCCTCACTGCATTCATCTGTGGGTATATTCAGAGATTTTTTTTTTCCCTGAAGGCAATAGTAGAACTGCAAGAGATCAAGACAGCACAGGACATGCAATGAAGATCTACTAAATCATGAAAGACACAGGGAAAATAAACAGGGGTTGGTTATTCTCTTTTCCTTGATACAGAGGAAATAGGCAGCAATCAATCAGGTTATCAAGCAGCAGGCTTAAAATCAACGAAAGGAAATACATTTCCAACCTCTGCTAAAGGTCCAAAGCACATCTTGATCAAAACCTAAACTGATCAGAGTTACAGAGCATTATTCTTCTATATATTTTGAACATAGGTTATGTTCAAATTATGGCTCAGGATTTCCAAACCTGTAAAGGTTCCTGAAGGTGCCTTCAGGCACTCTTCACAATTTCATGTATCTCTTCCACTGTTTTTTGTTCTGTCCATTTCTGAGTATAGGGTATGTGGCTATATGGATCACTGTGGAGAGCTCTGGTGCAGTAATTAGCCCTGGTGTAGGCACAGCTATAAACAATGTTCTTAGCAATAGCACTTACCCTGGTGTGGAGAAGGAAAAGAAGCCACGTTAATGTAAGGACCCTGAAGCTGCATCTTCAGCAGAGAGCTTCTCATAACAGTGCTGGTGAAACTATTTCATAAGCTATTTCATAAGCTTGTCTATGTTTCCGTGATCATGGAGGATATGAGAAAGCTCCAAGTTAATTTGTGCAGGCACCAGAACATTCAGAGACCTACAAGTCTGTCCTTGGCTTAATACAGAGTTCACCCAAAATAAGAACAGAGACAGCTTTATGTATTTCTAATTGGTCATAAGAAACATTTTGTATGTGGAACTCAACATTCCCAAACTATTTGATCAGACTTTTAAGAGATTAGGCTAAAATAAAAATCCACTGAATCCATTTGTTCTGCAGAAAAAGGCAATAAGTAATCTAAATTAATGTTGTCATTGTGAGTTCTTAGCTGAAATCCCTTAAATAAGTAAGCAATTTAGCTAGTTCCCAGAACCAGGGATGATTTAGTATACGAATCAGAAGTGAAAAGTTCCATCACTAAAACCTGTGTTGTCATAACCTACTGTCACAACAGTCTGGTTTTGTCTGCAAGCTCCCTGTGCAATTCTGTGTTTGCACATGCACATGTGAGAGAAATTAGTGAGCTCTAGCTTGCACATGTGCCTTTTTCTCCAGGAAATTTACATCAAAATAGCAGACTTTAGTGGTGAACTCTCCAGGATCATTTGAAAGGAAGACTAAAGAGACTATCTCAGGACTTTTAATGAAGTCCTTCATTTAAAATATCTTATTTGTTTATCTACTTAAAGATCTTTCAAGATGACATTGCTTCATCTGAAAGAGCTTGGTAATCAAAGGAAGAAAACAAAGTATTTTGATTTAATGCCTTCTGTCAACTGCAAACAGATTCCACATTTGGCTGGTTTTCAAAAACAAACACAGCAATGAAATGCAAAAAACAATGTACCAATTTAAAAATACCTCAGAAACAAGGTAAGCAGCACTTGAGTGCTAAACACTGCCATATACAATATGGTGTGGTGGTTTGAAGAGATTTACATAGCATTGGCTAATCTCGGGAGTGCAGTACCAAGGAAAAGTTGTCTAAGTGCTGCCTGGTGCAGAAGGCAGCAGCAAGAGGCTGTGTTCTCAGTCATTCTCATGACTACTGCCCTGACCTCATTCTTTTGGCTTTCTTAATTCTACAAGTTTTTGCATTTGCTGGGCTAGCAGAAAGCAAATACCATTGCAAAGCCTTGTGAAGCCAAGTGTTGTACCAGAGGTGCTTCAGCACACTGAAGAACAGGACCTGGGCTCTGAAGGAGAAAGGAAGCTTAAGCTGCTTTCAGATAAATTAGAGTCCAAGAAGGAAAAAGATATGTGTTTTTTTTTAGGTAGGCCTTTCTTTTCCAAATTTTTTATTTTTTAAAAAAAAATATCTGCCCACCCTCCTCCTTACAGAGGAGGAAGTAAAAAATGACAGTACAATTTCCATATAGACCATGAGAAAAATGCAGTAATGCTGCTTTATTTAGAGTGAGTGGAGGAGATAGCTCACACTTCAAGTACAACAGAAGAAGACACCACCACTTGCACCAGAGAGAGATGGTAAATACAGTAATGGTGAGATGGAATTGGATATAAGCCAGTGCCTCAGTGCCTCAGGCACCTACAGGTGTCACTCAAACATCCCCGTCCCCAGTAAGAACTCCTGGCCTGCCCTAGACAGGGTTTTTTCCCTGAGGTCCATGAGTTTCATCTGCCTGCTACACTGGGCTGAGCCCAAGAGCAGCAAGGATACTTTGCTGCTTGTACCATGCCAGTGCAGTTCATTTCCTGACCTCTTGGTTAATATAACTGTTCCCACCAACCTTAAACAAGACTGGTTCTGCTTTCAGTGCATAGCTGTGAAAAGCAAAACTTCCATATCTTGGGAATTACCACATTTACATGGGGAGCAGGAGATCTGGGCTGGTGGCTAGAATTACCAGCCTATGCAGAACTCCTTCTGAGCATGAATTACTTGCCATGAGCATCAGAAAAATGCCATAGCAAGCAGCAGAAAGATTGTGTCATTGAGAATCACAGATACTGTTTATTCCTAAACTAGTTTTCCTTTCCTGACTCCAGGCTGGATTTTTGTCCTGTATTTTTCCCCTTCAGCAGGATGTACTGCTCCTGCTGCCAGTGGATAAGCCCATGCATAGAAGAACAGTAGCACCAAGCTAAAGAGAGGCAGCACTTCTCCAGCACCTGCTTACATAGACTTCATGTGCTTTTGGACTGAACTACCACTTTAAATGATGCACATTTTTCTTCATTGCTAGAAAGGAAAGGATGAAGTGGAAACTCAGTCTGACTATTCTAGCACAAAGCAACTGATGGGAGCTTCCTGCCTTCTTGATTTACCTCATGGATTAACAACCTCTCCAACCACCACCTCATTCATTTCACAGAGCCTCACAGTAGGCTTGACAGACATCTCAAATAATGGATTTTTGTGTTTTCTACTTTTCTCTTTTGAAGGCTAATAATCTGTCCTCTCCAGTTCAGAATGTCATGACTATATACCCTCCAACTGCTCAGCAGAGACCTGAGAGCCCCAGCAGAATGCAGCTCTACAGCACTCTGCTGGGACTGTCTGTGCTACTGCAACTCAGCTGAGACAGTTTTTAAAGAAAGATAGAGGAGGACCAAAAAAAGAAAAATGTCCGGAAGGCAGTAAAATTATCATGCCTTCAAAGAAAGTGTCCTATAAAGAGGAGCACACATTTATTGTGTGGGTAACTGCATGGGAAAGTTAGGGGGAGATTTCTGAAGGAAGAAGGAGCCTGATGGCTCCTACAAGTACATGTCAAGCTGGGTATTTAGAAATTTGTGATTTCTCTTCTCAGCTTTTGGTCTCTTCATCTAATCTTAAAATGTGGCTGACTATCAGTTTAAGGAACAGCAAAGCAGGAGTCAAAATCAAGCTCCAGCTCTAACAGGATGACAAATGTGGCTGCCATCAGCCTGAAAGGCAGGTCCTTTTGTTGTTTTTGTGGCTGGTTGATAGAAACCCATAAGTAAATAAATAAATCAGTAGCTTTCCTAGCAGCAGTGGTTAGGCTGGGCTGCCCTGCCTTTGGGACCATGCGAGCAGTGATACTGCGCACCAGGGTCTGGGTACCACCACTGCTGCAGTTGTCGCTGACTCAGTCCTCATCATGCCTGGCTGGTGGCAGCAGCTCTGCCAGGGTGGCCAGGAGCCAGACAGGGCCAATGCCTGTGGTTTTGCCACAGGAACCTGCCTGTGGGTTCCTGACAGGTTGCACAGAGAAAAGGGCTATATTTTACTACACACACTGGCTTAAGCTAAGATTCAGTTGCCTGTGCATTCTCCAAGCAGCTGCTTAAGTTAGCTTACAGCAATCCTAGCCATGTGGGCAAATCCCAATCAGAAAGCCTCTAGCATGGTGTTGTCCTGCCACTTTCAGACTGCTGCAGCTGGAGCTGCAATTTTGCAATTTGCCTTTCACATGATTTCTTCCATGAGTTAGGCAAGGCTTGAATCAATACAATTTTTTTCCTTTTATATTTCAAGGATTATTTACATAACCAAAATTAAACAAATCTCGTAAGGAGGAATCCTATTGCAAAGGGTGAAATCTTTAATTTGTTCAGAGCAGTAAATTCCACTGAACTAAGCCAATATAGGCCAGCTGAGTTTCTGTCCCTTCATGTTTAATAATGGGGGTAAAGACCTGGTCCAGAACTTTTTGATACAAAAATGCTTTATAATACAAAACAGACCAACTCCATACTAATGTTCCCAATACTGAACTTATTTTCATAGGAGATATTAAGGAGAGAGCAGCATAATATTGGGACTTGAGAAACCTTTATGAGAATTGGACCAAGAAAAAAAAAAAAATCGGAAAACAACCGTTAATGTCCAGGCCAATTTTCAAAACCTCTTTCGCAGTTTTCTCTTCCCTCCTTTTTACAAATATGGGAACCATTAAGCACTCAGGAAGAATACTTTGTAAATTTGGAAACCTAAAGAATTCCCCTTTTAGACTCATCCCACATTAAAACAAATAGTTTATATACTTTTTCTTTTATCTAGTGAAGAATAAACACAATATTTTCTGTGACAAAGTACAAAACAGGCTTTCCGCCCCACATTTCAGTCAGCTGAGGTTTTAAATAGTTCTTAAAAAGTGTCATGTAACAACCAAGCTAGCAGCACTGCAGTGCAAAAGGGAGGTCTTTCTGACTTTTTACACAGCACACCAAGAAAAGAAACCCAGCCCACCAGAGACCCATCCCCCTCTGTGGGATGAAAGGACTTTGTTACAGCTACAAGAAGTCTGCACAGTAGTGATCTTGTCAGACAGAGTAAGACTAATCAGAAATGTCTTCTCCCCTCCAGCCAGCAAGGCTCCCCATCCAGCCAGGGAGCCTGCATGGCTCACAGGGTGAGCCCTGCTGCCCTGATGAGAAAGAATGTCTATGAAACTTGGAGTAAGCCTGGTCAGAAACTTGTGACTCAGCTCCACTTTTCAGCTCTCCTAGCAGCTTGGATAATCCCCTCCCTCCTTCTCCATCTCCCTGTGGTATCCACCTCCAGGCTTCTGACATTGGGTTTTTCTGGTCATATTTTTTGTGCATATATTTCAAAACCCATCTACTTTTTGATGGACTCACACATTCACTATCATATCTTCAGGGGATAAAGCAAGCCTGGGTTCAAAGAGACCAGCTTTGACCATAAATAGCTGGTCTTTCCTGCAGTAAATGAAGTAAAAACACAGATACTGTGTAGTCTCCAAGTATTTTTAAAGGTGCCAAGAAAAGCAGAAGAGACTAGCATCTCCTTCCTAGAAAAAGGCATCTGCTAGCTCAGACAGCATCTTAGATTTTTGTCCAAATATGTTTGTGGATAAAGAGGCAACAAGGTGCCTGCCATGCTAGGCACACTCTCAGTAGTGACTGCGCCTAAGAAGCTCTCCAGACTCTTCAGAAAAAAAATCTCTGCAAGATTTGAGAAATACACTTCTCAAACCAACAGACATTTTGCCTAGTATAGTGTTTGCCTAGTGTAGTGCTTGCTAATAAGGGCAGGCATTTTGTGAGTATTATTTAAGTTGATCCAGTTAGAATGTGTTGGACTGATGAGGAGCAGAGGAACAAAAACAAGTTTTAAAATTACCAAAACAAACAAACAAAAACTAAAAAGCATCTGTCTCTCTCTGAACTGCACATTTTTTTTTTCTCCTAAGCACAGCATGGAATAATTTTTTGTTCACGTGTCTGCACATCTTCTTAACGACCAGAGGAATGTTGCATGAATAAAAAGATCTTTTTGGAGTTAACTTCTTTGAGTTAAATCCATGAGTAACATAATCACAAAAGCTGGCAATTTCATGCTGTCCTGTATCTACACATAAACTACATTGCTCTTACCTGTACATCTGTTGTATATTAGGAAACTCAAAAAATCAAACCCATGGTCTGGATGTAAATCAAACATCTTTACAAACCTAAGCACTCTATTCGTATTAAAATTCAACAGGAGTGATATATCAAAAACTTTGCAGATTGTTGTGAAAATTTAGCTTCAGGGAAACTGACCTCTTTTATAGCCACAAGGAAGATTTTTCACTAAATGCTCACTTGAATGTTATTATTACAACTGAAAATCTTCCCATATTCCCATGAGATGACTGCATTACATGTTATCCCAGAGACACAGATTGCAGGACAGACTTGACAAATCCAGACATCATTAAAAGTAAGCAGATGACGATTTTTCTGCTGGGAGAAATCCAGCAAGTTCTAGACTTGTTTACTAGCCCCAGACCAGAACAGCTCATCAAACTGCAGTACTTAAAACCAGAGCTGAAGCTGTAATATTTAAAAGTGTGTTTTGGAAACAGTCTGTGTACATTGAAAACATTGGACTGGGTTCAAAAATAGCATTTGAAACTGCCATCTCCTAATTAAAACAATATACTCCTAGATGCTTGCTTCAATTGATACCTTAAGCACATCTTGTTGTTTGAATTTGTTTAGTGAATGGAGATAGAAAAATTTCCTCACGATTAATTTTTACTTATTTGAATGTCTAAACAATTTTACAGTCTCTTGTTTCCTCCTGATTAATCTGACTTAAAAATGATGAGGATTGAGGTACAGTTTATGTCAATGTCTTCCAGATTTTTGGCTGCATGATTCTATAAATTCTGTGCTGATACTGAATGGAAATTTCTGTGTTTTAATCACTTTAATTTGGTGAAATTTTTAATAAATGCTTGTAGACAGAAAAAGAAAAATCCACACCTTATTTAAAGGTGTTGAAGATTTTTATAATGACTTTCCTTCAAAAACCAGCATCCCAGTTTCCAAAAGAAAATCCAGAGTTTCAAAACTTTTAAAGGAAATTCATAAAGGAGTATCCAATGGCTTTCATTGAACCTAAACTTGTTAAGAATATTCTCATGGTAAGGAAAATATAATTGAAAACAAAATTAAATGCAAAGTTATATGTTCATGAAGTCTATATGCAATGGTTCTAAAGACACTGATGACCATCTGGCAACATGTATGTAGGACCTTAGGCAAGCCACCACTTTTTTTCACTGTTTCAGACTAACTGAAGATCAGTGTATTATGGAAAGTGAACAGATTTATTCAAAAAGATTATTACATTGTCCTCAGTACTGTCTTGTAAGTGGCTCATCAGTGATGTAATTTTTTACCTCTCATGTATGATACAGTGTCGTTTGTTCGCTTTTCTATTTCAGGGTGTTTATGGGCAATGTTGAAAAAAAGTACCATGGCATTTTGCTTCAGTAGAAATAAAGAAAAAATAATAAAGAAAAAATAATTATCAGTTAAAACTAATTTGATTAAGGGCTCCTTGCTCTGCTGAGAATACCACAGTGGCTGAATAGAGTGGTCTGGAAAACTCCACACGTTATTCCAGAGACTGTGTCCAAAGCCAAGCATGGCCATGTTTTCAGAAACAGCTTCTCCCTGAAGAACTGGGTAGGCACCACTTTAAAAATCTTCAGTTACTGGGTCTAGCTGAGGTTCATGACAGACAAGCAACATTCACCTTTCAAAGCAACAGCAAGAAAAGGTGGAAGGTTTTGATCAAAGGAGAAGATAAAGCTGTGAATAAGACATTGTTAAAATCAGTAATAGTTTTCTACATACAATCTGGTACTCATAATTTAGGTTTTGAAAAATCTGGAGAGGGTAAAAGGGAAAGAGAAGAAGACACAGAGGACTTGAGAGCGGATGAAAATGTAGTTTACTGGAAAGCTTAATAAGTGAAAAACAATTTTATTAAAAAAAATAAAATGTTCTATGAACAGCAAAATTTCTGATGCATGAATTCATATCAATTTTTGGTATAAACAAAACTTGATGAAAACCCTCCCCAGTTTTGTGTCTCTTCTGACTCCACTAACGTATCCTGAAGGTGGCCTGTAAATACCTTCCCACTGACTGGCTGGCCATGTGCTGCCGAAGAGTGAGATAGCAGCTGAGTCTCCCTTCTTTGAGTCCCTTTCCTCTAACCAGGCCAATCTTTCATCAAGCCTGCAAGAAGTCTCTTCTTTGATACTTTACACTCTTTCAAGCTTGTTTGAAATCAGCAAAGTATTCCAAATGGGTTTGGATAAGAGAAGGTAGTGGACAAAAGGATATCACAAATCTCATCACTACAGGATCCAGACACAAAACAAGGCTGACTTGATGACCATGTGGACATGTATATACCTTCACTAAGAAAAGGTACTAAGACTGCTCTTTAATTGGGAAAAAAGTGCAACACCTTTTTAACCTGAATTTTTTTGCCAAATTCAAGACAGAAAGGTTGACTTAACAAGTGAAGGCAATTATTTGCCATGTAAGCAAGTCACTGAGGAGGGGATTCTACATCTTTCTCATATTCAACACTAGATGCTGATTGGAAAAAAAACATTTTACCCAAAGTGGATGAAATATGATGGTATAATAAAAGCAGGGCAGACAGTGGACCCCAAGGTCTTAAGATCTGTGAACCATTCTGCATTAGTTATGGATGCTGTGATGCAATAGGTTGGTGTTAGCGAGAACTCTGTGAGTAGTCCAAAAAGCTGGGCTGAATAGGCCTGTTGTGGACATGGGCTTTCAAACAGCAGAGACTGCAAACTCTCTGAAACAGTTTTCTTTACAGCAGCAGCAGCTCAAGCACCACCCTGCTTGGGCTCTTTATCTAAAAAATCCCTATAATCCATCAACTTACACAACTAAGCACAGCTCACAGTATGCCACTGGAAGGGATTGCTATTCCCATCCATAACTTCTGCCTTCCACTTTATTGTTCAGGAGTGCTGAAGCACTTCACAACTCTTCAGCACAGTGGTGAGGCAGGTTAGAGCTGCAAGGACTAGACACAGCAAAGTTCTGTCTGTGTGTGGCAGCCATGCTACAGGATTTGCAGGATTTGAGGCTTGCATGCCTCAAACAAGAACTGCCTTAGCAGGAACACTGGAAGAGTGAGCACTTAGTCCAGTTGGAGTGATCTGGCTATTTCAGACAACACTTGCCCCTTTTTAAGCAGCTGTGGGTTTTAAGCAGCAAAGTGCTCACAACCTCTTTCTGTGCTGCTGTTAAACAAGGTGCCTGATTCCCATTGCCCACACTGCCTGGGAACACTTCTGCAATTCCAACTCAGACGGGCAGCTTCCAACCTCCAAGCCTCCATCTTCTCCACCACATGCTTTCTCAAGGGTCCAACAAATGCCTGACCTTGGCTTTGGAGCATTTTCTGCAGCAGACAAAAACAGAGTTGTCCGTAAGTGGAACACTTCCTCTGGGATTGTGTCCTCCCTCTCTGAGCCGAGTCTCACGGGCCAGGCTCAGTCACTGCTGGCTTGGGCAGGCTGGCAGCAAGCAGCGTCCCACCAGAACCATTTACAGAGCAAGGCTGGTGGAACCTCACGCTCTGTAGTGACAGTATTGCAGCAAAATGCATCTGGCAGAAGGAGATAACTTGCAAAAAAACTAGGGTGAGAAGAGTTGAGTGTTGGCAACCTTAACAAGCTGGATTCCCAAAATGAACTGGAAGGATTTGGCAGAACTCAAATTACATTTTTAAATGGTTACTGTAAGTGTAAATGTTATTTTATCCACCCCCTTGAACTGGATCATCCTGGCCAGCCACCAGGCAACCACACCCATGCTGTTACTTTTACAGCTGCAGAGATGGGGGTCAAGATTGTCTATATTCTGTGTAACTCAAAACCTATTATTAAAGTAATTCATTTGCAAATAAATCGTCATTGTTATGAAGCTCCAAGTAAAAGGAATAAAACAAGAGCTTGTGAACTTGAGCTCATTTTTTGGGTGCAAATCCTCCTCCCTTCCCCGAACACATTTAAATCATTAACAAGAATTTGGTCACCAAAGGACCTCCTTATTTCATTCAAATCTGGGGAAGCTGACATGGGAATCATTAAAGAAAAAGAAAAAACAAAAAAAAATACCCCAAAACAAATCACAAGTTTTATCAGGTAATATCTCTTCACAGGAAAGCAAAAAAAGGTATTGCAGCACTTAAAGCTCTAACACTGAGCCAGAACATCACTGAGAACATGATTTTTAATTAATATCAGCATTACTTTTATCAGATCATAAGAATGTAAGCCTGGTCCCAGGTGAGTCAGTATAAAGCCCTACTAATTTCAATGGAGGCAGGATCTCACCTGTTGTGGAAGGTTTGAAAACTGCCACATGATTCCTGAGAGGGAACAAATAGCTTGTTGTCTGTAGGCCTTTATATGATCCAGCCCTAAATACTTAGGGGTCCACTTCTGCATTTGTTCAGCACCTCACACCAGCCTCTCAAAAGCTGGTTTTTTTGGGTTTTAAAAATTGTACCCTTTTGTCTTTTTTACAGGGCCAGGTTTGAAAGCTTTTTCTGTATTTATAGGAATGTCACCAAATCTTTTGAATGATAGGCCAGTGATACAACACACTTTCTTTTATTCTTAAGGTAAAAATTTTATGTATATTTACTCCTGCAAGTCTTCACCTGATTATTCTTCCAATACTTTCTTCCATGATTCTGTAAGATACTGGATACGCATGAGAACCACAAATTTAATGTTAGTCAAACCTGGCCTTCAAGATTCATGATATGTTTAAGCAAAACAAATAAAGGAATAACATGTTATTAAGCATAATGTTATTTTGTGCTTACTAAAATATCCAGAAATATACATAAAGATTAGTCAGCTTTCATGTGATGAATTAAAGCCACAGGATGAGCTTTAAAGGGATACCACATCCATAAAAATATTATGCTGAAACTGAAACAGCTGGAGCCAGACTTTTGTCTTACATTATGGTACAGAGAGTTCTGAAAGAAATTTCCACAGAACATATTCCCTGACTCTAAATAACCATTCCTTATGTAGTACCTTCTCTGACCCTGTATTTTAGGGCCTCTGATGATCTAATCACCCACTTGATGCTGTGGCTATAGACCAGACCTTGACCAGTACCTAAGCTGAAATAATTTGTATATTTTATTTTTATTTTCACAACTGTTATATACTTACATTTAGACACACTTTTGTAATAACTACTAGAAAAAAATTGTATTAACTCACATTCTTTACTGTCTACAAAAGCATAAGGTTCATTATGGATGTTTCTAAAGATGCTGTGCTTCTTCTCAATATGTAGTTATATGGCCTATAAAGTTAAATTGATATTTTTTCTGCAGGAAGATTATATTTTCAGTATTTTTTCCATTCCTTTCAACATTTTAATACCAAAACAATTACATTTTTTATACATTAATATTGGCAATATCTGGAAATCATTATGTTTTCTGAATCCCAGGCTAAAGAGGATCTAGTGCAAGCAGCAAATGTGTTTTTGAATGCTACATATTAAGCCCCACTATTTTTTTCCTGCCTGGGGACTACATGACTTAGACCGTGGGTCCCTCCCAGACAGAGCCCAGATCTTGCAAAGTGCCTTTCTAAAAGGAGCACTCTGAGTTTCTGCTCAGAAATTTCTCAGCAGCTTACAGGAGAGAAACAATAAGCCATCTGTCATGCAAAGTCTGTGCAGTGACAACCAAAGGGAGAACTGAGTGAAAAAAAAACATCTATGCACAGAGCAGACTGTCAGTCACTTACTGTTTTCCTCCTCCACCTTCCCTTCTCCTTCCCTCTGTGGGACCTACCTCAGACATCTACGGAGCACAAGTGTGGTAACAACCTGTGAGGAGACCATTCCCATCACCAGCTGTCCTGCCACCATTACTCTTGCAGCACTGTCCACCCTTCATCTGTAAATTACCTCATCCTTCATCAACACGTGTCTAGTTGTTAGAGGCTTGGGAACCCAGCAGTGATGCTCCATGGTTTTGCCACCGAATAGCCTCATTTTATGAGTCTCATTATAAAATAATCCAGTAGTACCTGCAGAGTTGGTAGTCACTGCTCCTCCCCCATTTTTAGGTCTTCAAATATGTAAAAATCAAAGTGACACGCCGGTTTTACACTTCAGAGAGCAACATGCCAGGCAAAGGACACACATGAGATTTTGTGGGGGGAAAAGTATCAATGGTCTCTTATTCACTCATCTTCCAAAAAACAGCACCACCAAAACAAAGGCACAACTGTTCCCACAGGATAAAGGGAGCATTGAGAGTGCTCCTAAAAACAAGCTACTGCACTCTTGACATTCCTGTCTTGTTGAATCTTTACTAAACTGCTACAACTGCTCGATTTCAATTTGTCATGATCATCAACAACTGAAATTGCCATAAGAGCAAAGGAAATGCATGCTTGGGAAATGCATGTCTCCATGCACAAGCAAAAGTACCTAATGAGGTATTAGAAGAACAGCAGAGCAAATATAAAGTAGAAATTCCAAGAAAATTATCTATTATATCTGACTAATACTTTTTCAATAATATTACTTTTTTGGTCTTAACAAAAGTCCATAGCACTGTGTCCAGCTTTTAAGTTTCTGATGCACACACAGAGGCAGCAGTGTCACAAAAAGTCACATGGGAGCAAGTACCAGACAGGTCAAGTCCTGCCCAGGTGAAGTTATAAACTAAAGTGAAAAAATATTTTAACAATATTTGCTATTATACACCTTCCTGCAATTTTGAGAGGGCAACAAAAACAAGGCCGATGCATGTGACGGATTATTTGGTTGATTACAGTTATGCTAAAAAAATTCATAGTAATTTTTCAAAGTTTTCAGTAAACCAAAAGAAATCATTTCAGTTAAGAAGATGAAATATTTGTATTCAAATTTGCAAGGCATTTTGAACCAAAGTAACCCTTAGTTATAAAGATTATATAAATCTTTGGTGATATTTTATTATATTTTTAAGGTGATACAGAGGCTTCTAAAACTATGACCTGTCTTCCCCAATAGAAATAATTTGCTGTGATAACTGCTTTTTTTTCAAAGCATTTAAAATTTCTTCCTAGGTTCATTAAAGAATTCTGAAGTAAAACATTTCACTCAACCCTTACTCAATCTTGTTTAGACTGAGATTTGTTAATATAAGGGAAGAGCACTGGTATAGTCTTGTGTTATCAGCCAACATTGCACAGAAAAATGCATGTTGTTTTCCAAAAAAATGACTGTAACAAGCACTCAGGGAAAGCACTATCACTATATGAAATATGAAGGGTGAAAAAAGAGAGATAGTTTACTCCTAATCTACCAGAATGCTGCAAACTGAGATGTATAGGGATGCTTTCCAAGTACTCAGAGCAAGAACACTGCCAAGTTTATCCCATGGAGCTGAAACACCCCAGAATGATAAATATCACAGTAATTTTTTTGTCTTTATTGAGAGGACTGCCTGTGAGCTTACAGAAAAATTTGTATTGAGCAAGGTCTATGAAGCTGTTCATCGTGCCTGCAATTCTTAGAGCAAAATGAATTTATTCTTCTTAATGCTAACCTACTAGTAGTATCTTTCCATTTTGAGCTTTCAGGGCCTGGAACTGGAAATTTTCTGTACAGTTGTGCTAAAACTGTTCTGCATGAAAAATGTGAACAAAAGGGAAGGATGAGTCCCTCTGAACAGATACAGTCCCAAAGAAGGGTCTAAAGAACAACACAACAATAAAACATTTTGAAAGAAAAAATAATCTCTAAAATATGGAAATTGTGTCAACATTAAAAACACAACAGCAAGCTTCAACAAAGGTAAAATATGGCAATTTATTTCAGATCCTCAAAGCTGATAATAGAATTCCACAGAGACACAGCTCATGGTCACAAGACAAACTGTGGTGACTCCTAAACAGATGTAGAATATTAACCATCAAGATTTATTATTAGTAAATAATGCTTAGTGATTCACCTTTTTTTAAAATAAACTCTAGAAAATGCCTGCAAATGGCTCTTTTTATTTCATTTGTGCTTCACCTTGTACTGCCTATAATAGTTTGTACTCACAACATTTTTTTTTTCAATGAATTTAAAAAAAGGACAGATGTTTCTTATTTTCCTCTATGTGCTTGACAACATAGAAATGTACTGTGGAATCTGGCACTGACTTATTCTTGAAGTAGATTTACCACATGTCCCAGTCACAAAACAGCAACACATAGTATAAGGTTTCTGGAAAGAGTCTTGCTGCAATAAAATGGATCACAGAAAGTTTGCAATCTCTGAATCTACCCAGAATACAAAACACAAAAAATTCCCATGATTGTGTATTCGAAATTGGAACCAATTCACAAGCCAGGCTGGAGGCAAAAGGAGGGGGTGGAAATTAGTTGTACTTTACAGGAAAATGCATTCCTGTTCAAAAATCACCACAAACTGCTGACCACAACAAGTTTTTACAATCATGCAAAACATCTTTTGCAATCTATGAAATATATCCAGTGACTATACTATTTGGAGAAAATGTTAATAAATTCACAAATCAAAAGGATAGACACAAGTATACAATTTGATATGTCTTACTACACAGGTGAGAAGGCTTCCCTGAATTAATGCTACTTTGAACTAAACACATCCATTTTAGTTAAAAATCAACTCATGGTTACAAAAACTCTGTGATGAGGAATGTTCTGGAAAACTCAGTAGGTCACCTAGTTAACAGTTTTCTATATGACACAGAGTGTGTGTCAAGGTTTGAGTGTTTTATTTTCCAGGGAAGTGCTTATAATCTTCAGATTCCCTTTATCCCTCTTCTCAAATGATGAGCAGCTTGGTCAGAATTTTTCAGGACACACCCACCTTCACTCCCAGACTAAAATTTCTCTCACGTCAATGGCATCCTTGCCCTGGGCTGAAACCCCCAGAGCATTCCCTGAATCCACATTCAAAAAGCCCCATTAGTGCTTCTGGCCACACTGTCACTTTGGGAATGCGTGAGTAAATAAATAAAACAAAAGTATCCCTTGTCTCTTTTCCAGTTGCTGTTCATAAGGTCCAGCATGTTTCCTGCACATTCACAGACCACTTCTCCCAAGAGACAAGCAGCTGAGAAGCACACCAGCCTGTCCAGGGTAGCATGTGTGCTGACAAAACAACATCTGTTCCCACCTTGCTTGACCAAATGACCCATCAAGGTAACCTGGACAAGTCACCTTAAGCTTTGGCAACTTATTTTATCTTGCTTTAAAGATAAAACTTGGGTATCCACAACAGGGACAAGGACAGTGGGGTGACTTGTGTAGACAAAGTCAGGAAGCTGAGGGCAAATTCCAACCTGTCCCTCTCTCCAATTAAGTGACCAAGTCAAGGCGGTGTGAAGTGTTCAGGATGCCACTGCCTGGAGCGGTGACTGCGTAGCAGCTGGTACTGACTAGCAGGATGCTGCCCCACCTGTCAGGCTTCAAGGAGATGCTTCTGGTTCTTCCTTCAGGTGAAAAATCTAGCAATTCGGGGTGGGGAAGTACCTCCTGTGGTTGCTCCAAGCACAGCTCTGCCCAAGAAGGAAGCTACACACAGGCTACTGGGAAGTTTCACCTGCTGTGTCACTAAATAGAAACTTTCTTTTGAATCTCATTTTCCCCTTAACTCAGCAACAAGACTTTCAGGAAACTTATGTTAGGAATGGGAAAGAAATTATCAAAGTTTTAAAAAAATCAGAAATGTAGAGAAACAGAATAGTGACAGAGGAAGACAGCATTTTCACATGGTTTCTGGATGATGGATCTACCACAGGGAAGCTGACAGGCATGTATAATTATCCCTTTTTTTTTTACACACCTTTCCTTTTGTCTTTCCTATGTAGAGTGACAGCTTTTTGATAATTTGAATTATATATATCTATATATTCTGTAATTATATGTATTTTGTAATAGTTTTATATAAAGCTATTTTGCATATTACAGCCAAAGTCCACCAAGATACAAATGAATAGAAGCACTTCAGACACACTTCAAATCCCCCAGGCTTCCTACTACAGAAATAAAGGAAACTAGCACTATCAACAAAGTTACAACAGGATATAGGACAACCTTTCCTAAAAGTCAATTGTCATCCTCAGGATCAGTGCAGCACTTTGTCTACTACTCATCTGTGGCAGGCTCCAGAGGAGATGGTGAGGGCAAATGGACGTCTGTGGAGCTGTTCCTTGTCAAACATCTGGAATACTAATATTTACACCTTGCATTTATTCATGTTTTGCCTTTAAAGACTTCTGCCAGCATTAATAATAGTGCTACTACTCATAGAGCTTTTGTAAGGGTTAAATCGCTGTGGTCATTAGAGTCCACTGCTTTTTACCACAGTCATGTAATAACATACTTGCTGTACTCACCAAAACAAACAAACAAGGAAAAAAGAAGCCAGCTTCAGTACATTAACATTTGCTTATGGGAATCTAGTGATTTTTTTTCTCTATGTTTTCTGGTGATGATATGTAGCCATGTACTACAGAGTCTTAAATACCACATCTGCTCTAATCTTCATATGCCCATCAATACAACCTCTGCCCATCTACCATTTCTTCTCTTTCATGAGGGCACTTTCAGAGTAAGCTGATGTACCAAGCAGTAGTGCTGCTGGCAACCCTGTGAACACCTCTTTCCCCTGAGTATGGTTTACCCCATCCTCTGAGCCTCTTCCAGAGGTCTGTGGAAAGACAGCAGCTTGCCTGTCACTTTGTTTACTAATTATAACAGAGTATCCAAGCTTTGCCCTGACAAGTCCATAAGGAAAGGCGAGCTTTTTTTCAAATCCTCGTTAGTTCGTATGCAGCACTGGTGCATGAAGAAACAGGCTGGGACTGATCTCTAAATTAAAGTTTCCTGCCCTTCTCCCCATTACTGTCTCATCAACATGCCTCACTGCACTCCATGTATTCCTCTTCTTCACACTTTTTTTTGACATAAAGACCATTTCTCCTACTTTCTCAATGAAAATTGATGGCTTTTACCTGAGAGTGAGTCCTTCACTTCAGCACTTGGTAGTAGTCCCCCTTCTTTTCCAGTGTCTTCAAATTTTCCCAGCCATTCCCCAATGTCCTCAGCCCCCTCCCCAGCTTCTGAGAAATACAAGGCATAGAGAGACCACAGCCCAGCATCATCCCTGGATCCTCTGGAAAGGAAGCAAAGCTCCTACTTCAGGCAGCTCCTAAATTTAGCTGGGATGAATCTGGGATTAGACCATCAAAGAAGGGAATAAAACCAAGGCGTCTCAAGTATTAGGCTGGAGTCTTAACACCATCCGCTACATCTGGAGATCGCTGCTATTCAGCAGTCCAAGTGTGCAATGTTAAAAATGACACTGATAAAGACCAGCACTGAAATCAAAGCAAGTAGAGGTCAGACCTTTAAAAATGACAGTATTTAGCATAGGACATCACTTCCACTCTACTTTTTCATTTTCTATTTTTTTTATTTTTTTTATTTTTTAGGGAGATCAATATTTGTATTAAGCCTGATGTTGTCATTATAGTGCTGGAGCAATATCTAGCTCCCCATGTGCACATGAAAGGGAGTGCCACCCCCTTTCCCTCATGGTCCTGACCTGGCACCTTTACCAGGTGCCTTCATGCACCAGGCTGCCATGGCATGCTGCAGTGCAAATGGACCCTGTGTTTTGCTCCATGACAGTGTTTAATTGAGTCTGTGAGCAGTTGGACAGGTAGACAGCCCTCCATGAGTCACGGATGCTTGTGCTCAGAGAGCTATGCCTAATGGAGGTAATTGCATAACTTTGGAAAGAGCAGAGGAGCCAAGGCACACCCCTGGGTAAATGGTGCCCAATGGTATGCTTAATTATAGGTAACAGGCCTGGCATGTTATGTATGATCTCAGAAATCTGAGATGGAAAAGCCCTGCTATATAACCTAACCACCACCATGGTGAAGAATGTCTCCCTTCCAGTTGGAGGCAGCGAGCCTTTCACTGCTTTCCTTCACAGGAATAGTCCACAATATTTACCACGCTCCTACTTCTTGCTGTCTCTTGTTATTATCTCATTATTTTCTGAGTCAGCCCATTTCCAGCAGTTAAGGGCTCCTTGGAGATTCCATCTCCCACTTGCTTAGTGCTTTACTGAGGACACTGATTTACTTGTACCCATCCTTCAAAACAGGGAGTGGAGGCAGCTGTGGAGAGCCCTTACCTCCCCACAGCCACAGGAGGTTCCTGCTCCCCACAGCAGGTTTGGGGTGCTCATTCACAAAGCCATGGCCCAGGCCAGGATGCTTAACCCTGGCACTACAGACATTCAAATTCTTTCCCTCTTTCTGCTGCCTGTGCCACTCATATCTACCATCTAAGGCACCTTCCACTTGTTTGCTGATTTCTTTCTGCTCTGCTTGCTGTGTGACAGATATCCTGAAGGAAAAGAATAGGAAATTTAAAAGGATTGCTTTACTTTCATTTTCTTCTTTTTCTTCTCACTGGTGTTTACACATTTTGGTGGTGCTTGATCTGGGCTCCTTAAATTTTTGCAGCAAAATTTTCCTGTTTTCCCAAACAGGACCCTGCATGCACAGTGATAATCCCAAGTCACAGCCTTGTTCCCTGTCATTATCTGCTGAGTGCTGATGTGAGGTGCATCACCACAGGAAGTTCTTTCCAAAATTTTCTGTCTGGTAAGTGAGGAAACACCTCATGCATACAACAGGGAGTTCAGATGTGCATTTCCCCACACAAGAGTAAACAGATTCTGCTAGTTATTTATTTCTTTTGTTTTTAACCCTGAGCTGGCTTCTGTGAACTTTCGACCTGCTCTCAGTTTGAGCAGCAATTATCTTTTCACAAAGTGGAAGTACATACAGCATCAACGATACGTTTATTCAAGTATGGAATACCAGCAATTGCAGTGATTTATCTCCCGTTCTATGCATTTAGCACTGGAGATAAACAACAGTGAAAAGAAAAGAGTGGTCTGAAACTCAGAAAAGAGCCTTCTGTGTTCTGATGACAGGTTCCTAAGCAAGCTGAGACTGCCAGCCAGCTCAGGAGCAGTGCAAGTTTTCAAACTTGGAGCCATAGTCTTTTAGTGGAGTTCTTTGGACATTTTTCAGGAAAGCAACATTTTTACAAAGAGGTTAAAAAAAAGAAAACAATACATTTTTTTTTCTAAATGTGGAAAAACACTAGATAAGAAAGTTTTTGAGTGAAGCCTAAACTTCTGTACAGCACTGCAGAAACACCTTGGTGCTATGATTTGGGACCACCTCATTGCTCTCTGACAGGGTTCCTTGGAAGTGATGCCTGTGTCACCCCATCACATTCGCTCATTACTTATTGCTATTTTCTGGTTGTTGGCACAAGGTAAGCTGAGAGGTGCCTGGCTTCCCAAAGCAGGGCTTGGTGTACTCTGGTGGAACACATCACTGGCTGCCAAGCTGGAGGCAGCAACACAGAACAGGGTCTGGGGTGCTCCAGATGGTAGCAGGATGTTAATGAACTAAATGAGAGACTGATTTTGCCAGAAGTCCTGATATCTTAAAGATAATACTTAAAGCTTAAAGAACCAGATGAAGACAACCTTTTCTACCAAAGAGTAGCTCAGGAAAAAAATCATAAAAAATGGAAGACCCATAATCCAAAACAAGTCAGAGGCATCCAAAGAGCAAAAGTGAGGCTTTAAAAAAAGGAAAAATCACTACATATTTTAGACCAATTAGTCTCATTGCGTTATTTTTATTCTCCAGCCCAAAACAAGGTCCTGGCTGCCTAAAAAGAAATAGCTATTTTGCTTCTGAAATTCATCATCCTATCAGAATTAAATAGAAACTGAAATTTTATAAATCAAACAAAGGCAGATTTGGGTAAAAAATACCTGAGAATCTTCTATTTCACTGTGATATGACTGTTCATTCCAAAGAACAAAAAGTGTTACCAAAAAAAAACCCTGCATGATGCTCTAAAAAGACAGTAAGACGCAAACTTTTGAGCATCTGCTCTGGACTGACACCAAGGAAGCAGCAGCAGCTAAATAAAATATTTATTAAATGTGGTTCAAAAATTTATTTCAGAACTCAACAGGAAAAGGTTATTCATCCCTTCTGCTCTTGCAAATTTTTCACTTAAAATGGCCAAAGTTTTTGCAGTTGAAGAAATAAGAAATATTTTTAATCTGATGTGAATGAGAAGAGGGATGCTGGTTCTTGCACATCATTTAGGTTTCAGAGAAAAATCACACTCCTCACACAAGAGTGTTTTCTTTGTGAAGAAGAGACGGTAATTCTTCATGGTAGTTATGCACTTGCAATGTACCACATGAACCAAAGATCTGCTGGAGATCATCTTTTCCAGGGAAACACAGATCTCAGGTGCCAGAGAAATTTCCATGAATGCTGGTGACACCTTTACAGCCAAAATATTTATGCTTCAATCAAATACTTTAGCCTTTGGATGGATGTATAAATAAACAGCACTTCTGAATATGAGATGAACATTCACTTTTTTTCCTAAAATAAAGAAATCCACATAAATAACATATTTTTACAAATTAAGCAAACCCTTAAACCAGCAACCTTGAAAATATATTTATTTAAAAAGTATTTGTGTGAAAATACTTTTTCTAGAAAAAACACATTTTTTCTAGCAGCAGACCAGTTCCTTCTAAAATGTAGCCCAGACTACATGAATCTGGGCTTGGAAATGCTGCTCTGATTTAGGACATCAGAAAACAAAGTGGCTTCCACTGTTGGGAAGAGAAATTCCTCAGAGGGAGCTTTGGCAAAGTGATGCAAGATTTCTGCCATCCTCCTGTGTCCCCAGTTTGCTGGGAGGTACAGACAGCAGCCTGTGCTTTATTCTGATAAACACCTTAGAGCCTCATTTCCCAATATTGAACTTCTGGGGATTGTTATTTAATAAAATCCCATTCATTTAGATATGAAAAGCCACTGCAGCTGCTCTTCAACTTCACAGGGGTATCTAAAATTTCCATGTAAAACGTTTTTTCTCCAAGCCATGGAATTCCCATTATGAGTTATCCAATGCCAGAGTCAGTCTAAACGGAAACTGTAACTATCAAATGCAGTTGAAAAAAAAAAGATAAAAGGAAAATGTTTTGTGCTGATGCTCTTTCCAGGATCCTCAAGAAAAATGAATGAAATTCATAGTCTTTTGGCACTTGCAGCAGGTCTAACCTGAACCCATCATGCTCATTAAAGCCTTGCCAGGAATATTTTCAGGTCTTGATTATTTCATCTGAAAAAATGCTGAATTCTCCCGGACATTGACTCCAATGCTTTACCATTTTTATGTGCTGTGAATGTATACGTTATATTCTGACCCAGGGCTGCGTCTTGACATATGGAAGCTCTTAACTTCCCAAGCTCTAAAGTAGATGAACATAGTTAATGCTTCTGCAAAATTCCTTTAAATGACACATTTTAACATTTTTGTGTTTCTGAACAGAAACCAAAACACACTGAGGAAAAATTGGGTTATTAACTGGAGTCATTAAAATGCCAGGCATAATACACCTCAGAGGGGAAAAAGAAATAATCTGGAATTGCAACACTGACATTAACTTGTTTTGAACCTTTGTTAAGCCCAGCATTGCCCAAGAATAAATCTGCAAAGAAATTATAAGAAGTTTCCCTTTTTAGATAAAATGTAATACATTTAATAACAGACTGAAGAACAAAATCTGCACTGAAAATTTGAGGTCAGTACAGATGGAAGTCGAGTGGCTGCTTTCTGGCAGGGGTTTGGTGCAGTCAGTGGGGCTGTCATAGGTGGGCAGGGAGGTGCCTGGCCAGCATCCCATGCCCTGGGGAAGGGAGAGCAGGGAAGCGGGGCCAGGCTCCCGGCTGCTTCCCTGTGCCCCCAAGATGGACACCAACGCTGCATTCAGCTGGTGACTTTGCAGCCTTGTCACAGAATTTATACCCAGGAGCTATTTCCCTCCTCCCCAAAGAGAAAGTTTTTCCCAGCATTTAACCTGAATTTTATTGGCTGAAATTACAGTCATTCATTTACATCCTTTCCCCAGTAACATTTATGCATTCTTTAATACTGCAGCCTGGTCCTGTACCAGTGTCTTTTTAGTACAACTAAAGCTGTAAACAGTACAACAGTAGGTTTAATCCTTCCATCCTCCCTTCAATGATCACAGGCCTCAGAAACACGAGCTCTCCCACTACTGCCCTCTGGACTAACCCCACTTTCTCCAGACCCTCTGGAAATGTGTCATCTGCCATATTCCAGCTGAGGCACTATCCATGCAGAGCAGGACAGAAGGATTACTTCACATTTCTTGCAGACTGTGTGCCTGTTTATAAAGGCTGTGGACGTTTGCTTTTCTAGTGGCAATGCCACTCTACTGACTCACAGGCAGCTGGTGACCCCCTGCAGCCTCCAGAGCCCACTCTCTGGGTGCACCACCTTTCACAGAGCCACCCCTCCCACCACATCTGAATGGTCCTGCCTCTACTGGCTGCTGCCATGGGCAATTCTTCCCTCATCATGACCACACTAAATGAAAGAGTCTTGGGCTACCCCTGAAAATCTATTCAACAGCTCTTCATTAAATTATTTTTCTTTAAAGGCGTAATTGTCATCAGATGACAACCTAGCAGATGGCATGGGCATGGCTCAGGGCCCGTGCCACCCAGGTGTCCATCTTCCCTGTCTGCTTTTTAGGGAGGGAGGAATATTGATCCAGAGATGGTTTTCTGGGTGAGCTGCTGCAAAGCAGAGAGCAACTCTGGGATAGAACTTTGCAGAGAGTGGTTCACCAGCTCACACCTCTTCTCCCCTGACTCCAGGGGGAAGCTGGGCTCAGAATGTCTGCAGCAAGGCTACCCAAGCAGAAAGTCTGTTTCTAGCATCACCCCCTCTGCAAACAGTCTTTCCTCTGTAGTCGTCTCTGCTCATCTGGAATCAATCTAAGGCCATGATGAAATACATGCCCTCCACACGGGGAGGTGGGAATTTCGCTTGGGGGTCCTTGCACACACACAGACACACACAGACACACCCACCCCCCTCAGCCGTGGGACTCACTGCCAGGGGTCAGGCTCCCAGCTGACCCCAGGACCATGGTGCAGAGGGGGCAGCAGCACAACCCCCTCCACAGGCTTGCCATCCTCTCCAGCCCCACAGGGATGATGAGATTTGGGGAGAAATAAGCCTCTTTTCTCCAAGTGGTGTTGCTCAAACAAACACCACACAAGATGGAACTTTCAGTTCTTTTTTTTTACATCCTTTCACAGTACATGGGAGATGCTTGAGCAGTAAGTCCAATTCAATCAGGTATTTGTTTACCGCACACTCCAGTGCCTAGGCTTTTGAATAAACATGCATTGGTCTAAGCGGGGTTGTTTTCTGAAAATGCCCCTATAACTTCTCTTTCCCTGTGATCTGTGTAAAAAGGCATGTTTATAAACAAATTGCTAGATCTATTTATGCTATAGCTCAAGACACTTAGACAGTAGCATTTCAGAGACTTTTGATAGAGGAGGTAAACGGGGCTGGAAGTTGATCTGACAGGAAATAAAACAAATTGTTTCTCTAAAAACCAGCAGATAACATTAACAAGCTGGAATGAATAAGAGCTTGGAATCTAGATCAAGCTGTTGGATGCAGCAATCTGTGTGCTAAAATGTCCTCTGTCAACTGAAAGAGATTCACATTTACAGAAGACAAACAACAGCATATTTCAGTCATACAAGAACAGAAGTGGAGCAGAGCTACCAAAATCCCCAGCAGGCTCTCATGTTTAGCAAGATAAAATTTCATGGTGAGCAATATACAAAATAATAAAATAAAAGCCAAGACTAATAAATTACTTGAATCCATAGACATATTTTCTGGATGACTGGTTGGGAAGGTCAGCATGATCTCCATAGTTTGTTCTAGAAGAAATCTTGATTAGATCCATTCATACAGATCTTTATCACACATGTGAACTTCAAGTTTTACCATGACTCTAAAAGTAAATAGCAGATGCAGGATGGAAATCATCCAAATTAAAGATGGAAACAAATACTCTTGCAGCAGTACAGTTGTTAATCCCTCTGGAGGGGTACAGCTACATTGAAATACAAAAAAAAAAAAAGTACAAATGTAGCAAGTTTTTATCCTGGTAATGTAAGTGTCGGGTGACAGTTCCTAACAAGTTCGTACAACTGAGACAACTCAGGGAGGCAAAGCCCACAGCACCTGGATGTCTAGTATTAGACATAATGAGAAGGAAAAAACAGCCATAAAATGTTAGCATGCTGCAGCTCCTGAGCTGCCTGTGTACACAATCCTTTTACAGCCCAAGAGTTCTGGCGGAGCCTCTGGAGGAAGCTGCGTTCAGCAGACGGCTTTGCAACACCAGCTCCAGGAAGTCATCAATCAGCCTGGGGAGAGTTATGCTGAGATTCTGCCCAGATGAGAGGTTATCAGCAAAAATAATGTTCCTGCCGACAAAAATGGAACCAAAAATAGAAGTTTGAATGCCTAATCAAACCGCAACCTTGCTGTGTTCAGCAGGGAAACTCAACACCCTGTGCAAGCTGGATGTCCCTGACCTCCTTCGAATGTCCTGGGGAGACATAGCAGTGCTGGTGGTAGCATTTCAGCTTGTCAAGATGACACACCAGAAAGAAGTAAGTGAGCTCTTACATGAGCTAGGCAGTTTTGACTGGAAATTAAGTGATTCACACCCAAGTAATAAGCAAAGACAGCCCCATGGGGTCAGAGTGAGGATCCTGCCTAGCACCCTGCTCCAGCCTCATGGGGGGTGTCTGGGAATGAGCAAGAGAGCAAAACACCTGCAGAGAGATGCTTTCCTGCTTCCTTCTCCACATCACCTGTGAATGAAGAGCCTTGACCAAAGCTTCCCATCCTCCTCAATAAAGAATCCGTGCAACTGAACTGTCAATTCAAAGAAATGAAAGCACTGTAAGTGCTCTCAGTGAGGGAATACATCTGGATACAGGGGAGCAAATAAATTAATAGACAGCTGAGGTGTGAAGTAAAAAGGTGTGAACCTCTCCAGTCCACCTCAAACCATAGGGGAGTTATAAAGCACATAGATAATGGGGCTCCAGGCTCCTGCTGTCTAAAGTATCTGACAGCCAGGAATGTTGGCAAGAAAATGGAAGATTTTATTTTCTGGCATAATCACAGTGTCTGGATCAGGGTTTCAAAGTCAAATACAGTTTCATATGACAAGGTCAATATTTTATCCAGCCATGAGTGTCGCACACATTGTTTCCATGCATGTCAAGTCCAGGGATGAACTGTAGGGATCATATCTAACTGGCAGCAACTACTAAGATGTTGTGGGGATCCTAGGTAGAAAGAGTCCTCCCCTTCCCTCAGAATGGCTAGCTGCCACCTAACAAATCTATGGTTAGAAAAACAGCCCCCTGTGGGATTGAGGTGAGGGGAGTATTTTTCCTTTTGGCACTGTCAACTGTTACATGCACAAAGTAACAACCTTTGGAATCATAAAACTATACATGGAACTCTCTACTTCAGCAAATAAACAAGAAAAAGGTGTGCATTTACAACAACAAAAAAGAAGTCTACATCAAATTTCTATTAATTTAGAACAATTAAAAACATTAAAACCCGTTAGCATTTACTGTTGCCCAAATCTTTATAAAAGGGATGTTTCTCATTCTGATGCATGTCATATTCTTCAGGAATGTTGCCATGTAATGGAATTTTATTTTTCATATATTCTTACTATAACCTTAATTACTAAATAAGGAGATGTCTACTAATTTTCCATGTGGAAAAACATGTAGCTCCTCTGATAATGAAGACTGCTTTCTACTTCCATAGTCTGAAAGATGAATGATAAAGCACTTTTTTTTCAAAAGAGCAATAGTAGCTTAAGTTAGCCCTTTTGCTGGTCCTAGCAAATCATAAAAGTATCCTACAGTGCCTTTTATACCTCTACCATCCCTTAAGAGCTAAGTATATTCTAGCTGTGATGGATAAGAACATAAAATTAGTAAATCTGTTGGAAATCTCTTCAGAGGATGAGCACAGGTGCTGCACATCTGGTTGTGCACCTAGTGGTAAATATTTGAAAGTGTTCAGGAAAATAAAGGAAGCTGAGATCTTAAACAGGAAGGGAAAGTACAGAAGGAGTCAGCAAGGGGTTAGCAAGGAATTCTGCTTGCAATGTGAAAATGAAAACACCATCAAACAAATCCACACTGAGAAATGGAAATTCATCAGACTTATTCCACTGGAAGGAAGGTAGAAGTCTGTGCTGTCCAAGGAAGCAGGAGGCTCTGTGGCTTCAACTCACAGTGTCTCATTAGATAAGTCTTTCTAATTCTCACCTCCATTTCAGTGTTCTCACCACTTCTCCTACTGGTATTATAATGATATCATCTGCAAGATAATTGACCAGCCATTATGGACCAATTTCCTTACAAGCTGACTTCAGATCAGTTGCAGATGACCAGTTTGTTTGTGCCAGTGATGCTGAGCATTTGAAATGCATGTTTTATCATGCAGACAATTGCATCTACTCCTTTTCATCAGAAATCAGGAATGCATTAGAATATTTTTGTCAATATAAACTGTGTAAATTTATATGTCTATGAAAATTTCAACACACTATAGCATTTCTAGGCCATTTATAGAGCTTGTCAACTTTGCAAAAATATTAATGTTAACTGTAATATATAATCCCAGAGAGAGATCATAAAATCATCTCTCTGTTGTAATAATTGATAAAATACAATTTAAAATACAATTTTTTTCACTGCTGATCAGCTGTTTTCAAGCTAAGAGGTTACTCAGCTGATTCTTACACCACCACTATATCAAGGCTGTTTTCTCTTCTTAGATCTGAGCTGTGGGAAGTGTGTTCCCAGAAAAATGCTGTACAAACATACATTTTCTTTACAATGTCTTTTTAGTACTTGGAATTTTTTGTCTCCTTATCTGTTGCCTATTTTCATTTTGTGAAGTTTCACTGAATGCCACAGTGTTTAGGGTTTTCAGTAGGGATTGTTATACTCTTACTGCTCAGCATAAACCTTTCCAGATTTACTGTGCTTGAGACTATATTTTACAGCAATACTAGAACTGTTTTCACCTCAGGCAGACTAACTATTCAGTACAGAAAAACTTACTTTTTTCTTTTTCTTTTTTTTTTTTTTGTGTGTGTGTGTGGAAAGAAGAAAGGATATTTCTGCTCTAAGTACATAGCACAGATTTGCCCTTATCCAGAACACTATTTCTTAAAATGAGTCATCCATGAAAACAGATAGGTTTAAGTTACAGAGAAAATGCTCTGCAAACAAATCAGTGCGGCAAAAGCAGAAATAGCTCAGGAGACCTGGAAAGACTCCAGTTCCACAGCATTCATCCATTCCCCCAGTCCCCAGCCATGCAGTCTTCCTGTCATCCTCCCTCTTTTTTGGGAAATGGTTACGTTTTGGTTTAATGCAAGACTAAAAATCTGTCCAGAAATGGACGTGTTAATAGGGAGTAAGAAACAAGCCATTCTTTTATGATTTTCCAGTAGAAGAATTACATTGTAGAGGCAGTACTGAGTTTTTTCTTGTAGTCCCTACAAGAAAATTTTGCTACATACATAAATTTCGGACAGCGTATTTATGTTACAGATAACCACAGAGCATATCATCCAATGCATTCCCTTGCCTGTTCATGAAAAGAATTGACAACACAGCACAGTGTTTCTGTCTGTCATTTTGATGAGCTGAATCCAAACCCAACCATTTTCTGTTCCATCTGGGGCTATAAAATTCAGAGCCTGTTCTGGAAGTGCAGGCATTTTAGATGCAGAAGGAAACTTCTTCAGCAATTGCAGAAGAGTCTGGATTATTGTGCAGCACATACCGTTTAGGCTGTTCATTTTTCAAAACCTTTCCTTCCATGAAACACTGCAACATGGACTTACCTATTTCAAGCACAAGTTTCCTTCTGCTTCCTGTTTGCAGAGGTCTGCTTGGAGACAAGAGATGAAGCAGAGCTAAATTTCTGCCCCTTCTCACCTGCCACGGCCACAGGGGACAGCTCATCTTGGCCGCCACCCAGGCCCAAAACTATATTTCAGGTTGCATATAATTATTTGGAGAAGTGGTTTTCATAAAACAGGGTAGTCCTGTGACATCAGAAATACTTGCAGGGAAATCTCTGCACTGTGTGTACTTCTTGTAGAATGGTGAAACCTGAATCACATTTATTGTGAGTCAACATCAACAACACTGCTGATGGCCTGAAGATTGTGCTGGAGGGAGTGCTACATTGTGCATGTCCTGATCTGCCTGTCCCTGAAAACTTTCTTCTGTCTACCATTTAATCATAGAATCATTGAACAGTTTGGGTTGGAAGGAACCTTAAAGATCATAGTTCTAAACCCCCTGCTGTGGGGACAGACACCTTTCACTAGACCAAGTTATTCAGAGGTTCAACCTGGTCTTGAAGACCTCCATGGATAGGGGGTCCACAACCTTTTGGCACAAACTGTCCCAGTGTCTCACCACCCTCACAGTAAAGAATTTATTTCTGATATCTAATCTTAACCTACCCTCCTTCAGCTTAAGGCCATTCCCCTTTGTTAGATCACTATATGCCTTTGTGAAAAGCTCCTCTACAGCCTTGTTGCAATCCCTCTCAACTACTGGAAGGTCCTGCAAGGTCTCACTGGAGCCTTTTCCTCTCTTGGCTGAAAAGCCCTGATTCTTTCAGCCTGTCTTCATACAGGTGGTGCTCCTGTCCCATGCTCAACATAGTGGCCCTCCTCTGGACTCCTTCCAACAAGAGGTCAATGTCTTCCTTGTGCTGGAGGCCCCAGATCTGGATGCACTGCCCCAGCTGGGGTCTCGCAAGCACAGAGGGGGAGAATTACCTCTCTCGACCTCTTGGTTTCCCTAGGCCTCTCTTTACACACATCTCAGGCCAATGGTACCTGAAGTGTGCTCCTAGGAAGGGTAAGGCAGAAAACATGGGGTAGTTTTCCCCACGGATGACAGTAAAAAGCAGATCAGATGGTGACTTCCCTCCTGACCTTCCTAGGTCAGAAGGAAGCTCTGTGTTGTGGTAGAGGCTGGCAGAGCTGTACAGGATCTGATCCTCTGAGGCTTTTCTTGCCTTCCTCTCCTAATAATATCAAAGTAGGTCTAACTCAACAGCTCCCCCCCTCTTCCCCTCCCCTCCGTGACTGTGTTTGGCAGCAAGGTTCAGTTCAGAGGTGAGAGTCAGCCCTGGGGAGTCCTGTCCTGTGGTCTGTTACAAAGAATTTCTCCGCTGCAGGTAGGCATGGAGAGCCACACAACAACACCTCCAATCCTTGGCTTTTGCGGATGAATGTCTGTGTGTCTTTTGGACACCTCCCTAAGTGTCTAGCATCTCAAAATGCTGAAAGCATCTGGTCTTGCCATTTGTTTTTTGTGGGAATTTTGCAGAAGGATGTAAATAGTAACAATATGAAATACACAGGTAGGTTTGGGTGGAGAATTTTAACGTCTTCAAGATAAACATGATAAATATTTTTCAAGTATTATTAAAAAACACATTAAAAAAATATTTTGTCCATCTTGCTTTGTTCAACTCATAAAGCTCCCACCAAAACTACAATATTTTATTTCAACAGGATTAGAGGACACACGGGAAAAGAATCTGTAAACATTTTTATGTCAAATTAAGTGCATTATCTGTCAGACATCTGCATTTCTGTTCTCTTAACATAGTTTGTTAACACCTACACAAATTCACAATATTTCTCCATACCATTGAATACAGATTCACTGCTTGCACTTACTACCTCTTCTTCCTCTCTCTCCTTCTCCTTCCCTCTACCTGTCCCCAAAGAGGTTTGACCAAAAAACTGCACCCAGCTCAACTACTGTCAGCCTTTCCAGGTGTTTGGCTACTTACGGGCTGAGGATGGACCCCCAGCTTTGAAATCAGACAGTCTGTGTACCAATACTTGGAGTTTCCAACGCGAACATCCTACTTCTGATTTTCTTTCCCATTATTCTCTTTCCTTTCTTCTTCCCATGCTCTCAAGCTCATGGTTGAGGGAGGTATAAACAGAGTCTCACCATAGCCCAAAATACACAGCAGCACTTTGGGAAGTTTGACAAACTGCAATACATGTTTAGATTTCCTGGCTCAGAGACAATGCAGAGAAGAGGGTTCTGGCAAGCTTCCTGGAGATGGGATGCAATTGCTCTGCTCTGCAATATACAGTGTGGGTTACAGGCACTTTGAACATTTACAGAGCACCAGTTCAAGAGGAGCAAATCATTTTTTAATCTTTGGGTTGTAATTAAATGCAACTTAGTAGATTTTCTGCATATGAGAAAGCTGACTGGAAAGAAATCAGATTGCTGTGAGCTAAAAAGAAGGCATGTGTGACACTGCACAGAATGTAAATACGGCACAGTTCCTCTCATAGTGCTTCTCAAATTTTGTCATCTCTTCCTCTTCTGACTTCTTTAGGAAATATGTACCCCTTCATCACTTCCTTATCTGTATGACTACTCATTTCCTGCACACATGGCATTTGGGACAATTCACAACATTTCGACAGATCCATGGAGCCTGGGGAAAACAGATTGGAATTTCCAGGGGATATTTGTGCACATTGCTATAAAAAATACCTGATCTAACTTCACTGCCATACAAATAACTTGATTTTTATTTCCAATCTTGATAACAGACACCTAAATATGTTTGAACCTTTCCTGGATTGGTCCTTAGCTTGTCTTCTCTACAGTGTGCTCTCTTTTGAGCATCCATAGCTTCCTCACACATGGCTTTTTCCAAACACCTCCTCCATCACTGAACTGACTTCTCTTCCCCTTTAGTGCCCACAAATCCTCTGACAGGTAGATTCCATCATCCCCAGATCTCCTCTGGGTCAGCTGCTTGCATTCCCCCATGTTGCTGTCCCCAAGGCAAGAAGCAGTTGGAAAAGATGCAAAGAAATTCCGAATTTTTCCCATACTTTTAAATTGGATTTTTCATTTCAAAATTTCGATAATTTTTTTTCTGCAGTGAGTTGTACTTGTTGAAAACATCATTATTTATAATGCACTTTAACTCCAGTGATCAGTTTAAGTCTTCGTCCATTTGCATTTTTATTAGTGTGACTCAACAGACCCAGATTTTTTGAACCAGGAAGCTAATGTTTTCTGAAAAGCTGAACAAGTAGTACAAGAGGTTAAACACACTGAAACTGATCTCTCAAATTCAAAGAAGCTCTCATGCAATAGCAGTGCTTGCTTTATTTCTTTCTTTAAAAAAAAATAAATTAAAAAAAATTAATAAAAAAAAGCAAAAAAGCAGATTACAGAAACTTTAAATAAAGCTGGGAAAACACTTCATAAAGATATTTTTGTTGCACAGCACTTATCAATAGTTTGCATAGAAAACTCAATGCACAAAACACACGCCTGCCCCTAATGCTCTCAGCTCCCCCTTTCTCTGTGGGGAGTTTGCTTAGACTGTAGCACACATGATTCACTCTTGGAATATCAGGATAATAATCATAATCACATAAAAATATTGTGGCTGATCTTTTTCTTTTTTGGCTCACAGTCAAAAATAACAACCGTAAACTGCTTCAAGAATATTGGAGGGGTTTTTTTCCCTTACATGAAAAATCACGTATATTTTTCCTAACAGCAATGACAAAAAGCATTGGTAATGGGTAAAACCATAAGAAAAAATAAAGCTCTTTCAGATACACCTCAGATAAAGAAAAGACAGCCTCAAAACCAAGGTCCACCATACTGTAGTGGCACTGAGATTTTTATTATTTAGAGGCAATATTTCTCAGTATAAGAAGCCTTCAAAGGAATAATAAGGCAATTCAAATGTATGTAAGAAGGAAAACAGGACATACAGAACTTGGGACAGCTTACTGAATTGTTCTGAAATGATCCGTTCGAGTATGCGTGTTTTAACCCACGTCACAGGCACTTTTAAGTGATCTTGCTGCATTCTACCAGATTGTGTTATCTGTACAAATATAGGTAGACAAATATTTTAGTTCATAAAGTCACGGCATTGGTTAGGCTCATGAAGGACATGCAAATAAAATTCACAGAGAAAAAAAAAATCAACCTCTTCTTAAATGCAACAACAAAAAAACAAAAAAGAAAAAAAGAAAAAAAAAAAGAAAAAAAAAGAGAGGAGGACATTTAGGGAATAGGTTTTAGGAAGCAGTAATTACATCTGAGAGAGGCAAGGTTATCTGGGATTTATAAATTTTTCCAAATATTTATGCCAGGTGCTAAAAAGCAGCATTGCCCTTGCTTAAAACTATTTGGACAAGCAGGCTTACAGCTTTCCTCTCTGTGTAAACAGTATAGCAACATTCTAAACAGATTAATAGCAGTATCAGTTCAAGTCAAATATTTGTATAAGCTAGATGAGTGGAAAAGGTAGTCTAAGGGGAATATTTTAACCACAAATTCTAAAAGGTACAGAAGTGTCCTGCCTGCATGCAAACAGCCCACCTTGACCAAATCACTCTGTTTAAAATTAAAAGGTTTCATGACCTAGTCCATTACTTTCGGTGACCTAAGAAAAATTTTCTCTCCTTTTCAGCACTATCAGAGATATTTTATGTTTGTACTAATGATCACAGGAGGGAAGTATCAGTACAGGAGTCTTCAAAAACAAGATTCGATGACCATCCCCATGAGAAGGGATCACTGATTCTCTCTGATCTTACTGCTGGTTTAGGCTACAATTATGAACGACTAACCGATGCTCAAGTTGTCGCATCTGCACCCAGACAGAAGGGATAGCAGTGAAGGGGAGATGGGGACCACACTGCTGTGCCTTACTGAGCAGTCAGGGTCTCAGCCTACTGCCAGTCTGTAACAGAGGACAGTCTGGAATAACTCCTATATAGCTCCTGTAGCTCCTGTAGTCCATTAAACCTATTGGAGAAGCCACCAAATTTTATGGTGGTATTCTGGTCTGACAAAATTAACAGCCAGGTCGAATTCATGAAGACTGAAAAAGCTGAGGTGATGTCTCTCTCTCATACCCATGATCAATGGGCTTGAAGAAAAACTGAAATATCTCCTTGCATATGAACAGAATAGACATCCCCTGCATATGAATCAACATCACTTGTTCATTTCTGTCTTAATGTTTTTAATTTTTTAATTCAAGTAAGAGTTCATTTCAATGAACAGCTACAGAATTAGGGCAACACATCACAGAGGCTGAACTATTTTATAGCGTAAACCTGATGGATCATATTTCACCATTGTTTTCAACATCTGTAGTTTTCTCTTGTGTTGTGGAAGACAGAAGTAAAGGTCTTACAGGAGATTTAAGTGGCACAGCTGTACTGCCTCAAGAGCTGGAGGGAAAGCTCTTCCTGAGAGCATGTAAGGAGCTACATGCATTCACCACTAGTTTGTTAAACTGGTCTTCTTCTGCATGTGAATCCAAACAGCAATGGTTACTTGACCCAAGTCATAGACAGCCTGGTGGGAGCAGGCAATGAAAGGGGAAACCCCCTTCCCCTAAAGTCCAGTCTCTGAACACCAACACCCATTGGGCTCTGGGGAGGGTGCAAGTCCAGCAAACACACCACCTCCAGGATTTGCCCATTTCTGCACCACAGTGCATGACAGTACAGCCCTAGATCTGTTTTTTGGTAATCTTAAGCACAGTTTGAGAGAGAAGAAGGGGAAGAGGCACTGCTGAATGCATCAGCAGCAAGAAAGGGGTACACTTGGAAGAAGACAGATCCAGTGAAAGTAAGCAGGGAGCCTGTTCAGTCAGTGGTTAATGACTTTTTCTGCTTGGCACTGTAAGGGGCATTTGTGTGGCCCAAGCACTATGTGGGAGATGATGCACCTGGTGTGCAGCTCTATAGGGTCACTATCCCATCTCTAGCCTCCATGTGTGGTCTGAATTTGTCTCTGTGTTAAGCTGGAGATCCAAACCATGACTGCAGAGACTTATTAGTAAAGGAAGGAAGAGGAAACAAAATCCTCTATGTACAAGAGCTGCAAACAAACAAACCAACAAACATTTCTGCAAAGGAGCAGCAGTTTGTCTGGGCAGAGTAGTTTTTTCCCCCATCACTTTTTTTACTTCATGCAGATGTGTACAAATAAGTTAGAAAGGTTTTTGAGAGAGACACTGCAGGAGGATACAGGAGCACCTTCACTTGCTGTAGGTGTCTGCCCTGGGAGGAGGAAGATGGTACTGCTTCCACAGCCAGAGGGATGTGGGGGAAGTAGGAGACAAACCCTGATGTGGATGCAGGAGCATCAGGTGCTCCCAGAGGAGAAGGCTGTGAGCTTCAATGCTGCTACACTCAGGATTCCCAACTCTGAGCACAAGAGTTTCTGACCCAAGGGGAGCCAGCACAGCATTTCCCAAATGGTGGCACATCCTTACCAAAAGGCAGGGGCTTTTGCAGAGACACCCCAGGTACATGCTGGCCAGAAATTTTATTCCCTTTCTTCACACCCTGTCTTCATTTGCAGGAACAAGGGAGTCATCCCACACGTAAGTCTTGCACGAGGTCCTTGACAAAACACCTTGTGTCCTCTCTGCTTTGAAAAAACCTGGAGGATCAGCAACTCATACTGCTGAACTCCTTCTGACTTCTTTTTGCAGCACAGGCTCCAGTGAAGAAGCCTTGTGTAGGACCTGGTTTTCCAGATGGTTTTCAGCATTCCCAGCTGAGCTTTCTTGCAGGAAATGTGCACCTTGGAGCACAGCCATCTGCATCGGCTGTAATCCCGGGGGCCTTCCTGTCTCACTGGGGCTGAGGCTAGGGGCAGTGGAGCCTGGCACAGGAACTGTTCTGTCCCATCCCAGCCTCAGAAAGGCAAAAAGTTAAAAAGAAAACACAAAACAACCCAAAATACATGACCACAATGCACTGTTGCTCAGCAGTGGCACTGGTCTGATTGGTACTGTTCACATGAAGTTTAGAAAGGCTTTGTTCAGCCTCAAAAATGTCCTCCCATCTGAGCCTCAGCTTGCAAGAAATGCTCCAAGTAAGAAAACCCCAAACTGTCAAATATTAACTTTTGCACGATTGTAGACAGGGGCCATAAATCCTGGGCTCAAATCTGAGAGATAAATGGGTTTGGATTAAATACTTCTTCTTCAGAGGCTTGAGGGCTGAATTTCAGTTATTTTGTTCAAGTACAGAGGTGGTCCTCTGAGCAGCTATACATGTTTCCTGGAAATGTCATTGCAAAAGAAAAATTGCTGAGGACAAGTGGGACTAGATTAGAGTTTATTCTAGAAGATCAGGAAATGGAAATGATGTTTTCACTTAGATTTAGATGTCTGTTTTTAAGAGGATTCTCCTTGAAAGCAATGCTTCCACTGAGTTATATTTGTAAATGAGTGGATCGCTCTTTCAGAGGATGATGACTGCTGGTAGTCACAGCCCTGTCTCTCGTGCCACAGATATTTTCTTTCAAAGGTTTGTAATCATAATTAGTCTTCCAGGCACATTTCTCCAGAATGTTGGGTTGTTTCCAGAACACAGTCCAGGATCTTTGTCCTGACGATAATGCCTCTTCTCCTTTCAGGAGTTACTGGACTGGCAATCCAGCTAGAGTCATCAAACTGGTCAGACAAACTGAATCATGCAAACTCTGGTCTCACTCATCAGAGGAAATTTCACATTCTAGCACACAGAGGAACACAGGAAAGACTCCCACATATTTTAATGACTAATCAAAGATATAGCTGTTTGTGAAAGAGGTTGAAAATATGTCTGTGTCCTTACACTGGTGTCAGAAGTGCTATAGATACAGCACACACTTCTACTTTAAACCAACAGATTAGTACAGATCTCTCAAACATGTTATCACCTATTCTAACTTACTGACAAAGAATTTAACTTGCAGAGTGTTGAGAGAAAACATTCTTCCATCTCAACTAAAAATAAGAGTAATAGCTCTATTGCATACAGGAAGTATAAAATGCTCTTCAAAACAGGAAGGAGAGAATGCTTTCTGGATGAACAACTCATCTAGATGCACATTATTTTCTAGTCCAAGTGGATTTTGTTCCAGATGAGCATCCTTTTTGTATTGCTGCTTGTGTAGGTGGGATACATTACATGTTTGTCTTTCATTAGTAGACTTTAGTTTACTCAACTAATAAATATTTAAAAGAAAAAAGCTTGCAGAAGTTTGGTCTTTCAGATACAGCCCTTGAATATAAAGCACTGCATAGAAAAATAAAGTCACTTGAAATATAGTTTGCATTCCAGTAACTTCTTTTTAAAAACATCTTGATGTTGTTCGGTAATATTATACTGTAAGAGGGGGAAAAAGCACATGTTTGGGGGTGCGGGGGAGTCTAAAACAAGGGTTTTGAGACTGAAACAATTTTTAGAAAAGTTACAGGAAACCCAGTTAAATGGATGCCAAAAATTTTCCAGTAAGCCAAGCCAAATTCAATGTAATCTAAGGAACATCAGAGGAACACTCAGAGCCTTGCTGTGATTATCTGTGTCTGTGCCTCAACACAGTCCAATTTTCAGTGCAGTGTGACTTAGCAGGGTGTTCATAAACCTAACCTTCCACTTAAGTCACATTAAAACTGAATCAAGCATCCCACTGAAGTGCCATACTTGAGCATATGCTCAAGTACCATGCAAGGTATTGATTGAAGGGAAAAAGCAATTATTCCAAACTCAGAAATACCTGAAGCACAAATCTTGTACTACAGTTGAGCTGGCAATGGCTTTCATCCAGCTAAAAATACGGTAATTTATTATACTCTACACAGATAGAATTACCTCATTTCCTCCCTCCCTTCCATCCTTCTCACAATTTCATGGCAATTAATATGCAAACACACTAAAGAAGTTTATTCTTAAATGCACTGCCTTGCAGTTTATTACATGGAAGATCCAGTGCTAGTCCATTGCCACATCAGCAGAGATACACCACTCTGGATGGATGCAATCTTTCCCACAGCACCCTCTGAATTCAGAGGCTGGCAGAAACCAGACCTTGTTGAGCTCTCATGATGAATTTGTTATGTTTAGGAGTCTCACACACCTCCACCAGGACAGAAATAAACTGCACTTAAAATAAGGTTTTTCTTTTCTCTATCCTCCCCCTGCTTTCTCATCTTTTAGATAGATGTATTCTTTGGCTTATCCTTACTCACAAGAGGAAAACAGAGGATGCATTAAGCTAGTAGTTCAATGTACAAAGATGAAAGGCTAAAAATCAAGCCAAAGAATCATAAAACTTTCAAGGCTAACTGATGAAACCTTCTGGATGCTGAATGAGCATATATATTTGTGTGCCTTCACAGATTATTCTGCAGATGAGAAAGGTCCCTTCGTATTTTTTTTCTACCACCTCAGCCAGTCCAAGCAAAAGAGCAAGCCTTGATGGCTCATGCTTGTGCCTCCCAGCCCCTCAGTGCAGGATGCCAAAGGACCCCTCTTGCTCGGGATGGTCACTGAGAACATGGACTTTCAGTCTAAGCTGCCCTACTACAAGATGTCAAAGCAAAAATCAAGTAGGCCTATGCCTGTGCAGAGGTCAATGCAACAAGCAGGGAGCTGTGGCGATCCTCTTTCAGTAATCCACATTGCTGGAGGCCAAATGAGAGAGTCTGGGACAGTCACAGCCAAATTTAGGTCTGGAAGAAAAATTCTTCATTGGATACAACATCTGTTGTCCAGCCCAGAAATTGCAGATGTGGATCTCAATGGCTGATCCAACAACTGACAGTGGGGAGTACAAACTTGCAGCTCACTGCGGGTGAAGGGAGGTGCCTTGAGGAGCTGCTTGACTATCCAGAAGCAGGAAGGCGCCTGGAGGGGCCCTGTACACCTCTTGGGGTGCCTTGCCAACACCATCACTAGAGAACCTGAAAATCTCATTAAAACATCTGTGTTAGACTAACAGGCGACCCCCGCTCAGACTAAGTGGACAGTCATTCACTATGTAGAAAGAGCAATGCAAAGTGGTAGAAAGAGCAATGCAAAGTGCTTTATGTTCATTATGCACATCATAAACATCAATCCTTCCACAGCACCAAGGAAAGCTGTCACAGTGCTGTTCTTTCATACCTTTTCACTCATCAGTCAGCCATGAGCTGTGATCACCTGTCATCCTAACCAAGGACAAACCTCACACACCCAATCACAAGCAGTTTGGGTCTTTGAAACAGATGGTGAAAGAAATACCCTGTATAAATCAGAAAATTCTGCTAGCACCTTACAGTTAAAATAAATTTAAAAAAAAAGTTCCCTTGCTCTCAAGAAAATACATTTCTGAGCAGCTCAGAAAAACTGTGCTTTTCAGAAGCAGAGATTTCTGTGATGCTGGTTATTTTCCAATTGATTCCCTGGTATTACAGTAGTGCTTTGGCTGGAGGATTTCCTTGGCCAGAACAACAGCTGAATTTGAATTTCAAATCTCACAGTCTACACAGTGCAGACTTCCCTTTCAGGAAGCACTTTAGTCCCTTAAATTTCAAATTCCAGATTTTAGCAGACTTGGCAAAACACTAGGATCCATAATTGTGTGTGCAAAATATTGAAAGTATGAGTGGATGCCAACAATCCCATCCTGTGCAGGCAGGGCTATGTTTGCAAAAAATCCTCTCCTGAGAAGGATTTCTGATCCAGAAGTGTACTAAAACTGTTGCAGCTTTTGCTTCTATAGTACAGTCAATGCAATTGAGATCTGAAATAAGACTGACTGCTGGTCTGGTACAGGAAAATAGTGGCAGGGAAGAGACCATAAAATCTATGTAATTCTTCTGGTTTTCTTTGCTTGGGTATCCACAGCTGGGCAGCAAGCAGCATCAAAGCAGTAGGAGGGTGACTAAAGGAGCCTGGCTTGCCCAGAGACCTCCTCACTGCAGAAGGCACCAACCTCTTGCCATCCCATGACAGTAACTGAGCAGTAGGTGCTCCCAGAGCCTTTGATCTGGGCCAAAATACAGCCTGTTCCCTTCTCTGCAAGACCACTGCCTCCTTCAGAGAAGGATACAGTCTCTTGAACTCATTGTGGCTCAGCATGATACCCAAGCCACCACAGATTCTGGAGCCCTAGATGTATAGCCTAGCCTAAAACATCTCAAGAGATGCAGCTGAACAAATTCAGGAAAATGGATTTTAGCTGCTACTTTTTTTCTCGTGTACTGAGTGCTTATCTCAATGTGCTGTTACAGTTCCCTCAGCACACAATGAATCAGGAAGAGTAAATACACATGGATCTGAGGCAGTAGCCTGCTGATAAGTCTGTTCTACCACTCACTGGTACAACAATCTAATGCTGTGTGTGACAAAATCAAACCAACCACCTTTCACAACACACCGTCTGCTGTAGTTGTTGCTTTTTATTTTCTACAGTGACAACAAAGTAAGTTTGTAAAAAAAATGTGCACCTAGTTTACATACATATATAAACATGTACACACATATGAATTCCAGTCCTGTGAGTAGCCATGAATGGAAACCAGTCAACTTGACAATTAGCCAATATAAAGAGAACTAAAAGAAATTTTAGCTCATACACCTATCCCTACTACTCCTGCCAAAATGTGGTTTAGCCATCACTTTTTCCTATTTAAAAAAAAAAAAAAGAAGTGTAAATGTTTCCTCTGCTCCTGTGTTAAGACATGTAGAAGTCGGAAAAGTTACTAACACAAAGACTGTATGGACAAAACTTCATAACTTTTATACCCAAAGGGTAACATTGTGGTATTATTGTGGTTGACAATACTCAGAAATCAGTGCAGCCAAGATTCTTCCCCCAAGCAATCCTAATGCACAATTAAATAAAATATAGAAAAAGGGAAAGACCATAACATGTTTGATCTCAGGCAGTCGTTAAGTTCAAGTATGGCTGCCTTTAGCACAATACCTCTAGAGTCCTGTAGTTCCTCATTCTTAGAAATTTCAGTTTTATGAGAGAAGGCTCTCTATCTGGAAAAAGTTTTACATTGTTCAGTAGTGAAGCTACAGAAGGGTTTAAGTGACTTGGTGAAACTTAAGAGAAGAGAGAGAGTCAGCACTGGAGCTGAGAGCAGCACAGTCTGGTCCTGTTGTAAACCCTTTCAATCACTCTGCAGCCTTGGCCTTCCAAAAACTCGAAATGCTACTCAGGTTAGGAGCATCTTTTTCAGGAACCTACTGTTTGCAGCATAAATTCCCTGGGGAAAAAAAATAGGCAAACTAAAAAATAACAAATTAAAAAGGAGCCTAGCTCAAAAAGCAGTTTCATACCTTTAAGTGCTTTGACAGTTCTAAGTGTTTTCTTCCTGCTCAGGAGGTTTGTTGGCAGCCTTAGCCGACCTGCAGCCTGCTATGTCTTTAATCATGGGCTTCTGGCCATGGTTCATCTGGAAGCTGCTTCTACGTTCCTGGTTAATTTTAGCCTTCCCCACTAGCATTAGGGGAGATGTGATGTCTGGCATGGAGGTAGAGGGAGCACTAGTCTTCAGGCTCAGGGGTAGGGTAGAAATTTTACTGTGATTGTGACAGGCTTCAGGTCATGCAGAGAGAGGAGCAGTTCTTTCACCTACAGGCAGGATCCAGGTGACATGGGGCCAAGGACCCCACTGCCAAGGGGGCAGGGGCTGCCTGGCTGCACACTTCCCCCTCCTCAATTGCATTTAAAGATGAGAGCAAAGGGAAGAGCTTTGCTGCGCTTTTTGGGGCTGCCTGCTTCCTGTGGCCTGAGGAGAGAGGTGTACATGGGCATGTGCTCCTCACATCCCCAAACAAGTCACACAGCCCAAAGAGCTGCCAGCAACTCTCTTCTTGCCCCAGGCAGAAAGCTGGGCAGACTCTGGCCAAGAACCACAGGAAGAAAAGTCAGAAGGACTTGAACTTTTGAAATCTTGCATAAATGGCAAAGGCAAGAGACACCATAAAGGAAAAGGTTCTGGATGTCTCTGTGGTTACTTTAAGAAGACACTGATATCTTCAGAGTGTTTTTATTTTCCCTCTGGACATCATAATTCAAGAGACATGGCCCATATTTATGGGCAACAAATGTATGAACAGATTCCCAGGACCATCACAGAAGGAACAGGATCTTTCTGGTGCACTAATTACAGGGGATGGTGAGGATGAACAAAGTGCACTCCAAAACTCCTTGTAGATGCATTAAAGATGACATCTCTGCTCAGAGGCTCTCCCAGAGCATCCTGTCAGACTCTACTAGTCATGTCACTTCATATTATTTGATGTGATGCCATACACAGCTGATAAAACCAGACAGACATACACAACAATAATGTAATCGTGACTCCAGAAAATGGCAACATTAGTCCCCTGTGACATCGTGACCAAGTAAATTAAAGCCAGAGTGGAAAAAAATATGTTTCACGTGTATATTTTTTTGTGATTTCATATGAAATTATTCATTTAGTTTTACTCTCCAAAACTTCTTGCAAGCAGCTGGCCCTATAAAAATAGGGACAGTCCTACAGAGGGAATATAAACTGCCCTTTTTTATATGTGTAAACGAAGAGCAGCCACAAAATACATCCTGTTGACAAAAAGATACAAAAACCACTGGAGAGAAGGAGTAAGTTAGGTATGGTGCAACAAAGCGTTCGTTACTTCATCACATCTTTCTGGAAAAATGATGATGCTTGCCACCAAATCAAATTAGAAGGCACCTTCCTTTCAATTTAACACTGTGTTCCCAGTCCAGGTCTCTAGCCTCCAGGATTTTAGGTCCTGAGCTGTGAGTCAGCAGAGTTACTGCATTGCTTAACTGATTCAAGCCTCACTCATCGAGCCTTTGACAAAAGAAATGTAGTGCCATTACCTCCCTCCTTGGCTATTACCCCATCTTCAAGGAGCTGGAGCTTTCTGTGTGTCCTTGTTTGCTTCATCAAAACCTCTCTTTTGTTCAAGCTGCTATAGTGGATCAGACAAAAAGTACATTTCTCCTGAAATTTTGGGGTCTAACAGCACTCCATGGCCCCTGGTATGCTCACACTGTCCTAACTTCTCTCACTCACTGTACTTTCTCTCCTATCCTTGATTACTACATAGGTTGTAGAAATCATAGAGTATAAATATTTTTGGCATGAAATGGAACTATTATTGATGTTAAATCATCCTATAAAAGCACTTATGGTAGATTTCACAGATACTGGATAGCATATAAATGCTTTCTGCTGTCAAGCACTGTTTGGGGAAATATAAACACCTTAAGTTCTTTATGTATATAGAACACAGACTGCATGATTAGCCTGACCTGTCTGTAGTGCTTCTTAATGCTTTCCCAATTCTAATAGAGTTGCCAGTTTTCCCCTTTAAGACAGTAACAACAAACACCAGAAGCAGGACTGAAGGAAACCAAGCCTAAATTCTTCTTCAAACATATTTTTAAAAGTTTGGGGCCAAATATTTCAGTCATTTCTGAGAGCCCGAGGAAAAAACCATTTTTTAAGCTCACATTAAAAAAAACCCATACACTTACAAGAAAAACACTCAAGCCTTCTTGCTCTGGGCGTGGGACTCGGGATCTGGCTGCAGAAGGACAAGAGCACAGGAGCTGTGAGACCCAAGTCACAATTGCAAGAGTGGGAAGCCTCAGAGGGGAGATAGCAGAGGGACAGCAAAGAATGCAGCAAATGAGCAGAAGTGGCAGGAATCAGTGGGCAGAGATGAGAAATGCCCACTCACAAAGGCATTGCTTACCAGAGCATCTCCCCGTCCCGAGGCCGAGACTGAGCGAGGCTCGCCTGATGTTCACCATCCCTCTGTGCAAGGAGATGATGAGCAGTGGCCTCTCTCTGCACTTGCCAAGGTCCCTGTGGATAAACAGCAATTATGGATGGCCAGTAACTACATTATTTAAAGTGCCAGAGGTCTGTGTAATACTTTTTAAGGCCTCAGGTGCAGTTCAGGTGACAAATAAGTGCCTTAACAATGTTGTGTTGCAAAATATTTGGGGGCAGAAATAGTCTTTTAAAAACAAAGAGGGAAGTTATATACAGGGAAATAGCAAAGACCAGTACTTATAAAACTAAGTTTGGTACTATCAGCTAAAGCTTGAAGCAAGGCTGCCTCTATAAGTTTAAAGCAGTTCCTTTTATGCTTGTTTGTTGGGATACCGTCTTGCAATTCCACAGGTACTTAGAACTTTTTCCATACAATCCCTTACTAGAGTTAGCACAAAAGGAAGAGAAGCTTCAAGAGTAAAATAGACTTAGATGTAAAACTGTTGATAAAACACTGATTCTGTAGAATATAACTTATTTTAGGAGATGAGGCTGGGGACTGCAGATGACGAAATTTCATTTCACGTGTAATGCAGCAGAATATGGGCCAGCAAATAACATTTACTATTCACTTTTTCCTAGATAATACTAGAGTAGAAGAACAAACTCTTCACGAGCCTTCTGCATAGTCCCCTTTTTTTAGGAACCTGAACTAATCTGCTTTGAGTTGTTGGCTGAACTGCATAAACATTCACAGAGTGGATCCCTCTACCAGAAAATTCCCAGATCCCAGCATTTTTTCTTTTACCTTTCTTTGGCTAAATTCCCATGCACAAAGTCATCAAAATGTATACTTATTTCAATGAAGTACCAGAAAAATAACTGTAGTAATGTTTGTGAAACACCAAGTTACCATAATAACAAGCATCAGACTAAGCCAGGAACAAGCAGTTTTATCTTAAATATTGCAAGTAAATAAGACAGAATGCAAAGTACTGAATAAGAAAAAGCTGTAATATTACTTGAGGAACAATCATTCACTCTAAACAAGGAGGAGGAGGAGAGACTTTGCATTCATGTGGTTAAAAACTACCATTAAAGCATTGGAGACAACTTAAGAGTGCACTGCTGTTTGACTCTGGTATTTCTTGAGTGTCTAATTTTACCAGCTTTATTACATTCTTCTAATATTTCTCCTCAGTAAGCATTTGATATAAATAACATGGCTTTTAAAACAAAACCAAAACAAAGGAAAACTCAGGCAAATGTTTTGGTGCTCGGGATGATAGCCCATCATTTGATAAACTTCTGTCTGAAAAAATGCCTGGTAGAGTTTTGAAGTAGTTCTGTGAACCAGTCCAATTACCTTCCTGTAAGTAAGCACTGCTTAACACTGAACCAACACATCGTTCTTGCAAGACTTTCTCAAACTGCTGGGCTACAATGCCTGCTTGGACCTGATCAGACACAATCATGCAGCAAGTCTGGGGAAATGTGCCCACTTGGGCGGGGAGAAGGGACTATTTCTTTTTGCTTCTAGAGGATCTAGCACAGCCCTGAGACATGCTGATAGGAAAGTGGCTGGCTCGGAGCACAGCTGTGTAACATATACATTTTACTAGGGGTGATGATTCACGACTTCTATCTTGTAGCTTCATCTGGTTATTGTATCAGACAGAGTAAAGAGATTCCATAATGTGTGCTCTGGACCCAAGGCAACAGCCACTCACTTCTTCCCAGCACCCTCATATGGGAATGAACCAACACCTCAGCCACCAGCACAGCTCTCTGCAGAGTTGACATTTTTCTCTCCTCTTTTCTGGAAGCAGCCTATGGATACCTGTGTGTGGGATTTACTCTGCACCACCCCCCACTAGATGAGCCAGACTATGGCCATACTTCATTTCCTTGAGTTCTACTTGGCTGAGAGTTGGCTGATCCTCATTTACTCCTCCTGACCCCAGAGTGAGCCCACTTCCCCCACGTATGTCCTGTCCTGAGCCAGGAGACCAGCCCCAGTGCCAGAGCTACCTCCTTCCTCCCAGCTGCCATGGGGCAGGCAGGATGACAGGTAATGCTGGCTGCCCAAGCAGCTGACTGAATCCCTTCCTCTTCTTCTTTGAGGGCTGGTTCCTCTGCACTGGTTGACCTAGAGAACAGAGCAGCTTCCTGCCTGGATGTATAACCAGTTTGTATAAGTGCAAAAAAGGCCCCTCTGGCAGGCAATTTCTCCCCTGTCTGTGTGGAAACAATAAGATTTTTCAAAAAAAAACTGCCCAAATCTCTACCACCCTAGAAAGGGACCCTAGAGAGTGTCCCTATCTGGGCTGTGAGAGCAGTTCACAGTCTCTCTGGTTCCTCAGTGGCATTGGATTGTCGAATATCTGAAAGGCCTTCTTCCTTTTGTGTGCTCTGACAGAGGCTGGGATCCCATCAGATACAGGTTTGGCAATGGCTATCCAAGTAATGGAAGTGCCCTCTCCTTCCCTTTCTGCATGGAAGTAACCAAAGCATCATAAGGATTTATTAACTGTGCCTTTTCAGCAGCACTGCTCTACTACAAAACTACAGCAGAGTAAACACAACACTTCAGAGTCAGACTAGGAGTGGAAAGTTCCTTTCTTGTCTTAGACCACCCAATTTCCAAATACTGGTCAATGAAGATTCACCCATTTAGGAGCTTCCAGATTTGATAGAGCTGCTTACACTAGGCTGTATGTATTTTGTCTCTGTAAAAAGACAATTTGACTTGGCAATAGTTTACTAAAGGCTGTTTGAAAATACAAATGGAAATAATATTTCTATTTTTTGTTTGTTTAAATGATTTTCCATTTCATAGATTAAAGGAAACCATCATTTAGAAGACATACTCATCAGTTATGAAGGATTCACAACCTCCTTTATTATAACAAAGCTAAGCATGAACCATGACTGTACATGTATCAGTCTTGAATGGACTTTTTACATTTCGATGCTCATATGCTTTAAAGTATCATGTCAATGAAAAGTTTTAAGAGAATATAAGTCATAGATGATAAGCCTAACACAATTTATGGTCCAGGCTGCGAGCCAGCAGACATGCAACCCTGGAATGGACCTCAAATCTAGTCTATCCCCCTAAACTATACACAGAGAAAGGATGATCCAACCATCTTCAACAGACTTCGGCTAACCTGTTCATAAAAAAATACTCCAGAGAAGGTGATTCTTCTCATCTTGCAATTATTCTGAGAACACTAATCTTTGCAAAACTTTTATCAGGAGAAATTTAATATTTTCCTGAAGGTCATTAAAGACCTCAGTATATAACAGTGTATTTAACACCGGTCCCTGTGACATCACAGAACCATTGCTGTTCTATTTAGTTATGTCTCTCTTCTGATGACCTCATTTGGAGACGTCAGCTAGCCATACCTTAAGTCACTTGTTAAGTATCTTGTTAGATACCCAAAAGCACTGCTTTGTAATCAGCGTGCACAAAAGTCCACTCTGCCAGCTACCTGCCCCATTCACCCTTGCCTCTGGAGCTCTGACATCAGCAACACTTAACAATCCCATTTTTTTAAAACCATTTTGACTTAGCTGTAAGTATAGTCCTTTTGTTGTCTTTGTCTCTTATTTAAGCTCCTAAATGGGCAGCTGACATAAGTGATATCAAATTAACCAAGCTATGATTAGTTACCAAGCATGACAGAACTCTACTTCTATGATGGGATTTCCAAAATACAGTAGAAATTTCAGGCAGTGGGATTTAAATCCTTGCAGACATTTGTTTATGAAGCCTAGTCTGCAAGTGAAACAGGACAATAGCAGTGGAAGGGATGAAACCAGGATGTGTCCTGCTTCACCTTTCCACCCCAGGCTCCTTTCTCTGGAGCGTAAGCGTGTGAATCTGGCTGGCTATGTGGAAACCTGAGGCCACAGGCCATGGGCATCTGGCCAAGATATACCTGCAGGCTTGGCAACAGCTGTCTGCAGTCAAACATGGAGAGCAGCCGAGTTTTCTTTCATGGATTGAAGCATTAATGGGGCCTTTCTCCTCTACCCAGATGTTGATTCTCACAAAGTTTGTGGGGGCTGATATCTATGAAATATCTCCTCTGCTAAATTGGTAAGAATAAGTCTGTGGGTTTGGAATTATTTGGACAGGGTTTTGCAAACTGAGATCCTTTTCGCCTCGTTTCTGTAGGAAACCAAACTGAAAACTCTTCTGCCTAAATGGCCTTTTTTCATATCCTCTCAGGCACTGAGAAAATGGAAAGTACTTCATTCTCATGAGACCCAGAGACAGCCTGCCACTGCTTTTGAAATAAGGCAAATACTTATTGAATCCCTTTTCATATCATTAGCACTTAACCATCATGAGTGATTCTGGACAAAATAATGTCTTGGTACTTCTTCAATTCAAAATCACTTTATGCCCAGGGTCTCATTAACCGATTGTCCTCTGTGGTTTATCTCTTGGGGAGAGCTTGGGATTAATAAATTTGAAAACAGGCAAAGCAATCAGGTCACTCAGAGGTAAGAGTTTAAGCCTGCTCCTCTCAGCACTGCCAGGTGCTCAGCCCCCAATTCCATGTGCTTCCTCTGTCTCTCCACATAAGCACCAACTTTCCCATTCCCTTTGTTCCATTCCCATTCCCTTCCTCTGGGCAACCCAGCCAGTGCACATATTGATCCAGGGAGATTCCTTAATGACAGGGGCAGAGCAGAGCCCCTGTCCTTTGTGGATTCACTGTGAAGCATCTTAGAAAAATTGGCCCCAAATATGAACAATGGCAAGCAGTTTATTGCAACAAAATGCTTTCTAATGAGTCATGATGGGGCTTTGGGAGAGTGAGGAATACAAAAGATGTTTGCTGACAGCATAAATATGTGAAATCCTGGCGATAAATGAAGATTTCCTTTCTTGTGCAATAGAATTAATCTTTTAAATTTTAACAAGGCCTTTCAAAATATTGTGAAGTCTCCACCCAACCTGCTGTGCTGCCACAATTACAGCAGAAAATAACTGGGGAGAAAATTACTGGGACATTGCTGATACTACTACTTTTTTAGCAAGCTTTTCTGCGTTAGTTTCCCTGATTGCAGCAACAGCTAAAAATTCTAGGTACATAACCTTGAAGACTCTTTTCCCATAGTAAATTAAAAGTATATAATTCTCACATGAAATGTGTGTTGACATGTGACTGTCAGACCCTGGTGTGGCAGCACCAAAATATTTTTTCTGAAAGAGATGTAGCTTCCACAAAGAAACCCCTTAAAGAAAATAGGTGGTTTAATGTATTTTTGGTAGGGCGAAAAGCCATTACATTCTTGACTTTGCAGAAAGGCAAACATGCATAGATCCATATTGTCCCTACATGATGGACTGCCCTGCCTGAAAGAGCTCAGCTCAGCTTTGAAAAGCATCTTTTTAACCTTTTTATTTAGAAATATCTCTTTACAGTCTAAGAGCTTAGGATTCAGGGAATGAAGAATATGCTACATGAAGGCTTAAGACAATGGCAGAAACCTGCACTTTGCCAAGTATATGTTGAATGTTACCTGTGAATTTCCAGCCCTTTTGAGTAGTAATATGGAGGGAGGACTTGTACCACATTTAGACATTAAAATCTCTTTAAAAGTCACATGAGGCAGAGACATAATGGCCTGTTTTCTAAGCAGCTGTACAAATCCCTGTTTACATGAGTGACAGCATGTCTTCTGCTTGTACAGAAAGTGCACATTGACATTTTATTGATGTAAAATACGTGCTCCTGAAGTGTTCCAGAGATCACCCCACATGACTATGCAGGAACATTATTTTCAAACACTGAAATGTCATGAATGTTAAGCTTCTAAATTAATGTCTATGTTCCTAGATATGAATTACAGGAAGATCAATTTATAATCCTAATTTTAAGTACCTACTCTGCACTCAACAAAATTATTTGTACACATTATTAAATCCTAAAACCAATTCTTTTTTAAATAACAAAATGGGAAGTTCTTCACTACAATCAACAATCATAGCACCCTTCACAGTGAGAAGGGCCAGCAGAATACCAAGGAACTTCTTTCTGCATTTGCAGTTGAAGAAATGAAGGTAGAATCCAACTCAGCTGACAGAATTCATTGCACCCATTGCTTCCCCCTAGGAGTTCTGTGATGTGGAGATCAGAGCTGTGCTGGAAAAGATGTGGTGTCACTGACCACTAAAATATGCATCCTGAACCCATTCTCAAAACCCACTTCAGGAAGCACTGCTGCTCTTTCCCCTGGGAACCTATTGGTTTATTCTCAGGTGATCAAAAGATAGTCCTTTCTCTCTCCCTGCTTGCTTAGGCTTTGACCCAGTAAACAATAGTCCCCAATCCCTCTTTCAGACCAGCACCACTGATTTCATTTCACCTTTTCCAAAAACAAAAAATAGAAAATTGAGGAAGTACAAAGCAAAAAGAATAGTCAGAAGGAACGTGCAATCTTTGTGATGGTCCCAGCACTGAATTAAAGGTCAGAGACTCTCCTGTCACATCCTAGCAAGCACAGTTAAAATAAATGTTGCTGCTTGATGTAGAAATGAGAAAAAATTTTGCAAACATTGGGATTATTAGACATCTGCTTTAATGGATTCCAAATCAGAGCTTCGAGGTTCTTCTGCTCTTTTGTTTCTTTTGCAGAGAGATGGCAGAGAACTCAAAATATTTTATAAGAAGAGGCAACTTCCACTCTTTCCATCTCCAAATATGAGCACCATGACAGAGGTGATGGTTGTTTACCACCCCAGGGGCACAACTGAAGAAGAAGGAGCAGGAGGCCACATCAGCTGCCCCTCTGAGACACTTGACCCCCCAGATGAGGGAGAAAAAGGCTGTGGGGGATTTGGGCTATGACTTGAGGAAGCAGTTTAGTATGTTCAGAAAAAAGAGATAAGAGCTTTCTTAAAGATAAGTGTCACTTTGAAACCTTTAAGTCAAAATATATATTAAACCAACTAATTGATTGGTGTTGGAGCTGGTAAGGACAATTTTATGAAAAATATTATAACATCTGATCAAAGCTGTGTGTGAAGAAATGACAATGACTGGTTTCTCCTCCCTTCACTGGTCTGATGCACAGCATCTTCTCTTCTAATGCAGACTCATGAGAGAAGAACTAAAAAGAAAGTACCCCCTGATTTGAGATACCAAGCCCTATCCCATTGACCTGGGACTTCTATCCATGCATCAGTCCAATGCCAGCAAGTTGGAAGGCATAAATTGTTTGTCAGGGAATGTTATGCTATGATACAACCACAGACCTTGCTCATTCCCCTGGAGAATTTTCTGCACACACATAATCGCAGTAATAGTAGCAAAAATCTCCAGGGTCTGTCAGGTCCAAAAGAAATCACTTCTAACCCTCCCAGTCTTCCATTATCCTCTTATTGCTAGGCATGAACCACCCTGTGCTGGTGGGAAAGATGGGACATTTCAATAATAGTTGCCCTGCCAAGGCTGATATCAGCTTATTTCTGTGTAAACATATAGTCTTTTTTCCAATATGGGCTGCCTTCCAACATCAGGCTGTTGCACTAGCTAACAAGGAGCTGAATTCCCAAAAATTTTGACAAGGAACATATTGATGCCCATGTGTACTGATACCAAGCAGATCTCATTCCAGAGGCATGATCTATTTAAACAGAGCACACTTGCTAGAAAGCCTGTTGGAACAGATGGGGTTATTTGCTATCCAGGGATGGGCACTGTGGGCAAGGACCTGAACCCCTTCATCCCCAAGCTAATCATCCAACAATCTAATGACTTCAGCAGATACAAAATGGTTCCAGAGGCCATATATCTACTCTTGGACACACATAAGCAATCCCTGATGATTTCCATGGCATATTTCTATTTTTACATCCTCTTCATTTTTGAAGTGTGAAGAGAAATTATCTAAGAGGCCAACAAAGTGTGACTAAAGGATCAATTTCACACAGATTTTTGCAGCATGAGATGTGTTTGTATGAAGACCTGGCATTATATCTTGACATCTCCCTGGAGACTCATCTACAAATGCTCCTGAGCAACACCTTTTCCTAAAACATTTTGTAGAGTTTTATTGTACAGCCAGAAACTGCCTGGAACAAATCTTACTCTGTCCCTTCCCTGTAACTGTGGCTGGACTCAGCAGCCTATATAGCCACCCAGAATTTCTACTTCTCATTTTTGGACCTTTTAAATCTACACCAACCCACCCCTGTTTTGCTGGTCCTGACAGCTGAAGTATCCCTGGATTTTTTCTGTCTCTTTCTTCGTTTTCTTGCATGAGTGCTTCTCTCACATACCCTGTGGCTACAACTGCATTCGCCTGTGTCACCCCTCACCAAGTACCCTCAGGATACAGCTAATATTAATTGTTTGCCATGCCTTGTACAAGGAACCCTTCTTTGAGAACAAACCCCATAGTGAACCTGGGCCAGCCAAAGGAGGACATCAACTCCTCCCTGAGCTAGTGTCATAAAGTGAGAGCTTCTGCAAAGAGGTTCCTCTCTACATCAGTCAAAGAATGAAAATATCTGGGAGGATCCTTCACAGGTTTTGAGGAAGAAGGAATTTGGAATGGCTCAAACAAGAAAGTGGAAATGCAGTTAGTATTTTGGATGAGCCATCTTTCAGTCATTGTGTTTGATTTATTTTATGTTTTCATCCATCATATGATGACTTTGTCAAAACAGGAAAAAAATACAGAAGTGTAACATCCGCGGTAGAAAAAAGACTATATTTCAATGTGGTCTAATGCCAAGGGGGGAATTTATCAGCAAGAAGAAAGTTATGCTGTTGCCAAATGGCTGGTGCTGTAAGCTGACCCAATTAAACTAGCATGAAAGGCTCTTTTTACACTCTCTTCTCCAATGTAAAAATAACTTCTTATAGTATGAAGTACATTTGTTCCAAATGTTTCTAAAAGGCTGAATGTATGGCAGGATCCACAGCATTTACTGGCAGCAAGAGTGATAACTGCAAAAAGCTGTGTAACCACCTCTTACTTCCTGAGCTTTGAGGCCAAATTCTGCCACAAAATGAAGTGAAATGGCATGTCAGACACTAGAGAATCAAACAATACTTGGACTGACATAGGCATCATACTCTGCAGGAAAACCTCAAAACAACTCCCCTAGCTCAGTGTCCTGCATTGTTCATAAGCTGTAATTCATACAATCAACAAGTCTGCTGTTGCTGCTTTAAAACAAAAACAAAATGCACTTCTGAGAGGATGTATTTATCATACCTGGGGTTTGGCAAAATAAAGTATTATTTACTCTTAGGTTTATAAGTTCTCTGAGATAATTTCAATGTGGAAAAGCAAAACCTTTTTCCAATATAGACATTTATTCTATTGACATTTCTGTCAGCCCTAGAATTCTGCAAAGCAGAATACAATTTCCCTGGAGTACAGCCCAGTAAAGAATTGGTGAATAGTTTATGTTTTATAACAGTGCCTTAAGTCTCTGTTATTAGCTATGCATTTGGAATAGGACATTTCCTGAGTCCTCATTTACTGCCATGGTATTACAACATTAAATCAAGCTTTAGGTTTTTGTTTGCTTGTTGCTTTGGGAATATTACTCATTTAAAGGTATATTGCTTTGCTGCATGGAGAGGAGGAAAGAGACAAAGAACAAAAGACTCTTGTTTTGAAGAAGGAATTATGGTATTAGAGGCTGCATTACATGTATGCATGTAATAGAAAAAAATATATAATTTGTACCACCTTGCATGTGTAATTTAATCTGTATGAAGTTTTCCTATTCTCAAAAAATAATTCTGTTATTCCCTTTAGTGTTCTATTAAAGAATCAACAGTAATTTAAAATCATTAAAATCACTGTAACTATAGATGTGCATGCAGAAAGGGAGTTGCACAGGACCTTTTTAGCAGAAATAAATACTGTGTCAATCAAAGTAAATTTCTCCCTTGGTATTTTAATTTAAACACAGCATTTGGGAGGGGTTGGATTTAAGCATGTTGGATTCCTTTTACTTCGGATGCATTCATTTTTTTCTTCCTTTTTCTGTAGCCTGCATTCTTTTGGAGTGTCAGGAGCTGCAAGTTGTTTCACTAAAGCCAAAAATGTGGTTTTGCTTTGTATACTTAGCGTTAGTTTCTATGTAAGATACACACTGGACAAATCTCAAGTAAAGGTCTCTTCCAGCAGAAGGTCAGACGCTTGGTGCCTTTTCCATATGTTCTGAACTGTGTTGCTGGCTGGCTGTGTGTTGAAAAGGAGCTTTGAGAAAGAAATCGGTCCTCCTTGCACATCTGGAAATGTTGATGGTCAGTTAGATTTTAAAGCATTATGGTCATTCTCCACAGAAAAGAGTCAACATACCTTGGAGGCAAAAGCAGCGATTTCCAAATGCTCATGACATTCCAGTGGTCATTTGAAATGAAGAGAGAATGGATTCAAAAAAATCTAACAAGTGACCTTACACCCCTCAGGGTGCTCCTGCCAGTGTCTAAACTTTTGCACTGCTATTGCAGTAAGACAAAACACTTTTGTTGTTGTTTTTTAGAGTGAATTCAAATTGTCAATATTATTTACATCATGAGGCTCATCCTGAAAAAGATTAAGGAAAAGGAAGACAGGAAAAGATTCTCGGGCAAGAAGCAAGCCCTATTCTCCTTAAGGAAAGGAACAAACAAATTGTGCTATATGTTCCTAGCTAAATTGAAAGATACCATGTTTTTACAAATAAGACTATCTATGGAGACAAAACATCCCTTATTCACAAAGAACTGAGTTTTATGTATATGGCTCTTACAAAATCTTTCTTTTCTCTCAAGAAAGCATTGTATGTTTATCTGGTCTCCTGGAATACAGAGAAGGGACATATGGTGAGCATTTTTAGACCATCAATCAGATTCTAGTTCATCAGTCAAATCTGTGCAATGTAAACACTGACCTAAAGAGCAAGGTTGTTTCATTATATTTTGTAAGTGCAATTTGTAATATAATTTACTTTCAGATTCTACACTGGAAGTATTTTAAATTTCTCAGTGTGAAAATTTTACCATCTGACACCACTTCAAGAGGAATAGTTTTCCTGAAAAGAATGGATAAACACCTCTAAAAATCAAGGCCCTCTACATCTGAAAACATAATTACAGAGACATTCAAAACAACTTGTCACCTTAGTTAACTGTTGGTTGACTCAAGACCCTTTGTACTTTCCCAAAGACTTTGCATTTCACACCAGGACTGGTGACTCTCACTTCCTTTTGGTTGGTCTGCTTGTTGGGTTTTTTTGTGTTTGACATCTAAGTGATATTCCTGAAAATATTTTCTCTCTGTCTGAATCTATTTGCAGCAGATTTGTTCATCTGATTTTTCAGTATCAAGAGACCTATAATCTATACTCAGAGCTGTCATGTTACAGGAGATCAATGGCTATAATTTGCAGTCAAATGAAGTGAGATAACTGCAACACAACCAGGTGGTTTGGGAGTGGGCTGAACACCACACCCTGGGAGAGGTGAGGTGTTTGCTCACGCTGCCTCTCCTTGGCTCTAATATTATACTTCCCATATGTAAGATAAAATCTCTTAAACCCTTGCAATTTAGATATGGGCAGGTCTTGCAGGCTTGAGGTCAAATTCAGAACCTGACTTGTGAAAATCCTGATGTATTGGATTAAGTGCTGCTGACTTGCCACACTGTGGAGAAGTTTATAAGGCTCTTTAAAAGGCTTATCTTCCACTGCAAGTTTAACAGGTACCATGAAACTGGACACACGGAGGCCCTGCTACCTGGCCATAGCTGCAAACAGTGGAGCACTACCCTGCTGTGTAAGCAATCTCTTGGTTTCAGCATTAACACATGCAAAGTTGGCTCAAAAAACATCAGATCTCTACAATCTTCCATTTGTGCCACTTCCAGTGGATGTAAATTCCAGGTGCAGGTTTACTAAGGCACAGTGTTTGCTTTGGATCTTGGAGCAGAAAGGTAAGGTCAGCTCTTGACTTGAAAGAGAACTCCCTCCTCCTTTCTAAAGACCCTGGCTTAAGGGTCAGGCTCTCTTGCTCCTCTCTCCATTTCTGTTTTTATATATGAAATAATTACCTATTAAAGAAAAATTTACAGAATGTTTAAAAATCTCTAAAGATAACCCTTAAATTATGAAATAAACTGTTCAAGCACTGTCTAAACTATGTTTTTAAGTGACCAGTTGTGGTAAATAATTTGGAACATAGATAAACAAGATGGGTATTTTTTTCGGCATGCTAGGCCAATTGTTTGTGAAACATTCTTCAAAACCTCTTGAGAAAATGCTGAGAGACATCATGGAGCAGCAAGGAAGCATGAGGCTCCACAGGACAGGCAGAGTGGAAGATGACACCCACAAGATTCTCTGGAGCAGTCTCTTTGGTGTCTGAGCTCAGACCACAGATTGCAAAAGAAACCTCTGGGAAGTCAAGGGAAACACACTGCAGTAAATTCATCTGAGAGTAGATCTTCCCCAGTGCTAAAACTAGCTGTGTAGGGTATGGCTTGGGTGGTGCTGAGGTGGCAAGAGGCCCAGGGACCAGCTTTGACCTGTGTGACGCTCAGAGCTGGCATGTTCAGTCTAGATGTGCCTACAACAGAAGGTAGGCATGGACCATTCCGTGGTCATGGAATCCCCAGATATTCCCAGAGGCTTGTATTTCAGGTGATCTCTTCCTTTACAAGCTATGGATTGATTTTAAGGGGCTTTAGTGTAATAGGCTTAGCTCTGGCCATGTTTAATCCATTAATCTTTTTGACATGCATTAGTTTGCTAAGAGGCAAGGCAAATTCAGGATGACAGTGAAAAGCAGACCACATTCAAGTAGTAACTGTTTCCATGTCAAAGACCGAGCATGAAGCTCATCTGCATAAAGTTAAGAGATTCCTTTTAAAGGTTAGCATTACCAGGAACACTGTTAATATCTCAGGTATTACTTTATTTCAGATGTGGCACATAGATCTGAGCTAAATTAAAAAGCAATTAATTTTCAGCTCTGATTCACCTCTGCGATTTCCTGAGCGTCCAGCATCCCCAGCTGGACTAGCCTTGTCACTGGCCACCCTGGTGCCAAAGCCATTGCTACTGCCACACAAGGTGAAGGGCCAGTAGGTAAATTCTTGAAAGATGGATGGGATTTCCAAATATAACTCTGGGAAATTTCCTATTATCAAGGATCTAACCATTTAACACAGAGCAGATGAATGATATTAATCACACTGAAGTAAACAGGCAATGTTCTTGATTACAGTGTAGGGCCTGTGCTGACTCAGGGTTTGTAAATGTGTTATGCTCAGACCTTGTTCCTTCAGCTGTATTTTACACTTCTCCTGCTGCCAGTAAAGCCCAGTTCCCTTGAGTAACAGCGGCATTTATGCTAGTAAAACTGATTTTAAATGAAATTCTGTGACACAGACAACAGCAAAAGCATGAGAAGAGAGAGGGCAAGACTGTGAATTCATTATCCTAGAGACTGACAGGCACTTGTGACTTCTAGTCCCATGCCTCCAGAGCAGGGATTGCATGTAGGACGGGTTGGCTTCTTTATTAGGCTGTGCTTTGTGCTGCCCAGGATATGCCTGCTTCACCACCACAAACTCCATCCCATACACAGGCTCTCATCAGAGCCTCAAACACTTTGGTGCTTGCACATCAGTGTGACCTCGATCACTTTGGTGCTTGTGCATCAGTGTGACCAGGTGGGTACGTGCTGGAAATCAGACAGAAGTCAGGTTTCTTGGTACAGCAGACTGAGGGTAGGACTCTGCTCAGCTGACAAGACCAGAGGATTTGAGTTCCTTCTAACTGAGGAGAGAGCCAGATCTCAAGGGAGAGGGGGAACAGAAAGCAGCAGGGCTTCTGCTTCTTTGTCTCTTGCCATAATTTTAAAAAGGGAAGCAGCTTCCAGTACTTTGCAAAGGGTTGTCATGCCCATGGCAGCTAGGTGCACAATGTGAGTCTCAGGACACTTGGTATCCCAGGGGACTTCAGCACAGGAACTCCTAGTCCTGGCTCTAAGTTCAGCCAAAGCCCTGGGCGCTACTGGGAAAGTTCAGTAGCCCTAAGTGCTGGGAGAAGCTAAAGGAAAGGTAATTTGGGTGCTTCTAGGCTGGGAGACTAGCTGAGCAGAGTCTTTGTCGTATTGGACTTGGGCTTCCCATAAAGGTCCCAGATCCTACTCAAGTTGTAAGAGTTCCTCCATCAGTCTGATCATAAGAGACTTGTCTAAGACAGAGCAAGCAACTCTTTCCCCATCTGTTCCTGTGATGCCCAGCACAGTTGATGGTCCTTTCTCTCTGGGCTGGGTGGGACAAGTTACTGTGGCTGGGTATTGCAAGAGGCACACAGCTCACTCATGAAGGCGTTGTACAACAACCCCCAACACCACACTGAAGGGCAGAAAAAGCTAACTTACACATCACAGACCAGCTCAACAATGGCAACAATGTCCCAGCAAACCAATGGAAAGGAGAATTACCACCTTATACCTGAGCCCCATTCTCATATCCTGACTAGAGTACAGTCCATCCCTGCAGAAAACTACCTCTGCGTTCCAGTGTGTAAGAAAAAGACACTATGTGGCCAACATTGTTCTGTTTCTACTTTGACAGGAGAACAAACATCTCCAAAGTATGGTAAAAACTCCAGGATCAACACTGCTTAAAGAAGTGAGCTGGGAAGACAACCGCACGCCTCGTGTTCAACCCTTGTCAAAAAAAACCTCATGTACAGCAACACAACATCATTTCTTGTTTCTCACAGTGCAAGAAGGCTCCTATTTTCTTCATTATCAGACCTTACTTCTTGGCTTTGATACTGTTCCCAGTTAAGTCAGGACTTTTGTCTTTAACTCTGATGTAGCAGCATTATACCCATTTCACACTTGCAGCCTTCAACAGAGATTTCTTATAACTCTCTGGGGATAGTGTGCCTGGAGAATTGAGCTGCTCTGGTTTCTGGTTTGTCAGTGTTATATAAATATATATAATACATATATATTAGTTTAGCTATGTTTCAGACACCTCATACAAAACCCACAGGCACTTGATAATTGAAGCACCTATACTACTACTGAAATTCACCTAGAATTCAAAAGTTGTAATACCTTCTTGAAGAAATGCATCACTGAATTTTGTCAGAGCTTGACTATTAGCCATTAACTTTCCAGCTGGATGCCAAAAATTTTAAAGAACATACCATATCAACAAATTAATCTGGCAGTAATTTTTAATAGTCATTCATTTAATGTTTCATAGACAAAGCACTGAAAAAATGATGAGACATTCCAGCAGTAGTCACGAAAACATTCATCCTTTAACAAAGACGCATTAGTTAGCCAGCTAGCTTTGAAAATAGATTGACTGTAGCTGCTTTTTAAAACAGTTCTGAAAATACTGTGAGCACATCTGCTGCATGTTAAACTGGAAAAATCTGGCACCTGAAGAGCTGTTACATACAACGTAGGGACTGTCAGACCCTGCAATATATCCCACACCAAGAACTCTGTGCGATGTAAAGCAGGTTATGTCAGCACAAGAAGCAATGTTAGACTCTGGATCCAGCACACAATTTGATGTGCATTTTAGGGGGAGCACAGGCAAAGCAGCTTGCTCAAGCTGTGTCTTTTGATGCAGGAATTAAGGTTTAGAAACAGTCTGTGACCCATCCCGATGTGACTTATGCCAATGGGAAAAAGAGCCTGCTGTCCCCTGTTCCTGCTTTGCAGTGACTGCTGGATCAAGCCTCTGCACCTCCTTCTGTAGGCAGTGTGGGTGGGGAGCTGGCCCCTGGGTGGGAAGCAGGACCAACAAGCCGGCAGGTTCTCCTTCGAGTCATGCAGGGAGCTGGCAGGGCTGCCTTCCCCTAGAGAAGGGGGTCTGGGAAGCAGATATGATTCAGCTGCTAATGACTGAGCTGTACCTAAAACAGAGCTTTGCAGCAGAGCTGCATTTTAACCCTTGGGTTGCTGGTCTCATAAAACATTCATGTACGTCACCTGCTTCTCCCTGTAAGGGGAGAACAGTCTCTGCTGTCCACTGGGACACTGGAGGTGGGAAGGAGTCTAACAAAAGCAGAGAGTATTTTAGCCTGGTCTGACCAGCAGCAGCCCAGAGCAGCTCCAGATGCCCTGCCTCTGCACCCCAGGGACAGAGCTTCCCATCTAATATTTGGGCAGCTGGTGTCTGAGCAGACCCTAACTCTTGCTGGCTTCTGACCCAGTGCACACACTTTGAGACACAGTAGGTGACAGCCCTGAGCATCTCAGGCTGTGCACGACCCCTCCAGCAGGTTGGCAGGCAGGCAGGCAGGCAGCAGAGGAGCAGAGCACTCTCTCTGGATGGCACAGAAGGAACAAAGAGATGTGCATGGCAAGGGGTGAGCCTCAGGCTGCAATAGCAAGACAAGAGCAGTGGGACAGAAGCAGGATGGAGGTCTGGGTGTTTCCCAGGATGGGTGCCAGAAAATCCAGGTTTCCCTTGCTGATTTCTAAGCTGCAGCTGCTCATCACCAACAAATCCTGCAGCATTCAATAAACTGAGCTTTTGAGTTCCCATAAGAAATTTAGGAGGGAGAGAGGAAAGGGAATGGGGTCTTCTGAGGGTAGCCCAACTTTGTTCTGAGTTACTGAAGTGCATTTTGGGACAAGAAGGCTGAGCAGGGGACAGAGCTTTGACCACAAAATAGCTAAAAGCCCTTTCACAGATTTTAAAAGGGGAGTGGTCTGGGAAAGCTTTAGAAAATGAGAAAATTATGCAACTTTCTCTTAGAGTTGGAAAATACTAAATAAAATTCATAATGTGTATTGACTATAATGATTGTTGGTTGTGACTCATAGCCACATAAACTTCTGTTACCTCGAGTCTTCCATGAAATGGGGAGAAAGAGAAACAGGGAAAGTCATCAACAAAGATTTGTTTTCTGTGTATTTTTTTTCTTCTGTCTTTTCCAGTCTTTCTGTCCAGGTTCTGTACACAAAACTGTATAATTAAATGGAAATACTTGTCATGAAAATACTACAGCAGGCTAGAAGCCATCTACTGCGACGTCTGAAGACCTTTTAGAGGATTAAAGGTAGGGCAGGGAAGCGCAGCTTTGTTTAGCTATGTTTTCATTGTGTGCAAATTATAATTTGCTTCTGTATTTTTTTCTTGATAGCTTTATTTGGGTGGTTTGTTCCTACTACATCCTGGGGCTTTTTGCTTCCCCTAAGTAACACCTGCTGTTGAGAAATCTCTGTAACATACATGCTACACTCCTATATTTAAGCACTCATTAAGTCTAATGGAAATCATTTGCTTTGGGTGGTCCTCCCTGCATACACTAATTTCCATACAGTACTCCACAAGGAGCCAAGAACAGAGCAGGCCCCACAAAATGTGTTCTGCCAAGCAAGGCTGTTAACAGGGTTTTGAACAAGCCTAGGCTCTGTTAAGATCAATGGTTTGATTCACAGGGATATCCTATGCATATTCCTGCCAGTCACAGATTGCTGTGTGTAGATCTTAACGCAGTAAGAAAGAGTGCAGTCTGCCAGGCTATTGGATGCAGAAAAGCTATCATGGGGCTGTGCTGCTCTGGCACCGGGAAGTAGTGAGGAGCCCACACCAAGCCAAGTGGGTTGGAACGTGCCGATAGCACGAGTGCCAAACCTCTTCACAGAGAGAAACTCTGGGGAAGCTGAGCCTCTCCCACAGAGCTTTCTTGCCTCCCCAACGTTACTTTCAGTCTCATCTGGCTCAGATTCAGGAGCTGGTTTTCATTCAGTTATTACTTCAAGTAGGCCCAAGAGAACTTCTCAGACATAGTCATTTGTAAGAGCGTGCCCTGGGAAGGCACGGCAGAACCAAAGCACCACGGGCACAGCACCATGCAGCAGCCCTGCCTCACGAGCTCTCCTGGAAGAGCCCTGCACCACAGGAGCTGGATCAGGCAGGGGAGGAGCTGGCTGCCCCTGTAAACGTGCTGAGTGTCAGCAAACCCCTTCCCATCAGGGGGCTGAGGGAAAGGGCTGACACTGCCCCAACATGATCTCACTGATCAGCCGGCCCACGGGCTGCGTGGGATTCACCAGTACGCAGAGCTGAGGAAAATCAGACCGTGCTTAGCCAACTCAGCAAGAACACAGGAAGTTTTCAAGAGTGGAAGCCTTTTCTAAAATAGTATTAAAGTATGAAATATTAAAAATTGGAAATTTCTATACATGCTACTGCTAGGGACTACACAGTTACCCCTAAAATTTCCTGTCTAAGCACAGCTCCACTCAGGACATGAAAAACCTGTTGTGTTTGGTGATTTGTGCTGAACTGAAACACTCTCCCTTCACAATGCCCTGTGGATTTGATGTAGGTATTTGCATTTTCTCAACATGCTGCCTGTCACTAGTGCTGTTTTGCTGTCATCCCCCAGCCAAAACAGGGAAGCCATGGTCTTTTTGTGGACACACTGTCTCACCAGTAAGGCCAGTGATGTAGATGTGACCTCATAATTTTCTTCTGCTCTTGCTGTCATGGAAAATAATCATACCAGAATTGTGGCCACACCAAACCACTCCTCATTTCTGATTTCTCTTCTTTGAACAGATAAGAATGACCTAGGGCCTCTTAGTGTGTTTTACATCAAAGACTGATGAAGAGTCCTGACAGCCTTGATGTCACTGCTGTAAATAAACCATTAATCACACTGCCATTCCAGGGAACAGCCTTCTCCCAGAGGGCATGAACCTCCTTCAGGTCACTAATATAAACCACATCTCCACTAATCTGCTGGGGTGGAGGTAATGTCAGGGCTTCCAAGGTGGGCTGGCTCTGTGTCAGGGGGACACTCCATTACTCTCGTTGTGGTGCACAGGTCATTGTTATGGTTCCAGTGAATTGTAAATGGTCAATTAATGGAGAAAAAGCTACAATGAATTGAATAAAGTGCATTGCAGAAGGAGTTGCAGTAACAAGTGGAAAGAGTAGAAGGCTCAGGGTACTGTTAAAACTTTTGCTTTGGAGTTTAGCACAGCATAGAAACTTAATACAGAGCTTCAAGAGAAACAATAGGGACAGTGATCTAGCAGACAACCAGAGCAGTGTGGTTCTAGTACATACTGCAGAGCCTAATACCACGAATAACAAAAATGTATCTATTATTAAAAATTTATCTAATTTTAAAATCCATGCCAGGTCACTGTCTTGCCAGCACTACTCTTCAGTAAGATTGTCAGTGGAAATGACATATTTTATACATATAAACAAACATTACATGTATCTAAAATGCATGTTATTTTATATAATACATTATAGGTATATATTTACATACATTACATATACATATATATCAAAATAGCATATTTTACATAGTGAGGTTTAAAAGTACAACTAAAACCAAAGTCAGTCAAACCTGCATTCTGCAGCTGAATTGTTCAGCCATCATGGGTGAATTACAAACAGAAATTTGGCCTTCTGACAGAGCAGCTTTTGCAGTGGGAACTGCCACATTAACCATAGCCATCTACATGTCCCAGTGAAAAAGCAACATAAAAATAATGATACAACAGTACTGATTGCCTCCCTGCTTCAGAGACTCCTGAGGGCAGTCTGTGGTTCCCAGAAGTTATTCAAAGTAGCCCAAAATCAGAGAGCTCAGGGCTACTAGAAACTACATTAATACATTTTTTTATACAATAGATTATATTTCTAGAAAGTGGTCCCAAGGGCATGTGAGCCAGATAGCACTGGCCACTTTCACACACTCCCTCCACACCACAGCCTGGCACGAAGACTGCTAACACAGCTTTCTGTGGCCAGAAGAAACCCCCACACTTTCCCTCTGGAGGCTGAGCCTAAGTTTTAGGGCTGTGCACTGTGGCTTACGTGTTCAGTCCAGACAGCAGAGTTTTGAAGCCACACTCAAAAAACCTCTGCAGAGCAGTGGTGGCAGTGAGTGGCTGAAGGAAGCTCGGGCACAACACATCCCTCCTCTTGGAAGGGGCTCTGTGATACAGACAAGAGGGGGTTCACACTATACCCCAGCTGTGCTGGTTTTAGGATTCCCAAATGAAATGCAACATCTCACAACCTGACTTCTCTAAACACTTTAAAACCTGACACTGGCTAACCCAGGTGGACATAAAGCTGGATCTTCACAACCCAGGCTACTTTCCAAAGGCAGATGCCTTACAAGGAAACCACCCCACTGGGCTGCTCTGCATAGCAGATAAGGTGCCACAAAAGCCCAAGCTCTCATCAGCACCACAAATACAGCTCATAAACTACTGACACCTCAGGCAATTAATCACAGCTCTGATGGACTCCATCTATTTAAAACACCGTCAGTGCCAGGACTAAAACTGTGAACTTCCCCTGCTAAAAATTTGGGTGACCCTTGCCTGCCTTATAACAAAACAAACCAAGGTGTGTAGGGGTGTCTGTGTTAGCATAAGCCTGACTGTAAAAGTCTGACTCTTTTGCTTGATGCCTTAACCAGGACCAGAAAATGAGATTGCTCACTTGGAGTGGAGTTTCTTCGGAGGAAAATTAACTAAAGAAATATTTTATTCTGCTGAAGCACAGATTGTCTTTGGAGTCCAAAACGCTGCTATGTAAAAATGCCTTTAGCAAACCAAGGGTCATGAGTTTCCAAGCTGTCAAAAGAATCCCTCTCATTATAACCATAGGTCAGGATTCAGCGCTGTCCAACAGTGAGATTCATGAGCTGGGCCTCCCACAGGCATCCTTGGGGAGATGAGCACAAGGTAAGCCTCCTTCCACTTCTGCCAACAGAAGTTCAGCTGCATTCTCCTAAGCCTCATGCCATAGTCTGCGTACTTAGTTTTCAATACAATATTCATTTAAATTTTAATCTGTAGGGTTTTTATATACCTACTTTGAGTCTTTTCTATGCACCTCCAGCACAATCTTCTGTACTTAAACTCATGTTACAGGCCTGAAGCATTCTTCAGCAACATTTTTTGAAGTAGCAACAGTTAGATAAAGGTATAAAATTTTCAATTTTGCTTTTTTGTACTTTCTTAAGGAATACTTGTTTTGAAGGATATAGTTTATAAAATATGGAATGAAAATATATATTTAAACCATGTTTCATCTAATTAAGGGAACTTTAGAAGTCAATTTGTTATAAATAAAAACACCTGGCTGATGTACTTAATACATATATTTAAAGCTATTCTGACAGCCTGGGACAATAAAAGAGTATTAGCTTTATTACCACCTACATTTGACTGAAATAAAGTTTCAGAATGTACCTGTGAGCTGGACAGAAGGTACCCATGAAGTCTTGAGAAGTAGAGACAAGCACATATTGGTGCTTCTTCTGACAGAGGCTGACATTCACTGGAGTGCACTTCTGGAGTTGCCAATGAGCACTTTGGTAAAAAAGGGCCTAGAAAATACACACATGGTATAACTAAGTATAACAAATAAATTTCAATACCTTTAAAGTGTAACAATATTTTGTGAAGGCTGGTGGAGTACTCAGCATTAAAGATTAACATTACCTTATGGACGGGACTTCTTATGTGATATGTAAGGAAATATATATTTATCAAAATTATAATTTACTTCCAATCTACATTCTAATAATGTAGGAAAATGCTGCATTTAAGGCATGGGAGTAAGGGAGAACCCCATGTGGAAGTACACAGGGCTTAAGGCTAGGTCTGCAGAATTTCAGAGACACAAACGCAGCATATATTGACATAAATTTTTTTCTGATGCTTGCAAGTGTAATAGATCTTCAGCTTTACTGATGAGCAAAACCATACACAGCAACTTGCAACTGTTTCAGAATTATTGTTAATTACTAAGCCCTTAAAATGCCTGTGAGCAAACCAGGTCCTTTTATTTATTTTACAAAGTGTGTTATCAGGAACAGTAATTATTCCCCCAAAACAGAATTTCTGCTAGTTGAAATACACAGCCTCTCTTTCCAACCTACAATTTGCATTAAAGAATGGACATATTTAAAATTACTCAGGCCACTTTTTGCATCTATTTCTGTAAGTGCTGCTGGCTATTGCATTGCTGTAACACATCATCAAGGAAATGGCCAGTGGGAACAAGAGTTCTGCAGATTGACAAGACAAGCAACTTCTATTAAATGCAAACTGTCAACTTTTGTACTTTAGATAAACACTTTGATTTAAGAGGGTCAGAGACAGGCAGAAGGTGTCAGCAGACAGATTGGAAGGTCTCTGGGACTTTTCAAGAGATTTATAAGTTGACTTTTGTTTAACTGCTTGGTTTTTAAGAATTTTGGTTTCTTTGAGGTACTTTGACATACCTTCTAATTTTGCTGTGTGCTGACTATGAAAGTTTAATAAAAACACTACAAATTTTCACTGTTCTCAGTGATTTAGCAGGAAATCTCAATGATCTTATAGGTAAAATGACCTAAAAATAGCCTTTGATCTGCAGTCTACGTATGCATCATAAAACACACAGAAACACAAAACGCTGCAACAAAGACCTGGGGTTTTTGAGTCAGCAGGCTGCAGTACATTTTGTGTGCAATGAAATGATCACTGCTCTTCCACATCGATAAAGCAGTTGGATCAAACTTCTCCTCACCTGGGAGAAGTGGGAGAGGCTGCTGTTCTCTACTCAAACATTTACACTGTTGGCCCCAGAACTGGTTCTAGCTCTGGGGAGAGCCCGTGGCAACAAAGCAGTTCTTACTCTGTCACTTATGGGAGAGATGTGGTCGACCAGCAGCTGCTGAGGGAAAGGCAGATGCATGGGGTGAAGAAACATCTCTGTCTGTCCACTCTCAGTTTTCCCTGTCCTTCCTCCTGCAGTGTCTCCTGTGCAAGGAGGTAGGTGCCAGGGCCCATTCTGAGGCAGGGAAAATCATCTCTCCTCGTGTTGTTCAGAAGCCTGAGGGCAGTGTGGGATCACGGCTGCCTAACAGCCTCCTTCCAAACAGGAACTGGTGGCTGAAACCTCCAGGCTCCAGCCTTTCATGTATTTCATGGAGGATTGGCTGGTAAGGAGCCCTGCTCCCAAGGGCACCATCAGCATTTCTGATCTGTCCCCACCACTGCTGTTAGACCGCTTGTGATGGAAGAGTCATGGTAGAATTGTCGCATGGAAAGCAGTTCTTTGCCTTGACTTATTATGGAAAATCATATGAGTAGAAGGCAGTGGGACCCACCTCCTAGAATATTATGCCCAGTACAATATCCTATCCTTGCTCTTGGAAGCCATTTAAAAGAACACTTTCAGCTTTTCCAAACTGCTAGCCAGTTTGAAAAGGAGATCGCTAGTGGTGGGTTATAATAGCTGCTTACTTTTATTCGTGATATCTGCTTTGCTGTATGTGTTTTCCTGCTGTTTTTGCAGAAGAGGTTATTTCCTTGACCTTCACATGGTTTGGGAAAAAGATTTGTATTTTAGATTTTCATTTTAATTTTGTTCTAGTGTTTAGAGAACAAAAATGAGACTGTGAACTCCCTGGAGGACGTTTAAGGTACGAGCTGTGAGCCAGATGCAAGCTATAAAACTCCTCAGTTGAGACTCCTTGAAGGCAGCTGTAGTCACCTATCTTGGGAGAATTCAGGTCCCAGTGTGCATTGAAGCCAAGCCCCTGGGATCAAGGGAGAATATTTAATGTTCTGACCCAGGGCCTCCTTGGTGGTCATAGTTATCTTAGAAGCAGAGACTGTTATCCATTTGATTTTTATGCAAATTATTTTTTCCCTCCAGAACTCCTGGCCAGAGAAGGCTTTCATGAGATACCATAGGCTTCTATGCATAAAATAATTACAATTAAGTCTTTCTTCAAATAAATGCAGCTCAGAGATGAATATGCAGATTTACGAACATTGCTGCCTTCCGTCTTGCACAGACTGAAATTGTGGTTTTTTATTGCACTAATTCCATGGTCCATGAAAGAGATAAACCTGCTGCAATATTGCTGGGAAGTTCCCAGCCACCCCAGTACATCCAAACCACAGACAAACCCAGCAAGCTCCCCACTGCAAAGTTAACATTGCTGGGTAAATGCTGCAAGTATCCAGCACTGTGACAGGAACAATAAACAAAATCCTTGACCCAAAATGCAAATCTTAACTGGGTTCACACGTATCATTAACTGTGCAGCACACACACTAAAAGAATTATAATCTGGGTATACTCACTACTGTGAACCAGTTTGACAGAGACCCATCCCTGGTTACAAACAGCCACATCCAGAGCTCTCTAACTGCAGGAATTCATCACCACCCCAAAAAAAGGTGAGTTACACACCTTTCATCTGCCCAGGAATGGATGAGGAGCATGATGAGGCCCTGATATGCTCTGTGTGAGGGTAGGTGTTTTGAGAAAACAAGAAAAATAGGTAGCAGGAAATGTAAAGAGGAACACAAAGAGAGACTGAAGACTCAGATCCAAAGAAGCATTGATAGGCTAGACCTTGGGCTTCGGGTCAGGTCCTGGGTCAACAAAGTTTGGGCTGTTTCACCCCATGTGTGTCTGCAGGACTTTTGTGAATGCCTTGGAAATCAAAAGGACTGTGTTTAAGACATCCGTGTCTATCATCACCATTGTGACCCACAGCCTGGAACACTCTGCACTTTTGGTTACCAGCTAAGACTGAAAGTAACTCCATGATAAGACACAAAGTTAAATTGTGATTAACTTGTGTCTTGTCATAGTTCCAGAAGGCTGCAATAACTACTAGATACATTAAAAATTATTTCTTCCTTCAGGATACTTTCCTACATGTAATAGATGTGTAACTGAAGCATTACAAGGAGTCATGACTTGCATTTTAAATTGAAGCACTGGAGCCATCTCAGCTCCAGTTATTCCATTCCATATTCCATATTTCAAAGCACTGTGTGGTATAGAAATAGAAATGAGTGGGCGTTGGATGTCTGATTTATTTAAGCGCTTTTCTTTCAAGTCTGTTGGTGTCAGTCCTGTTTGGCCTATTGATGAGGAAAAATTATCTGTGTCCATTTAATTGTTAAGAGAGGCTCAGTGTTGAAAACTGTTTAATTGCATTAAACAGATGATACCAATTAGAATTTATACATAAATCAGATGCATAGTTAAATTCAAAAACGATCAGATTTTGTTTAGAAGGCTGTGACCATGCTTTAGCTTACTACAAGAAGAGGGTTTTTTTCCTTAAATAATTTTATTTGTTTGTACTGGCACAGTGTGTTCAGCACAGGATCTATCTCTATGCCCAAGTCATCTGTTAACTTCATCCACTTTCTCAGATGTTTATAGTTCCCTATCCTATATTGAGTGAAAAATGGACACCAAAGCCACAGGGCAACCTGAGCTGACCTAATGTTTGATTGCCTCCATCCCAAGTCGTGGGTGAGAGCTGGTGCTGATTTCCAAAGATTATGCACGGCTTGTACTTGATTTCCATTTGACCTGCAGTGTTTAATTTTGTTCATCAATGAGTTTCTGGATCATCTTTTTTGTTTGTTTGTGAGTGGGTGAGGTGAGTGCACCATATGTAGGGCTGGGTCCACAGGAGGTCACTGGAAACTGTCACCTACTGAGGGGCCACCAAGGTACATTTTAGATGTGGAAACGACCCTTTCATCCGTGAGCACTAGGAAGCACCTCAAAATTCAAAAGATGCCAAAATAAAAAAAAATATTCCTAATAAAAACTAACCAATTTGTCTTCATTATTTTATTTGACAAGTATTTTTGAAAATGTAGAGACTTTGGTTTTCAGAGAGAAATCTGGTAAGACTTCATGCTGGTGATATAGCAGCTCTGGTGTCCATATGTGTCCTTAAATAATGACACAAACATAATATTAACAACAGATATGATTATGCCTTTAACAAGTACCCTAGGAATAAAAGATTTCTGAGCAATCACAGCAGCGTGCTCCCAGGAGCCTGTTCTGTCACCTGCATTGTCATCCCCCATGCATGGCTGAAGATTCATTCACATGATCAAGGTAAATAACATCAAGGTGAAATTATCTCAGTCCATCAGGCAAAACAACAATCAACTCTCCCAAAGGTCTGACAGTGTCAGTAACCCAAAGAAATTCCCTACACTCCAGAATTCACCTTTCTCTGTGTGTGTGTACAAACATGGCCATCTCATATGTTGCTTAATCCTGTTAATAGAAGAAACACCTCTATTTCCAAACAAGCATTTCAAAGATTGTTACAAAGGAAGATGTAGTTACTGGATGCTGTGGAGAGTCACCCTTATTTACATGAAGGTGCTTCCTGTTAGTGTGGTATCCTCCATTCCCTGGCCTCCTATTTTGTCTGGTGCATGTGGTTAATCAGATTCCTAGTAAACAGGAAGGACACTTGAAAGATCATCTAAATAAACCCTCTTGTGTATAATTCTCTGGTAGGTTAATGAGGAAGAAGTTGGCCAAAAAAAGGAAATTGTTATATGCAAGACAGTAGTTCTTATGAAAGCAAAATTGTCTTTGCATATGAGACCTCCATGCTGACTAAAACCACTCTATAAGTAAAAGTCTAAACAAAAGGAAAACCTAAACTTGGCTGTTACGCATGTTTTCTCACAAGAAACAGCACACATATGTTCAGTCCCCACGTGGCCCCAGGTGAAGCCAGAGGAGTCACACAGAAGGGATTATCTTGCAATCCATTTGCAGTTAAGTGCTTTGGCACCTCTGCTCCCTTGTCAGCTGGCTTTATGACTCCATCTGTGGACTTTACACCTCCAAGATGCCCAAAGCACACACTGTGGTCTGGCACTGGGCACATCATAAGCAAATGCTAAAAAACTATCTAGCTTAAGATGGACAGTAAAGCTGCTGAAAACTCTGCATCATTTGTCAACTTTTTGTCCAAAAACTCTCAGAGGCTCTTGTTATTCATATTAAATTCTATTTTCTAACACTGAAATTGTTCAAATAAGCAATGCTATTTTACTTTAGTTCTCAGATTGGCCTTTATTCCATCCAGATGTTACTGCTCATACTCCTGTCTTCATTTAGAGCAACACTTTGTAGAATACCTAATCTTTAAGTCACTTTTACTTTAATTCACCGTTATATTTTTTTAAATTACTGTGTTTGACATAAACCACTGGCTGGTTTCACAACTGTGGTGTCTCCACCTTTGGCAAACTCTTCACTTAGTTGTTCCATCCATGTTTAATGGAATTGCTGGAACCACTTAAAATCCATTAATATATTACAATTTAAAAGCACAAATCATATTTGGTAAATTAGTGCAGTTGAGAAGACTGAATAACTTCTACTCATAAGGAACCAAGTCCATTGCAAATGTGTAACTATAATTTCTAAAAATGTTAAAGATTTTCCACAAATATTCAGAATTAAATCTATATTTTGAATTATTTATCCACTTCTGAGTGGATAGTTTTCATTTGCTAACACATTCTATGGCCTTTATGCATTGAATTTTTTCTCACTAACTCTCAGCTAAAAATTCATCTTTACACACTATATTAAGCAATTATAATGGGTGGGGTTTTTTGTGTACTCTTGCATATGTATTATCCTCATCCATTCCACATAAAATAAAACATTCCTCAGGGACTAGATCGTCTGCTTATGCCCCTTATTGAATTCCATGTTGATGTGCCAGACAAGTACCATTTCTTGGCTTTAGCCAGCCAAAGAATAACATCACCTCACAGCCAGTGTTGAATGTTCAGCTGTTCAAAATGAAAATCCCTTGAAACAACCTCAAAGTTTTCAGTTAGAGTCTTCAGATGCTTTTTTTTTTTTTTTTCTTAGAACTTAGAGGACTTAAGAATGTAGATTCTTGAATTAGACTAAATCAACAAATTTAAGTAGTGAGGAAAGTTTGGACTAAATGTTTTGGGAGCCAATTTCAAATTTATAGAAATTGTAATTTTATCATGAAAACACATCATAATTTTCAAACATAACACAAGCACTTAAAGAGAAAGTAAATAGTTACCACCCCTGCCTATAGAGCCAAGTCACAGCAGGGTTTATACCCATGCTAAGCAAGGGGAAGTGCCTTGGTGTGGCATTAAATGAACTCACCCACTGCCTGTCGAGACTGTTGCTGCAGTCTCCTAATACACTCCACAGCTCTGGCCAAAATCTGACCCTTGTTATACCAGAAGTATACTAGAAGCTGTTCTGGAGTTTCTCCCAAGTAGCCAAGACAGGAATTGATCCTGGTATACTCAGTTCTCTCAGTCTTATTGCTGGTTTTGGGGGAGGTGATGAAAAAAGCAATATGATCTACCTCAACCTGCATCACTGAGACTTTCCATCCCAACACCCTTGACATATTTGCACATCCTCCACTCACCCTTTTTTCCCAAAATAACAAGCAATGCTGAAACCAAACATGATAGCTATAGCTACCTCAAAAATACACCCTGCCTTGAATGTTCCATTTCTTTCCTCCTCCCCAAACATGGCCTGCAGAGCATTTTGCTGTTGAAACACTTCTGCACTTGTATTATCTTTGCTCATTTTCTCCTCCATTTTCCCTTTCTCTTGTGCCCTTTTCCTAGGAGAAAGTTACTTGCTGGAAAGCTGAATGTCTTTGGGCTTGTTCTGGAAAGGAGTCAATTGCTGCAGGTGTCCAAACTTGCCAGAACCTGATACTTCCTTACAAGCCAGGGTGGGGAAGCAGTTTCATATTTCACCTCTTCTGCTATTGCAATGGACTCGTGGAAATGATGTCTGTTTGCAACAAAAAAAAAAAGGATCCAGAGAACTCCCAGCATCTCTTGCTGCTGTTTGGTTTGTGCTAAGAAGCACTATTGCCTCAGACGCCCTGAATCAGCTTCAGCTGCAGCATAAAGAGAGTAACACTGTGTTTTTTTCTCCCTCCAGAAGAAGCACAAACTCCTTCCTGGAGCTTACTCCCTGCTCCTCTCAGCCATCAGTGTGGAGCCACACCATGCAACTCACACATCCCAAGCCATAAAAAGTCCATGCAGATCTTATCTTGTTCCAATTTATTGTACTGCTCAGTCTCTCAATGGGTCTTTGAGACTTTTTCTCTCTTTGGAGGCCTATGGGACCAGAAAGAAGCCAAATATTCAGATCTCAGGGCTCCCCTAAGAAGGATCCAGTTTCCAGAGAGGGATATTGATTACAAGCAGCATTCAAGCAACAATGTGTTTCAGGTGTTTGCTCTCAGGCCAGCATGGAATAGAAACAACAGCCCCAGCTTTGTCTCAGCAGCTTTACACCGTCTTGGCTTCTCCAGTGAGCTTTCCTGATTGATGTGAAAGAGAGAGAAGAGAAAAAGAAAGATATGTAAGGGCTACAGGGTTTTGTAGTTCACGCAGCCAAGAAGCAAGAAGGAAGAAATCCTTCAAAAATCTTCAAAATGCAGTGTAAGACTGAGTAAGGGATTTGATGGCACTGATTTGCTGTCAGGGAAAGAGACAAGTATGCACCAGTAGAAACATCTATTTTCACTGCTGTTCTGATAGACAAGATACAGTTTTTATGATTGGCCCAGACCTTCAACAATTCTGGTTTGTCCCATGTCACGTTCAGCTCATCTGTCAGAGAGCTGCAGGCAGTGTTATCTTTATCAAAAGAAAGAAAAATCATGCCAAGAATTCAAACTGAAAGATGTGATCTGCCATAATAAAACAATTAATTTTTTTCCTCTGACTTTTCCCAAAAATGCGAAAGCTGTGCTGTCTCCAAATAAAAAAGACAAATGAGACTCAAATCTCCATTATGTTAGCAGAAACCACCTGGAGTTAATTACAACTAGATAAAGGGATGACTTGTCTTTTGGTCCAAATCTTCTGTCTTTGAGGCCCATGTCTGTTCCAAACCACACAAAAGAAAGATTTCAGCTCTGATTTATTCTGTGATAGGCGACGGAGGGCACTCATGTCCCTTCCACTCCTCACTCCTCCTGTGTGCTCCCATAGTTGCAGCCCTTGGTAGTACATGATTTGCCCAACCTTCATGATTTAACAGATTTTGGCAGGGGTGAACTGCACGACTTAATTAAAATGTTTCCCCCAACAAATAATGTGTGTATTCTCAGGTATCCATTTGTACTGGTTTTCATTCTTCCAGGGCTTCCTTCCTGCAGGAAATAATTTTTTTAAATCAAAGTAAAGAACACACTTTTCCCCTTGGCCACTAGTGTCAGTATCAGTTGCACATTACAGTTTGATAGGAGTCCAGAGCCTATTTTTCTATAATAAACTCACCCTTGGAGATCTTTCCTTTCAGACAAATCTACTGTTCTGATTCACATTAGAGACAGGACAACACAAAGAATGGTCTGACAGCACATTTTGAAAGGAAACTGTTTTTAAGGGTGGCAGAAAACTTTGGGGTTTTATATCTGATGTACCCTAGCTTGTTGGCAATTTTTGTGTGTGCACACCAGACCTGATGGCAGGATTACTTGCCAGAAATGCCATCCAGCTAAAGTATGTCACATTGATTGTACACTATCTCCTAAAGGTTTCTAAGCAGTGACTTCATCAGGGCTCTGACACACACTTAGTAGTTCATGCAGACTAACATTATGCAGAACTTCCTTTTTTCTAAAGGCTGTTTTTCATGTAGAGAAGGGATCCAAGGCTTATCCCAGACTAGGTCCCTTTGATTAAACACAATGTAATTCTATTTTTCCGCTGTGTGCCAACAATAATCACCATATATATCAGTTCAGCCACATAGCTGTCAAATTTAGATGCTGCATTTACTTTTCTAATGCCATTATCAACCAGATTTGTTCACCTAATTTCAGTGTAGTTACAAGACAAAGCCATACTATGGACTTCTTGTGCTACTGTCACATCTAATTTAATAATTTTCTGCTAAGTTAAAGTCTAACCTGCCAGGCTTTTGACAAATCAGAAAACCATTTCACTCTTTCTTTAACATCTAATCTCACACAAGGGTTTTTGAACAGACAGACTCTCTGAGTGATCCACTCTATTCCTGCTGTTACAGAGAGGGAAAAATATATGAGCCTGTGTCTTCCAGACAATGTGAGAGCTGTGACCACATGCAAAGAACCAAAAAGCTGAAGGAGGATGCTACCAAATCACATAAGTTTTTAAACATGCTGGTTTTATTCATAATTAAGTCCCTTCCTTGCCACCAGGTGCATCTCCACAGCCTGAGGTGGAGAGCTGTCAGGAATTTTTCCTGAGGGGCACAGCACCCCACAGAAGAGCTTGGCTGCCAAGAACAGTTCCTTTATTTTACCATTTAAGTGCTGTCTAACAGTTTTCTGCTAATGTGCCTGTAAGTTTGAAGCTGGCATGTAGCCATAGACTTTATTCATTTAAACGCTCCAAAGCTCTGTCCTCCCTGTTTTCCCTTATTTGTCACTTGCTCCTACACTCCCTTTGCTGCAGTTTCCTGGCCAGCATCAGTGAACAGCAGCAAGGTCGTGGTATGGCTTCAGGATCCCTGCAACTACAAAAAAAAAAAGGTAGAGCAGCATCCCTGTAGCACGGGCTGGTAATCCACTGCTGCTCTAAGGGCACAGAGTTCCAGCCACTTCTCAGAGTACCCTAGGAGAGGATAGAGAGAGGTGGTAGCAAAGGGTTTGACAGGAGGTTTTAAGTCATCTGAGGGTCAGTATGAGAAACTGTGTTTGGCTGTGGAGGAGGAATTCAAAATGCAGAGATGTCAGAGTTGTGCAGAGTCTTGCTGGGGAAATGCTCTGAGCATCAGCCTTGAGTGAAACCCAGCAATCTCCACAGCTTGATGAATATCTGCCATTTTGACAGGAAATGCCAAATGCCTTGAATCAATTATGTCTCTAACCTTTTCCTGCTGGAGAGAGTGCATCGGCCCGCCCATTTGAACTAACGAAGCCTGGGCAAACAAACAAGAACTGAAAAGGGTAAAGTCATTGCTGTTAATCAATCTTCAGTGAAATTAATGGGTATTTCCACTCCTTCTGCCACTTTACCCCTGCCCCAGTTTACTTCCACAGAGCCCATATTTCAAATTATTTTGCAGTTGCCTCACCATGTAAAAGCCTCAGAAAATGAAAGAAACAGGAATCCAACAGCAATAATCAATATTGCTGAATATTGTGAAGTGGCAGATTTAAGTTGCCTTGGAAAGCTGCACCAGATAAGGAAGCAAGGCTGCTGCTGGGGAAGTGCTGTCAAAGTGGTACCACACAGGGACAAGCAAATCATGGTGACAATCCCAGACTGGCCTCCAAGGGGCAGTAATGTTGGAGCAAATCAGAACAGCCAAACGGAAAATTAATAAATAAACAAACCTTTAAGCAGAGAGAGGCTTCCATGGGAAGGCCATGAAAGGCCAGAAGAAGCACAGGAGATAACTAGTAGCAAAAGTCCAAATGGTTCATTTGGCCTTTCAGAAACTCTGGGAAACATTCACCAGAAATTATTGTCCTCAGGTTCTCTGAAGGGAAAGAATATTTAGATTAGACACACTTCATGAAGGAATTATCACGTGGACCTTCAAACCAAGTGCTGATATGTTCTTTACAGGCAGAACTTCCAACGCAAGAACTGAGCATTGGCCCTAATTTGGAGTTTGTCTCTTTTATAGACAGCAGGGAGAAAGTAGCATTGCTGAAATCCTCAAGTATTATTTAAAAAACTGAGCTTAGCTGGGCAGAATGATCAGTAAAACTTGAAAAGGTTTAGAAATTTGGTGAGAGAATGAACTAATGCCAAATCCACTGAGAGATACTACTCCCTCACAAATTACAGCTGATTTATAGAAGTTTGTTATAAGTAGTCTTGTCTGAGACAAAGTACCTACCACTACACTACTGGGCAGACTAGAAGAGTTTTAAAGGATTACCCTTTGATAATGATCTCTATCCAGATATAAATCAAATTCTAAACTGAAAAAATCAAGTCTTCTGTTGAGGTGATTATTTGAAGCACAATTTTGGCTGTGTTCTTGATAGCTGTATTTTCACTTTTTAATTTTTTTTTTCTCAGAATCCTTCATAAAGTTTGGCATGGACTAAGTTTTTTTATTTAAAAGAGCCTGTTTACATGATTGCATGTGAATATACAGAATATCTTACATTTAACTGTTATTTGCACTGAACCACAAATTCCAGGGCAAGAGAGCTCTTTATTTAAGTAGAATACATATTCCCAGATTACAATTTCATTGCAAGCTTCCAGTCAATATTCACTTTTCCAGCAAAGGGGAAAAGTGGCACAGAATTAAAGATCAACTGGTAAATCCCCCTTTCTTTTATCTGTCCCCAGCTTCACAGGAGAATCTGAGGAAATTGTATTCACACTGGGACCTGCTGAGGCACTGAAGAAAAGTAGAGTGATGCCTGGCAGTGCTGAAAATTACTTTGTGATATAGGAAAGCTTCCTGTGATGTTTCCCAGAAAATCTAAGGCAAATTGCTCTTCTGGAAGATGTTTTCAACACACAAACTGGCATTTGGGCAAAGCTGGCCTTTGCCCAGGAGACTCTCTGTCCTCGTTCTATCAAAATAGCAGGTAGGTTTTGAGAATGTACATTGTATAAGCACAGACATATGTTTAAACATGCTTAGTTTATTTATTCATCTGTATCCACAGATCCCAGCAGCCAGGGAGCCACTGGGCTTATGTTAGTGTAGCTGCCTGATTTAAAAACACTGATCACCAGCTTGCACAGGACACAAACACACTGAGACAAGTCCAGACTATGGACTTCATTTTGATACCTGACAAGGATGTTAATGTTCAGCAATTAATGCCAGTGTTCAGAGGGAAAGTTATTAAGTGAAGATATTTACTTTTAGGTTGTTTCCTAGAACTAAATATCAGAGCAGAAGAAGGAAGGTGAAACATCTGAAGTTAAAAAAATAAAAAACAAGTCCAAACAGTTACTTTTTCCCAGGAATAAAACTGGACATGTCTTTGGGGTTCTGAACAGCTGTTTGTACAACTAGTGAAGTAATAGCTATCAATAATGATCTGTAAGAACATCATTAGAGTTCAGATCTAACACTCTTAAACCAGCTGATTTCTAGAGTTTGGAGAATCCTTTGTGGGTGACTTCATTGACTCAAGATTAATTTTGCAATTAGATTTATACTTTTCCTACTTTGGAGAAAGAAAGCTGGGATCTTTCAGAAACAGAGAGCTGACAAACTGTATTAATTATAGCAGTGAGTCTCTCAGATCAAGCCCTGCCAAAGGGCAGCAAAGTGGGTAAAATACTCCAGAAGCATAAAATAACATTTTCTGCAGCAAGTCACTGCCCTTTCATCGTAAATCTCCAAGATCTTTTAACCTTTGGGATATATTACTTTCACAAAAAATAGAGTTGCTTACTTAACTTCTCAAAGAATTAAGTGTATGGAGACAAGTTTTTTCCAAGAACTTTACTCAAAATATTTTATGGATTACCTTTCCCAATTCCTATTCCTAAATTATTGCAAATGCAGCAGCCTGTCAATTGCAATTACTGAGAGTGAGAGATGACCAGTAGGTCACTGTTCCCAGATATCCTAAACATGTCAGCTTTCATTATTTTATCTTAATATCATCCCTTCTCCTATTGCTGTTTGCATTCTACCACACACTAGTGCCTGTTGCTTTTTTGGGTCAAACTCGAAGTTATTGAAAAATTTATAGCTAGGCATGAAAACACATTCTTGAAAGCAGTAGGTGACTGGTAAAAGCTATTGTTTGGGGTAAAGCATAACTGAATGTCTAAGCTACTTTAGACTTGTCCCTTGTTTCTCAAAACTTTGATCTCCCCAGGCCCTCTCAGTACTCCTATAATTTGGGATCCAGCACCAAAGCCAGAAATGTTACATTTCTGTGTTCTTACTAACTGGTACAGAAAGCAGAAGTACTTTGGTCCTTGATTTTGGTGAAGTTTTCACAAAGAGATTATTCTTTCAGGAAGTGTGAATCCATGTGCCCAGTGATGACCTCTCACTGCAGCTGCTGTGTGTCTCAGGGAGGATAGGAGTCAAATAAGGCGAATTTCTGTCCTTCTTCCTCTCCCTCCCAGAGCTCCCTGGCCTGGCAGTTTGCCAGGATCCACAGCTGGGGTCAGATAGGGAGAGCAACTGAGGTCCAAGGTCAGGCTACAGGGCTAGTGGGAGACGTTTGCTGGGGCCTGGAGGGGAGAGGAGGTGGGGAATGTAATGAGCTCGGAGAAGGGGGATCTTGACAGAAAAATGCACTGAGGACAAGGAGATGAATGAACACGGGCTCTCAAAGAGCAGGGAAGTTTTCTTTTTTCTGCAGAAGCCAGACCTCATTTCTCTATCAAGCTATACAAACATAAGCTAGAAATATAGTGAAAATACATTTACTGAGTATAAGCAATTGAATTAGAGAATACAATGGAAATTAATTCACCAGCAGCTGCCCTGAAATCACCGAAAGTCAATTTATCTTTGCCACAGGCCATCACATGGGAAAAGCTTCCTGTTTGGTTTCTAAAATGTTGTACTGTGGAAAAAAATAAAAGGATCCACTGGGGTTTTTGAAGTTCCTGATATTTTATACTAAGCTGTGACTACACCCAGTGTGCACATTTCCCATTAGCCAGCTTTGAGAGAATGAAGGTAAGTTGTTCCTTTCCTACCTCAGGATGGGAAAGCTGGCAAAAGAAGGTTCTGAACTGGGGAGAAAACTTCAGATATCTTCGGTGACAGAAAATATATCAGGCTAGCATAGGTAAGAGCTATTTCTAATAAAAAATGTACCAGGAAGCATAAACAGAAAGGTTCTTTGGCTTACTGCAAGACTTCAATTGATAACACAGTTAACAAAGAGACAACTCCACAGGGATGCTCAGATGCAGTCAAGATGGGCTTCTTACAAAGCTAAGTCAACATGGCACAGAAAAAAGCAGTCCCCAAGCCCTGGGGCCGAGGCCATTCCAGGCCACCGCACTCTCCACAGGGAATCTTTTTGCAGTGGCATTTTGCCATGTGTCAGCCCTTTGTTTTACCAGCTTCCAGCAGCCTCTGTGCTCCTGAGTTGCTCTGCCTGGACATCTACCTACAGCAGAGTTTGCTAGGCAAAGGCCAATGGTGAGCATGGCAGTCAGGATGTGGGCAGGGGGAAAAGAAAAAGCATGGATACAGGGAAAGAGGCTGGGAGCCAAGGGAAGTGCTGTGATCAAAACCAGAGAAACCAAAGGAGGGGCAGGCTCACAGCAAGCAAAAACTTGAGATACAAGGTGAAGGGACTTGTCCATTGCTGAGAGGAGCCCAGGGACCTGACCAAGAGAAGAAGGACTAAAAGACAGGAGGTAAGAAAAGGGACCTGTGAGCACAAGACTCAGCAGCACACAAGGCATCACCTCTAGCACCTGTTAAGGTACCCTTGGCCAGGTAGGGTGCTGCAGTGTGGAGGGCACTACTGCATGCAGCCTCTCAGGACACAGCCTGCTGGCAGCCTGCACCTCGATTGCCTGAGGGAGCCAAGAGGGGACAACTGCACCTCAGACACCTTTCTGGGAAGTGCATTTGCTGTTATGAAATACAGCAGTTGTTCTCGAAAAGCAGTATAATCCCCTATTTGCTACAAGGCATGAGAAGAACTGGGCTTAGCACCACCCCCTGCTTAGCTTTGAGCTAACAGTGCAAAAGAAAGAATTCTCAAAAAAGCAGCTTTGAAGCCTGGTTTTTTTCCACCTCTGGCCCTATATGGAGCAGTTCTGCATGTGCTGGGCAGTTGCAAGCGTGCCCTCCGTTTGCACAGCTGTGAGCTCTGCAGTTTAGTGCTCCCACAGAAAGATTTGCCTCACACAAACAAACAAGATACCTTTGGTGTGTTATTAAGGAAGAAAGGCACTTTTGTTTGGTATAAAGAAGTGAGTCAGGTTTCTTTACTACTTTCTTCATATGTGATTAGAGAGGCTGACAAAAATAATTTTACAGCAAAAAAAATAATCCCAGTTTCTCCAATTGTTTTGCAATTATATTCTTTCAGTCAATCTCTGCCATATTAAGAGTTTTCCTTTTGTGTCTACAGCTGCTGCCCCCAGCCCACACCTCTCCCTCTTTGAGTTTTGTAATGACTCAACCCCAGGAGGTGGCTCAGGCATGACCATAAGCTCAGTTGATATCTGAGCTGTGTTACTGAAAGCTGCTCCAGAAAGAGGAGGCTCAGAAGAGCAGATCCTCTGAGCCCTGACGTCACAAGGGAAATTACACATTCTGCACTCCTAAAAGCACTGGGGAGATGAGACTTTCAGATGTGTCAAAACAACCAACCTAGCCATCAATCTTTTCCTACAAGGCTTGTACAACAGCCCGTTTGCCACTCATCCCTAAAGTGTGACTCTCCTGACATTGTAAAACCATCTGAGCTAAAATATGGGGAAGTCAGACAAAATGTTACAGACGAAAGATTCCTTATTTTTGCAAAATAGGCATGCTTTATGAATGTTTTACAAGGGAAGCTGCAACTCACCCTCTGCACTAGGCACTTGGAGCTTCTGGAATGATTTCCCAGCAAAAGCAAGCTAATAACACTATGAAGGATAAAACAGTGGTTGTGTAAGAAAATACTTTGAATTTGGAATTAAACGAAACCTGAGGCAAAACTAGCATTCAGGACACATCCTGAATCATTCACTCTGCTGTCTTTACAACTGAGGAGATCAGCACAAAGCCAGCCCTAGGAGTGGTTTCACCAAGTCCTTTTGTACAGCCCACATGCACAAGGCCAGCTGTGCTGCTTCGTGTGGGGAGAAAATGTCACAGCTCCCCTGCCTGTTCCTGCAGAGGTCCTGGTGTTGTTCTCAGCTGAGGCCATCTAGGAGGCTGTTAGTCTGTTCAGCCTTTTTGCCTAAGCCTAGAAGAAGCTCCTTGTGTCCACTTTTCCCTGTACAATACTGCCTTACTGCATCTGAACTGGGCTGGCTCCTTGGCGAGTCTCTTCTCCTGGTACAGACCATAGGCATTTCAGTAAACCTCTGTGCACTGATAGCTCCCTTCCTCTCATATACTGAGCTTTATAATGTCAAAAAGCACAGCACAGAGCTTTCTGCACTGTGTAATCAGTCACATGGACAAGTTTGGGCAGAGGAGGGAAAATGCAAACAGCAAAAACCTGTCCCTCTTGAATGAAGAGAGCACCATAATTCTATTTACTACTGACACATAAGAGCTGCAAATGGCAGCACAGGTTCATGGCTGCAGCTCTGCAGTGCAGAATCCTAGTGCAAAATCACCTGGAAAACTCCATGAGCCTAAGAACTGACAAAGCCTGAAGGAATGGGAAGAGGAATACACCCCATCAGGTGCTCTGGTTGGTGTTTGCTCAGTGGAAAACTCAGAGGTATGAAATATCCATTTACGCTACATGGGACTGACCAAGGATCAGTGAATCCCATCCCAAGCACTGTCTGCTCTTCTCCCTCTTGCTGGGTGCTTTGGAGCCTGGTTGACCAGTGCATCCCTGACCAGACCTTGTACCCATGGATGAAGGCTCCTTGGGAGCCCTGTGCAGCGAGGTCCCTGCACAAGCACGTCCTGCACATGCCCTGGGAAAGCAGCAGGGAAGGGGATTGGGGTGCCCACCATTACCCACTGCACCTTCCACTTCCCATGGGACTGCCACACCACACTTGACTCTTTTCCTTTGGAAAAGGAATGTCACTGTCAATGTCAATCTTACAAGATGGTGTAGAATTTGGTATTTGCCAAAACCAGTCACGGTAGAGTCTTACTGGTCCTATTTCTTTGCTTGCACTGCAGGACATCAGACACATCACCTTGGTGCATCAGCCTGCAGGTGAGAATATCCCAAAATAACAGTTATCTCTACTGTGGGGTTTGCTGGCATGTGTGAGGGCTAGCAGCAGGTTTACACAGGGAATGTATGCAGGAAACAGCAGCCCTCAGCCTGTGGGGGAAAACAGGGCCTGTTTTTAACAGGATGCAGAGAAGCATGACAAATCACTAAGTGTGGTTTTATGGGCTTGTGTGCTTTATTGTCCTATTTTTCCTTAAGCTCCTGTCTTCAGATGTTGGCAGCAGGTGACAAGCTCTGTAGACAGATACAGAGAGAGACAACTGTGTGAGTACCACCATGCAGGGTGAAACTAACCTCTTGCTCATCTTTAAACTGAAATGACAAGGAAGCTGAGATATGGGGGCAGAAAGCTCCAAGGTGGAAGGGCCAACAAAAGAAATAAGAAATGGCAGTGGTTCAGTGGAAGATGCTAACAATTTGGAGTGTTTTCTTTTGGAAGCAGAGAAATGAAGAAGTGATGACAAACAGAGATAAGGGTAACCTATCAACATTCCTTGTAAAGCATATGGCCCTGTAAATGAGAGTTCACTGCCTGATAGCATCCATTATTGTACATTCTCTATGCTGTGGGACTTTTCAGCAGATGCTGCTGAATCTGCCTCTCCTGCTCTGTGTTTTATTATATGGATTACAGCCTTCAAAGTTGTGAGCCGGCTTTCTTTAGATTTAAAAAAAGAAAAAAAGGCGATTGTCTGAGCTGTTTTCAAGTTGACTTACAACTAGCGTGACCCTGAGATCTTCAGACAAAGCATCTTGCCATTTATTTACTTCTGAACTTCTCCCCCAAGTTGTTTAGGACCAAACAAGTATGGAAAAACTGAAAAAGCACCACACTGGAAATCAGCATCCTGATAATCTGAAATCTGAGTAACACTTTCAAAAAATTCCTTTGATTATGGTTTGCTGTAAAATACACAGCAAAGCCTGGCAGGGGCTGGGGTTTTCCACCTCACAGAGCCCTTTCCCCACACTTTTCTGTCTGTTGACACTGAGTAGGGCAGGTCTCTGGGAGAGCTGTTTTGTCAGATGGGGTGGGTGTCTGCTGGGAGACGTGGTTGATAACTGGTGTGCTGGCCCCATACAAAGCATCACAGAATGCACCACAAAGGAACAGACTTGCAGACTTGCACTCCTTATTTATTTACACAGTAGCTCATGGAGGTCTAAATGAAAAAAAAAAAACAACCAACAAAACAAAACTTCAGGTGCCCAGAGGATAATGCCACCAAAATTATTCTGGTGCCAAAAAAGACTGAGTAGTCAAACCTGTCAGATTCTGGATTTCTCTGTGCAGGTCAGCTAAAAAAGTTTACTTTTTCCAGTTTTTAAAGCAGGCATCTGTTATAATTTTGTTATTATTTGTCACTTGATTTACCAGCAAGATACCCAAGTGTCAAAGCCTATACAGAACAGTAGCCATCAGTCTGACAAGGCCACCTTCAGCATGCTAGGTGTCGCTTTCAAAATGAATACTGTACTTTTGAAGTAAAACTGAGTTTCCTGGTAGTAAGTCACATTTCCCAGCCATCTCTTGCTCTTCCCAGGAGGTAGTAATTGAGGTTCGGAGCAGCCATGCCCTGCTGGGGCTGAGATGCAGCCAAACAGTCACAGAGGGGGAGATGGGGAAGAGAGGACAGGCAGAAGGGGTCCAGGGAGGATCCATCTCCCCTAATCACCTCCAGCAGGGATGGCTCACAGCAGCACAAAATCACTGAGGGGAGGAAAATGCATCCCATTTCAGCTGAAGATCTGTTTCATCCTTGGAGGACCTAGCTCATTAAATTAACTAGGCTGTTTTCTGTAACTTATTTCTAGTCTGCTATAGAACATATCTCCATTGTGTTGCAGCCCACTTAAGATATATGACAAAATTTTGAGGCCTTAATTAGAAAAAATCAAATTAACTTGCTTTAAAGAACTTTTGAAAACAAGCATATCAAAGGTTCCCACTATTTTCTTTCAAGACTGAAGTGTTTTCCTTTCTAGGAAAGGCTTGGTTTTTGCTACCTCTGTGTTTGCTAAAGAATTTTTCTCTTAGCATACATACAGTTTCCCAAGCTGTATTTCTCTGTCTCCAATCAGTAGAAGAGTCTGCAAAACACTTAAAATCAAGGTAACAATACTCACCAAGTTATTTGAAAGTACTGTGAAAGTGCCATCAAAAAACATGTGATTATATAATGAAAAGACTGAACAAAATATATAATACACTGAAAAAAATTCCATTTGAAGTAACATGAAATCTGAAGTTGCTAAAGTAACTTTTTCAAATAAAGCAATGAAATTAGCTTTCCACTGAATCATGAGCTTCTTGTTTAAGTGAAATGTTTCTTTAAGAAGAGCAAGAAACCAAGCTGAGTGGAAAGATCTGTTTTCCCTCTTTAATTAATCCCTGTCCCAAACTTTGAAGACCTTTCTGCCCACTGTTTTAAAGCAACATAATTTATCTTGAGTACTAGGGATCCATTTAGTGGTGTCCACACTCATTCAACTCTTTCTGCAAAGTCAGTATCCCCCCACCCTTGATAAGACTGGCAGATTTCAGTCCAAACTATCACTGCTAAATGTCTTCACAAACATCAGTCTGGCCTCGAGTGAAGGGAAGGGCTGGGTAGGACGGCATGGAGCTTAAGAAAATGTTGGAGGCAGATTCACATGCTGCTTGGTTTCTATCTTCTTGCAGGGCAAAATTTGCAAAGCTGTTGCAATGCTGCGATTGCCTTGTCATCTCAGATGAATTATCAAAAGCACTTGGCTACTCCTAAGACATAAGAATGATTTCCTGCAAAGTGTTCAGATACAAGCTTGTAAGGAAGTTATCTATTTATTTCACTGGGAAAAAAAAATTGACTGAAGTCATAAAACTGGTAATGCAGTTAATCATGATATTAAATCTCAAGTGAGAATGTGTTTCATAAAAGAAAACATATTCCAAATGCAGCAAAATTTACAGTTTAGAAGAAGCACTGTATCATTAAGAAAACCTCTTAGTATAGCCATTTTCCCATTAAATGAAAGATTTTGATTGGAAAACCAAGCACATGAATGCAGTAACTTGACTTTACAAGGCATGGCACAAATTAAAAGGAGCATTCAACACTGAACATGCAATTTTTATTACAGTGATGCCCAGAAAGTGTTATTTCATATATCCAGGATTGTTAGAACTACCTTGGAAAAGTGACTCTTCACAAGATATTTGCTTCTAGCTTTCCACTGTAATTAAAAATTAACAGCTCAATAGCTGCTGTTAAAACGTATTTTCCTAGGACTTAAACTACAACTGCATTAAAGCCCAGCTGACCTGACTCTGAAAGTGAGGGTTGAAGAGATTTTATTTTTACCCAGTATAATGAAGTTTTACTGGTAACTAAAACTGATGAGAAAAATATAATCAAAACCAAATTTTGTTGAATATTTTATAGATATCATGAAAGACATATCTCCCGCTGTGTTTTTAAGGACTTGTTTCAGAAGTAGCATTTCAGTGCTTTATCAAAAACAGTTGGATGTTTCATTGGTTTTGGTTTCTTTTTTTTTCAACTGGGTGTTGAATGCCAACACTTGCTACTCAGCTTTTTCCAAACATTTGAATTAAATTGATATAAAGCAGGAAACTGCAGATAAACCCTCAATTCAATGTAATTTAACACCGGTTTCTCTCTGGTTTCAGCCTGATACTTTGACGATGCAGCAAACTGGCCAAAACCTATAATGGACAAGAGAGGGAGCTCTTTTGCTGCGTCTTCTCTGCAGAAGTGTGCTTGCTTTCCTTAAAATTCAAAACTGTTTCCAGGATTTCATAACACAGGAAACTGAAGTTATTTGTTCTGCAGAAGATTAAATATTGAGCAACGTTGTTTAAAAAAAAAAAAAAAGTCAAATAAAAAATCCTCACAACAACCCAAACCTAAACAAAAACAAACAAACAAGTTCAATTTGCCTTCACTTCCAAACTGTTACTCTTCTTAAAAGTCACCTTTTCATATTGAGTTGGAGGTCCTTCCGGCCCCCTTTCTGAAGTGTGGAGACTGGGAGAAAAAATAATCTTTTTTTTAAGGCTTCATCGCAAAAAATGAAGAAACCTTAAGGCTCTTCTTCTCCCTGAACATCCCTGGATTGCCCAGCCAAAAGGTTGACATGTTCCTGCTGCACAGCACTGCTGCTTGACAGCAGCTCCCAAGCTTTACCTTCCCCGGTCTCAGAGCAGCAGCTCTGCTGCACCAATAAAGATCAGATTGCAGGCAGAGCTGCTTGACCTGCCAGAGCAGGGGTGCTTCAGCGGTTCTGTCGCCAGGGATCAGATGTTCCACGCCCTCGTTCCCAGCACGTCCCTGCCCGGACAGCCAGCCTGGACCACGGCTCAGGCATCCTCAGCATCCCGTGGGGAGAGTGTGGGCACTGCTCGGCGTGGCTGGTGTGCCAGACCTCGGTTAAAACCCCTCTGGTGAGTGTCTGCTGCTGCCTGTCCCTGGGAGGGCACAACAGCACTGCTGCTACCCAAGAGAGGGCAGAGCGATACCCCACATCTCCCCCCGGCGCCTCCTCAGTTCTGGGAAAGATGGCAAGAAATACAAAGAATGCAACAAACAAATAAAGGATAGGCAGGGTTGGTGAGCAAGCAGAAGGTTGGGAAGGGTCAGAGGGATCACACACTGGGCTTCCCCAAACCCAGCCACGTCACAACTGCAAACACGGAGCTCCCTCCCTCCCAGCGTCAGACTTCAGGCTGGATTGCAGTGAGGAAAGGATCAGGCTCTTGAAGAGCCACATGCAAGGCCCAAACCCAGCATCTTTCTGATGTTCACTACAGCCAGCAGGCCATTTAAACATGAACTTCATGCTAGGTTTTAAGTTGAGATGTGCTTGCCTAACAGAGACAGACAGCAAACCCCAAGTTCTGAGCGTGGATAGGAATTTTAAAAACATCATTCCACTTTCAGGGAAACTGCAGCAGTTTCCTCACTCATGTCCGTGACTACTTGAACTCCCTCCTCCAAACAACCCCACCCAGAGATGGCTGCTATCCCAGGAAGTGTTTTACCTCAGCACAGCTTGTATTTTGAAGAGGCAGACTGCAAGCTGTACTCATATTTTCTGTTTTTCAATTTTTTCCTTTCTTTCCTAAGTGTACCATTTGACTCAAAACCAAGAGACACCTATTCCCCTGGAATGAAAAACATCAAGCTATGCTGTAAACAAATTAGGTCTTTGCTGGACTTAAACTCTAATGATGCTTCTTGTGCAACACAAGTGGACTGGTGACCATAATCTACCCTAGTTTTCTTCCTGTGACATAAATAATTCTCAGATCCCATAAATACTGACCTCTCTCCACTTTCTGACTAGAACTTGGCAGCTCTATTCCTGTGGGGCAGAGTCAGAGCCAGGAGAACCCCAAGCAACTCATGCTTGCAGGGTTGCATTATTCATCTGGGGATATCTGGGAAGAGTGAGCCCAGACCCAGTTCACTCTTCTGGGGCATTTCTGTGGCACCAAGAGACAGAGCGAGAGAGCAGCACTTAGTTTAGCCAACCTTTTGCATTAGGATTCTTGCAAGGGTGGCAAGGGGCAAGAAGGTAGAAGTTTCCTTAGCTGTAAGAAGACCACAGGATGAAGAATTAGAAAGAAGGCAGTACAATAAAAGCAAGTTTTTTAAGGTGTTGGAATAATGAAGATGCTGCTTTCACTTAGTCAAGATGAATGGATGCATTCACCACAGTCCTGATCTTCCCAGTACCAAAGCTCCAGCAATTTTAGGTGAACAATTCATGTAGTAGGACGTGTGTAATGCTATTTGGACATAGTGAGCACCTGGAACCCCCCAAAATTCTCTGCTCTAGAAGGAAAGCCTCTTGTTAAGAGTTACTTTGGGCAAAATAAAAGAAAATTCCAGAGGCGTGGCAAAACCAAGTCTGTGTACAGAGAGGTGAGCCCAAACCAAACAACCAGGGATCATGAGCACCGATACAAAGGATACGTACCTCATCACAACTATTCCCAAAGAGAGATTTTCCTGTTCCTATTTGAGGTCAGAATGTGCACAAAAACAAACTGACAGATGTAATCGATTACAACAAACACAAGGGAAGGGTGTGGGCAGCTACCAAAAGCCAAGAAGTGTAGTATGTCACAAGCAAATGTACAGCCTGGTGGACTCACAGCGCTCTTCCAAGCAGAGGTAAAACCCTTCCTGTGCAGAGACAATGGTAATCTTGGACCATTTCTTAATGTTAGTCAAAGAATTTGGCATTGCATGAAACACAAGTGAAGCTCCTGCTCCCACAGGCTGAACTCCTAAGTGTTGTGACATGTTTAGGAGGTCAATACAATACAGCACAGGATGGTTATTTATCCAGAATTCCATGACTAGCCTGGAGCAAAGCTAAATGCAGAGCTGAATCAAATAAAATTCTTGACTGACTGCAAACTTGGCCCAGCTGACTTTGTTATGCAGATTTTAATCACAGTAGTGCAAAATGGTTCTGTTCAGGCACAAATGCTTAACAGCACTGTCCTGGGGATAGGACAGTGTAGGAGGAGAGGGACCCTGGGCACTTCAGGCTGAGGACATATCTGAACTCTGCACCCCTGGGCAAACTCTCTGATCATTAGATCTGTATGTAACAACTGCCACCTACTCCTCAGGTTAGGTGGACAGGATTCCTACAATAAACACAGAAAAGGAATTCTGAATTATTTGCTCTTCTGGCAAGTTTCTCCCATCACCATTTTTTGCCACTTCTTATTCTCCAGCTGTTTTATTTTAAGCTAAATCATTCTTATTCTCCACGAGGACAAGCCCTAAGAAATGTCAAAGAGCATTTGAACCTCAAGAAGTGCATAGGTTGGTAATGAACACATTATCCTTCCTTTGTACCATCGGTTGGTGCAAGGCAAAGCAGGTCAAAGGGCAAGGCTTTTTCCAACTCCTTCTTGGGCTGCTGCTCTGTAGAAGGGACCATCTTCCACTGCCATGGAGGGAGGGAGGAAGATGAAGAAGAGACCCAGTCCTAAATGTTGCTGCAAAGCTCCTGTTCAGTACAGGATGTTCTTCAAGATGTTTGGAGCTTGTAGATGCTTGATTTTCATCAATGTTGAAACTGAAAGTCCAGTGTATTTTCTTGTGTTTTGTGACTAATTGAAGCTTATTTAATTCTTGTATTCTTTGCAAATTCTCTCTGCACAGATTTTCTGATGCCTAACAGTGTAGCGCTACATTTAGAGCGCTCAGAGGAAAAGGTCCTTTTCTTCTACTAACCTACTTTGGTGAAACTTTAAGAACATTGTTATATCCAAGACCCCTGCGTCTGTCAGGCATGGGAGGTGTTGGTAAGGGGTCAAAAACACAGAGAGGCAGACTCAGGCAGAGGCTACTCTGCATCTCCCTGAAAGGAGGCATGACATGTCCCTGTAAAGAAAAGCATTTCATAAAAAACGCTCTCCCATCCCTGTTTCTTTTTCTGGGTCTTCAAAATCAGTTGCAACAAAGGCACTCACTATTGCCCATGAGGCTTCTCTTAATCAGGTTTCTGTCTCTGGAAGGCATCACTTTTCCACAGAGCACTGGACGAAATCCAAAGCACAAATTATGAGATCCATATGAGGGAAACAGATGTTTCCAGGCAATGTTTATGGGGAACAGCAAATCTTTGGGGAGACATTGAATTACATTTTCTTTAAAGCAAATACTTAAACTGTACAATAAATATCTAAAATGTAAAGTGTAAAAATAGGGAGATTGACAAAGATACCTACACCTTTGTGTCTAAAAAAAAAAATTATTAAAAAGTGTGTGCACAGATCATATGCATTTTATGTGGGCATGGGACTCAAAATGTTGGACGCGTGGAGCTCAGGAAGGCCCTTTGGCCAGTGAGACTGCAGTGGGAACCACAGAGTCTTCAGGCATCCTGGAGCTGCACAAGGCTGCCCCAAGCCCCTAGCTGATCACACAGACCTCACCACCTCATTCCTTCACTCACTGACCAGTGAGTCCAAGGCCAGAAGGGAAGGAGCCTCTTACAAACAGAGTAGCTCATTACCATTTCAGGGAAAGATTCCTTTCTTTGGATCACTGGTTTGATGCAATCACAAGCTACCTCTCAGCCTTTGAAAAACCATCAGGCAGGGTATCTCCTGACCTCTATCAGTATGGCTTTTTTTCCTTGCAGTGTAATGCTTGAGGATAGGAACTGAGCCAAGTGAAAGAAACAGAGATCCCTGGACTGTTTTGTAGCTCCCATTATTCTTACCATTGTTTAAAATCAAACTCTACATCAGCATTTTCTGCCAGGGAAGAAATGAACTGCATGGGAAGAGCATCCAGCTTCTGAAACACAGTCAACATTTGCCAGCTGAGTAGCAGATGGATGGCACCCATTTGTACAACAGCTCCATAGCCTCATTTGAGAGTTCATGTTGACTTATGAAGCCATTTCTGCCTTGGAGAACTTACTCTTTTATGTAGATATTGGGCCCACACTTCAAATCATATATTTATCATCCTGTACTCAAAATGATCACGAAAGCACTGGCACAGTTTAATGGAAGCAAAGACTGTGATGTGTTGCAGTTGAGTCTTCATTTTGTACACTATTAATTGAATGTTACTGTACTGGCCTCAGTCTCCTCCTAAGCCTTCTCAAAAAAAAGTAGATGTCATTGCAGACTTGGTTAACTTCAGAAATGATAGAGAAGAAATCACTCAGAAATTATCAACTTTTCTGCTCCACATACTGGAAAATATCTGTGTAATATGGGTATTGGAAAGGGACTCAAAACTGCCAGCTGACTGCACAGGACACTCTCCAGTCCATCCAGCCTTAGAAGCCCAAAAGCAGGGCTGGTCATGCTGGACATGTGTTGATCTCTTGCACAACTACTTCAGTGTTTCACTATCATTTTCATTTGTGCAAAGAGACGTGATAGTGCCTGAGGCTGGCTCTGAGGCAGCTGTGTGTCCAAACCAGGCACAACAGAGTAAACCCACAACCTGGATAAAATGCTGACAGTCATGTCTATGCTAAGTGGTTCTTGTATTAAGTGAGGGGATGACAGACCTTCAAAGTGATTTTCTTTTTTCCCAGAGTCAAAATGTTTCTTTTAGTAATTAGTGTGCTCCAAAATCATTCATTGTTGTTGCAAAGTGAAAGTGCAGAGGAGTTCATGGCATCTCAGATAGACTAGTTAATAGGTCAGTGTGCCAAGTAATGTACTATATGTTAGTAACTCAAGACTGCCAAAATCAGGCAAATTATTAACCAGAAATGATTCAGAACTCAAACAACCTAGGTACTCTCAGAGACTATGGTAAAAATCTTTCACAGAATAAGTACTTCTCTCTTCTATAAGCCCAGGTCAGAAGTCTTATTGCCAGATATCTGTAATGAAGCAGGATTCTTCTTGACCAGTGTTTCTAGCATTATTTCATGCTATTTCTTAAAACTAATCTAGTATATGGTCTTTCTACTCTGGTTGAGGAGAGTTTCACCTGTGCCTGTTGAGGTCTTGCTGGTGAAATATTCTGATACTGTCCAGGATCAGCACATTCTTCACAAGCAGTTTTTATACTACTGTTGCTTGAGACTCAGCTGACACAGGTAGGTAGTACCTGCTAATTTGTACAGACAACTCTAAATGAAAGGGCATGAAAGGCATGAGGAAAACTGAAATTATTTTGTACTGTACTATTTCACTGCACAAAGCAGCTATATTTATTGTATTGAAGGCTAGAAATATTTTCAAAAGAGTGTAAAAATTCTGCTGATTTATTTGACAGTTTCTAGAAGAGGAAGATGTAACCCACTGCCTTTTCAATTGCCTTCTTCACCCACCACTGCTCTGTCTGCCTTTACACACAGTATTAAGGAAGCAATCAATCTGTTCCTAGCATTACAAAAGCAAAAATTCTTTTCCCTACCATCACAGAAGTCACCTGTTAACTCAGACTCCTATGTCTTTCCATTCCTTATTGGTACGCTTTCCTTAACCCTGTGATTCAGCTCTACTTGGATAGCAGCACCCCTACAGCTCCTTCCTCCCCTGCTTCACCTCACTATTCTCTAGAGTGCCACCAATCTGCTTTTAAAATTATTCAGAGGGATTTAGCTTCAGAGGGATTTAGATCTCCAGGCCTAAATTCTTACTCTGGGCACCATCTCAAGGGAGTGCTGTGAAACTTAATTTATCCATCACACCTGCAAAGCTGCAGCACAGACACAAAGTCCACTAAAACTTCTGGGCTAGGATTACATTTTGTATTCTTGTAGAAATCTTGTATAAATCAGCTACAAGGGAAGCATGAAACCCACTATATCTCAGTAAATACTGTTTCCTAGTAAGCATAATTCCTCTGAATGATGAAGAATGCTTATAAAATTTAAAATTTATATGGTTTTTTTTGGTAATTTTTTTTATTGTATGATTTATTTTTATTTTTTTTTAGTTTGTGCATGTTGGGGGTTCTCTTTAACCTAAAAAAAAAAAATCCAATTTTCATAGTTAACTTCTAGTCTTCTTGGATGCAGGGACCACCTTAAAAGCATAAATCAGGATATCAGGACAGCTGAGATTCAATTCATATCATCAACACGAGATGGTATCTTTTGCATTGAGGACTAGAAAAGGGTCTAATATTTTTAAACCAGTTTTTTTGATAAATTCACTCTAACTGGTAGTTTTGAGAACAGTAAAGAATATGAAACATGCTTCTCCCTGTTATGTTTAAGGAGGACTTTCAGTGAGGTCAACAGCAAGTGGGCCAAGGCAAAGAGAACATATTCACAAACAAAAGTCCACTAAACAAATACGAACTGCAGAGTCATTAACTGAGAAACAAATAGAAAGGTGTGGGAAGAAATACATTGGTATTGCTGGAGCGGAACTGGAAGCTGGAGTGGGAGATGAAGTTAACCAGCTGCCATTCACAAGTGGGCATCACCCTTTTCTCCAGGCAACTGGTAGCTGGGGATTATTTCCACCATCAGCAAATCCTACCTTAGAACAAAGGTTGGCTTTCATGCACCAAGGCAGGTCAGAAGGGACACGAGTGAGTTCAGGTGCCTCGTAGTTCATGGCCAAGATCTGCTCAGCAGCACCTCAGAGCACCAGGACAGACCACAGTGAAAGCTCCTCGCAGCCGTGGCTCCAGCTTGCAGAGAGCTGGGAACAGCTTCTCCATCGGAGGCTCGCACACAGGCAGGGACACGCTGCCCATCTGGAGAGGGGCTCGTTTGGCTTGGCAGTGGGGAGACCTGGTAGCCCATTGCTGACAGTCACCCTGGGGCCTGCTCTGCTCCCGTCTCCCCAGGCACTGCCTGCAAAGATTTTGTTTTCTGTTCTCCGAGAAAATGACTCCTGCTAGACTGCTGTAAACCTATCCTGCTCAAGGACATCTTGTTTGTGTTAATCCTGTAGATTAAGCACACAGCTTTTCAGCTGCGGCTTTGCGGCTATTGTTACCAGTAAACCCCTTACAAGGCTTGTGGGCCAACGCACATTGACTTCAAGGCTGTCACTGAGATAGCCTGAACAAGGAAGAGTCCCCAAGAATCATGAGAACTGACTCACACCAAATACTCTATGTTTTTAAAAAAAAAGGTTTGGAAGAGAATTGCCTCTTGTGATCTCTGCATCGAAGGGTCCCAGCTGTTCCTGGCAATAGGACACACTAAAGCCGACAACTGCAGGCTTGTGCAAGTACAGTGACTGCAAGAGCAGCTCAGCGAGAGCTGGAGCCTCCAGGGACTCTGAGCCAACTCTGTTGCTTGGGCTCGAGCCCACAGAGCAGTCCAAATGGGGTGGTCAAACTGGTTGAGATAGAAAAAATTCAGATTTCAAAGAGCATGCAGAGGCACTCTTGCGCAATCTCCCCTCCTGCATTTGGCTTAGTCACAACAGGTCTGGCTAAGCTTGCAAGTGGACATTTCGTCATCACTCAAGCACCAGGCATTTCTTGGCTTACTGTTAATTATGAATGGTGTTACCTGTAAAACATTCACAGAAAGTTCCAGGTGGGTAGAAAAGCTTAAATAACCATGCATTAAGGGCTAATTTTCTTTTTACAAATATACAGGAAATTAAGAGCAGCTGGACCATAAATACTTCTTTGTATACTATGTTTTTAATATGAGTTCCACCAAATCCCTGGACTTCTCTGGTACTAAGGTTTTGCTGAACAAAGAACTGACTTTTAGGTGTTTTTTTCTTGGAATCAAAGCTAGCTAAAGCATTCAACAGGATTTTTGCAGGCTTTGCTCATTTTACTTTAGACAGGTAATTCATTTTACAAATTGCATGTTATATTTTTGAAAGAGGAATAAATCATGCAACAGATGCATGCAGGAACTTGATTTTTATCCTTGGTGTTTATCCTGTAGCTTGGACTTTTGTTGAGCAAGATGCAGAAGGGTCTCATTTTAAATGCCATTAGTCTCAGGCTAACAAATAGAACCTGAAATACTGTACTGATCTCAGTGGAACTGTGAGCATCTTTAACATGTCAGAGCACCCTCCCAGCTGGATTTGCATGCTTCTGTGCAGATTTGCACCTTTAGCAAACATGCAAAATGATCAAGTGTTGTATCTGGTACAAAGGGGTTTGCTTGCAGTTGTGGTACTGGGGCATTTCTGCTTCAGCAAGAACACAATGTGCACTTGGAGAGAGCTTCATCTGTGTGCTTCAGATTAAAGAGTCTCCTGCAAATATTTCTGGACTTTAAGACAGAGAAGTCCATGTTCTCTTCACAGAAAAAGACAAACTTCACCTAAGGAGGACTTAATAGTACAGCTGCCATTCCAGGATCTTCAAACCAAGATCTGGCCACACTCCAAAAATTTGGGAAAAAAAAAAAAGATTGGATGCCATCAACCCAAGGATGTTTTGGATTGTGCTAATATTTCCCAGCAGAAAGTGGCCAGGTTTGGCTCCTAGTGACTAATGAAGCTGTCATACACCAGTCCTTCCTGCTGTTTAATAATGCTTTCAAAAAAGCCCTTTATGGAGATGAATAGTACAGTAGTGCTGCAGCTGAGAAACTGGCATGCTGTCAAAGAAAACAGAGGCCAGTTTACTATGCATGGCACTGTATTTTTCATTAGACTTCACAAAGACTTGTTATTAGCTGAAAATGAATTCATCATTAGGGAATAGATATTATTTAGTACATAGCTCAGTATAATTTAGTTGATTCCAATACTGAGATTTCATTGTAGCAGCAAAATTACCTGTTACTCTAAATGTTGAAACAATCTTCACTGTTTTTTAGATCCTGATTTTCAGGGGATAATATCAGTCCTACCAGAAAAATTAATTGCAATGGAAATGCAGTTCATTCTTTCCACTTTCTCCTCAGTAACATATACATGCACACAAGCTGTATATCACATACACTTAATAAAGGTGGCAATTCAGCCAAGTCAGTGGTGCAAATAACACTGACATGACAGTTCCTACATTCAGATCCAGATCTCAGCTTCAGCACTGTTGGTGGAATGATAATCAGGTCACACATGTGATTTTCCTACTCCTTAGTTGACTTGTCAGTAACCTCAGGTAATTGTGGGGCATTACTTGAGTCCCAGCCTGTAAAAACCTACACAAATTCACAAGATTTCTATCTCAGTGTTGGGTCCAGGACTGTCTCAGGCGATTTTACCTATTTATGGCCTCCTGGGGGCCTTTGGCAGCAGAGCTGAGAAGGTGTGAAACACCTCTACACCCTTTGACTCTTGCTGTGATGCATCAGGGAAAATCAAATGTTCTCTATAGGCATGGAAGCACTCTTCAGCACATGTTTCTTTCAGATGTGAAGCAGGGAGACAAGAGACTGACATATCTTATCAACTCTCAGCCCAGAGCTCCATCCAGATGAGCCCAAACTGATTTGCGGTGGGTGCATTCGTTTGAACCCAGTTGGCTTTCAGAAGTTGCAATCAGAGATCACAAGCCTTATCTGAGCAGGGAAGTTTAGATAAATAGTGCACTCAGCTTGCAGTAGAGCACCTTGGGTTTGCACAAAATCTACTTTTAGCTGTTTTGAACATTTGCAAGTATCAGAGGTGTTACTGCATAGATCTAGCTTGTCCTTTATTCTGTGATGGAGGAAAACACCTCTGACCACTTTCAATCAGTATAACCCATGCATTTGGAGGGTTAATTATGGAGCAATACAGAGAATAAACCCATCCTGCACAAAGCTTCACTCCTTTCACAACCTTTTTTATTATACATTCCCTTGTCCTTACTGAAAAGCACAGAGTTAAGGACTTAAAGTTAGTTAGAAGGCCCATTTTTCTTTTCCAACATACTCATTTTGTCACTGCCATTTTTAAACTGCTGGCTTCGAGGTCCCAGTGTCAGACACCAGAGAGCTGTATATATTTGAAGTCACATGGGCAGATAAATTTGCCTTGGCATCTTCGTACCTCTTTTGATGCTGAAACCAGTGAATTGCAGAGGAATAAATAAATAGCAGGAGAACTGAAATCAGTCAGTTACTTCTGTGAAGCATCTTTCCAGCAGCTTCACTCAGCAAAGTGTTATTTCTGGCTTCCATCAACTGGCAAATGGCAATTTAGATAGTGGCAATTTGAATGACCTGGCCAACCATTCTAAAAACTGTAGAGTGCTCACACTAGAACTAACACATTAAAAAAATCTTCAAAGGCCTCATCTCTTCTTCCAAAAAGCAGAAACCTAAATCCAGGCATAAGGGATCTCTGAAATTGTTAGAAAGGGGCAGGTCTGTGTTTTCTTCTTTAAAGTGGGCTTGAATCAAAACACAGAACAATTTTGCAACTTCCAGTATGTACTGCAGTCTTCATGATTCACAACAGCCCAGAAAACAGAAAAATACAAAAGTATTGTTTATTGTAAGAAGCCAAAATGTGTTGTGCATTAGGGAAAACATTGGCAAAAGTAGCATTTTAATTGAGAAGACATTAGAGCAGTTCTGTAACTGGGTGATCCACACAGAGGATCATAAAAAAATCAGTGAGAACCAGTAATAGCGGAGACCAATGAGCCACCTAGGTATTATTCAGCACCATTCCTGCACTGCAGTCCATTAAGCCCAGTTTATATTATAATAAGGCTATTCCCCAATATTGCATATTGTTTAAACATCTTCATTAAAAAAAAACTGTTTTATTTAATTCTCACATCCCATTTGCACATCTCTGTTTATTCATGATGCCAGTACATCGTTTTGGCAGCTGGAACCATGTCTTACACGGATAAGCAGAATTTGGAAGGCATCTGTAAATTTTCAATTGTTTCTAATACAACTAACCTCTGGAAACACGCCAAGGAGCCAGTTCAAGAGAGACCACCAGCAAGTGCTGCCCACCAGAATTTCAGGGCTGCTGACACAATGATCTCAGCTCCCAAACACCGAACAGGCTTTGTGGGCACTGCCAAACCCCACATTTCCGCAGATAAGCATCCTTCCCTGGATACCAGCACCAGGTCACCCAGTGCAATGGCTTATGGCACTGCTGTTAAAGGTGTTGCCTAAAAATAACCCTTTGATTGCTGGAGGCTGTCACCCACTGGTCTTGGGGGCACTGAGCTAGGTTCTGTTCTGGCTGAATTTTAATTTCAATAGTATGATTTAAAGTGAAAAAATTATGTTAGCAGTATCAGAAGTGTTTGAAATGCTCATGCAACATTCTGATATACTACAGAAAGCTCTGCTCTGTAACAAACCCTCACAGTAGGTATAGCCATTTATTTTTATCTCAGTTTTCTCTTGTGGCTGTCACACACAACTGATATTAAAATATTTTAATTTCATCTAGGGAAAGCACACTGAGGAATCACAGCATTACACATGTTTTAAGGAGATAGTCTGGAAAACATAATAGATACAAGAAAATTTCTTCTAATGAAGCTTGGCTGGGATATTTTAAATAAGATCCATGAACTTCAGAGCATTTGCATTTTTATAGATCTAACAATTCAACCAGTAGTTGTGCAAACAAAATTTTTTTCATGAATTCCTAAGAGCCACACAACACAATATCAACAAATTAACAACCATATACAGTCTTGAGGGTGAGTTGAAATATAAAAAATAAAATAAAAAAGGGTAGATTTTGACTAGCATCTCTGCATGAATAGCCACAAGAAATTAAGAAGCAAGGAAATCCTTAATTTGTATTTCTGTCTCAAACCCATTGTCACCACTGCTGTCAGTTACTCTCCTGAGGAGAAATGCCCAAGAATTCCACCTGACCTGCTCCCCTACTTGTCTCACAAAGTATTGGAGCTGGTAACAGAAGCATCACACATTTAACTGGAAGGTTTCCAAGAATCTTGAACTGTGAATTTGAAGCCTGGAGAACTCAAATTCATCCAGAAGCAAGACTGAAGCATGGAAAGGCTTCAGTCCATGTTACTAAGGAAGTTTTTTACACGCAAGTTTGGGGTATCTACAGTCTTCTTGGCCTCACTTCATACAGAGATCAAATTTCTGAAACTTTCAGGTAAAATTTTCCCTAAGTTGTTTTTCAGTTCCTCCAAGAGCTTGACAAAACTAAATGGAAAGAAGCACTCAGAAAACAAGTTTGAGCCAATTTGGGCAGGATTACAAGCAGAGTTAAAAAGCTGTCTGTGTGATGGGAGAAGGCAATATATCCCTTGCTTCAGGAGCAACAAGAAGTCACTGCCCCCTTTCCCATCCAAGAGTGGGTTTATGTTGTCTTTCAGTTTCTCATCAAATGAGGATACTGTTAGCAAGGCTGGCCTGGTACAGTGCTACGAGAAAGAGGAAACCTGCCCCCAGCCCATGCCAGACCCACATTTATTAGGGGGCCCTGGATGGAGCCTTTAGGTGGCACAAGTGGGTAGCAGCATGGGAGCCCAGGGAGTCACGCTGTACCTCCAGGGGTGACTCAAGGTGATGATGTGCACGGCCAGTGCTCGGTACAGCAGCCATGCACGCTTTTTACTAAGAGGATGCTTGTTATGTTTTCCTAGAAGATCATTGCTTTCAACTTTAGACCTTCCTAATCCCCTGACAGATGCTTTAACCACAAGTTTGCTTTCATGCCTCAAGACATGCAAGTGACCACCAAACTCAGTTTCATCCCCAGAGTTTACATTATGGGCTGTTTGCCCATGTTGGAAAGAGTGCCTGACATCAGGATTAAATCAACTTCAAGGACTTCAGTAGCTGGCAAGTCAGCTGTGCTTCCCTTCTCCACAGTTTTTCAGAGCTGGCTGAAATCCCTTCCTCTTTCAGCCTAGGAACCATATCCTGCCCACAGGTATGCTTACAAGGTGTCTGTTTTTTAAACCTTGAGCACCATTTAGTTTTATATCGAGGCAGCTCTTCATTTCCAAAGGACAGAACTGCATTCCTACTGAGGAGCCACAGGGCTATTACCATTGCTTTACTGATTTCAGGTACCACACAACTAAAGGTTACAACAGCACTGAACACCACCCTACACAGCACACTTAGAGAAGAGCAGTAAATGGATAAAAGTGCAAGCATCAAAGAGCTGTTGAAAGACTAAACACTGAGCAGCAGTCCATCACATGGTTTCCATCCCAGTGATCCAAGATTACTTAAAGCAAGAGTTTATCCAGGTACAGACGTAAGAATGCAGCTGTTATGCTGCAGCTCTGGAGATAAACTGGATTCACATACAACTTCCCAAAAGTTACCAGCCCAGGGGATAATGCAACTTCAGTGCAAAAGAATTTAGTTAGATTTAGAGAAAAACATAAAAGCTAGACTGGGGCTCGGAAATATGTTTTGCAAATAAATCATAATTTCTTCACTTAGAAGACTTGTTCATGTCTGCAAGTAAAAATAAAAATAGGAAGACTGATTTTTTAATGAAAATATTTACTTGGGAGGAAGTTTTGTAGTCAGCATTAGGCATTTAACACTCATAAACTGAAGGACAGACTCCATGAATCATCAATCCCAAAATGGCTAATTTCCGAGTATTGAGCCTTTCTAAAAGATATCTCCTTATAACACTGTCTAGACATATCAAAGCATTAAACTGTCTAATTAGCCTAATTATCCTTAGGCACCTCCTACTTCACATGGGTGACTCAAGCAGGGAAGTTCAAGCCAGAATGCTGGCACATGAAATATGTTCCAGCACAGAGTGCTCAATGCCACTGTGGGTATTAGCTTCCATCACAGACTAAAAAAAGCTGAATTCTCTCAGGAGTGGCTGAGGATGTTCAGCCTCTCAGAGGAGAGGCCAAAGACTTCAGCAAGACACCAAGTCAAACGATACCCAGAAAACTCAGCACCTCATTAGATATGCTCTTTAGTTTAAATCCCCAGGCTGACAAGATGACTGGGACAGAGATGAAAATCCTTAATCCAGAAGGGCCTGTTCAACACTGGGCAGAGCCTTCTTCCAGATTAAAGTCTGTGGGAATATTCAGCTGTACTGAAATAGCCATTCCTCCATGCAAACACATCAACTCCTCACATGTGATTTGATTGCAAGCTACTGCACAATGCCTTTTCTGCAGCAGATAATGTTTATGCTTGTTCCCAAAAAATCCATCCTGGTTCTACACAAATTACATCATCCACTAAGAGCAGTTACTTAAATCAATGTGGGGAACTGTAAGAAATGGGTCTGGGGAAAAGTGAATGCTGTCTGCCATATTATCTCCTTTTTCAGTGGAGCTGACAGAACAGCTGCCTGTTATTACAGTGCACCCCAGGAAATGCTTAGCTGCCAAAAAAATCCGGAGCCAGAAAGGGATTAGCAGACAAACAGAATTCATGCACCTGGAAGTCATGCAGATAGATATGCCATCTTTGTAAGGTATACTTCAATCTCATTTGCAAAGAAACAAGAACAAACAGAAATTACTTAATGTTGTCCTAATTATGATAAATCTAAGAATCACTATACTGTTTTGTGACTAGATTAAGTGGCAGTAGTTTTCATTTAACTGCAATAATCTGTTGAATGACTTATATAACTGTCATAAACATAATGCTCTCTATTTTATGTTTAAGCTGTTCCTTATTAATGCAGCATTAATACCATGTTAAGTGACCCAGAACCCCGATGGCTGAATGCAGATGGTGCATAGGACTTAATGATTTCATGTAACCTGTGTAACAGAAAACTTAAATTTCCTTCACCGATTTCTTTTTAACAGCAAAAGTTCTGCTACGCAGTCCTTTCCTCCTCCCACCCCTGCACTAGTTCTTCACAGGCATGCTCTCACAAGCTGCTGGATCTGTGTGTGCTGGGTTCAGGTAGTGCCCAGTGCCACCCTCATGTGCCCAGGCTGTGTGGGAAGGACTGGACAGCAGCTGCCACATGAAGCTGAGCCGCATTCTAAGCAACTCCTTCACTGCTTTCCCATGGACACTCTTGCTCACTGCCCCCAGTTTTAAGTGGATCAGCTTGTATCTTTACCTCCACAAAAACAGCAGCAGCAATACTGACAGCCTAGAGTGTCTTTTCTGACATCAAAATGGATGACACACATCCAGCCCAGTGTCAATGAACTCCTAACGAAACTGCTGCACAGTCCACTGAAAAGTATTATTCAAGCCTCAGTGTGCACTGGGGGTCAGACAGCCCAGGACACTTCAGGTGGGGATTTTTCCTTATAGTTATGCACATACTTACCATGCCAACAGAAACAAATTAGTAGAAGAGTCACAGAAATATTTAAGAAGTCAATAAATTAATTCTGTCCTTATTTTAAAAATACCTTCTCAGCAGGCTTAGGGACAGAAGTGAGAAATGCTTTAAGAAGTTTCAGAAGCCAAAATTCAGAAGAGCTGTCACACCCTAGGAAACAGTAGCAGAGAACAGCTGGAGAGCACCAGAGTTATCCCAATTGTGGCTAGAGAATGGCTTTTGAAAATGAGCCACCACCAACCTGTCAAGGTAGTAGCTAAATCATCAGTATTGAGATTATGCATTGCAGAAACTCCTGGGAAAAAACCTGTAGAGGCAAGCACAGTGCATTTCTACAAAGTACAAGCTTTTTCAAACAAAGGCTACCAATGTCTTCAGTCACTGGCTTGAACATCAGAAGCAAAAAAACAGACTCTGATGGATCTACCTTAACTGTTTACTGGAATGTGTTGAGAACAGTGTCTGTGAAATCACAGTAATAGATCAAGGGTTGGAAATGTAAGTTAACACACAATTCTTTCCTCTATTTTTCTGTAAGTATAAGTTAGCTGTAAAAGTTTTCTTGTATTTGTATAATTTCAACCTTACTGTTATAAACTAAGAACTGTATCTACTGGATGCAATTGCTCACTGCACTACTGAAAAACTGAGGTTAGAAATAAAGGTCTGTATTTTCCTATATTCTGCCACCTGCACTCTCAACCTCTTCATAACCTGTAAGGTGTCCCATCTGCTCCTATTTTATATGATAGTTGAAAAGAGAAATGTGCCAGAGAACAGTGTTCTGGAGTTGCATGGATCAGCTAGCTCAGAGGGAACAAACTCCCTGCTGCAGGGGTGGGAGACCTTGAGGTCATACATGCAGAGGGGGTAACAGCAGTGGAGAGCTGCAGCCGATTAAAAGTGGGTTCACATCTCTTAACCTTCCCTGGAAACTCAAACAAGTAAAATGAGTGGTAAGCAGTTCACAAACTTCATCAGTCCCATGAGGTTGTTACAAACAGCTTCTCCTCTTCATGAATCCCCAGTGTTCAATTTGTTTCCAGTTTTCTTGCCCAGACAAAATACTGAAAAAACAGAAAACTTGAGCCTAAAAATAACTTTCCCATTTCTTTAATTCCACTAGTCTCCCAAATGCAACTTCCTCTTCCTTATGCAGTAGCATGACTAATGTAAATGCACTCCAATCTCCACAGAAAAACAAAAAACCCCTAGTTTTAGTCCTAAATCAAACTTCATTTTAATGTAACATAGTTCCAACTTTCTCAAGGTACCTATTGCTCTGCTCTTTAAAACCAGAAACAACCACAAATCAGTGAAAATAATATTTGCCTGAATGTTCTCTATAAGCACATTTCTTCCTAGCAAAATAATACTAAAAAGTCAAAGTAGATGACTATTCTGGATGTAGACCATGTAACACAATCACTGTATCAGTTTTTCTTGTCACCATTTTCAAAGTGTAATCACAAGCCATACCATTAATCAGTAGATAAAAGCCCTCACATTAAGGCTTTTGCTGGTGATTTCTGCCCTGACCCCTCCCTTGGTTTCACTTTGTAAAATCTCTCTCTAGAAACCTTGTGGAAGCAGAAGATTGACAGAAATTCATCAGAAATCAGCTCAAACAGTGTGATTTTGGGGTGCTAGTCTGCCCACTATTGTTCTACTAATTTTTCTATTTCCAGCACCAGCCTCCTGCATGATGCCTTCAGGAGAGAACTCCAGACTGCATCAGTCACTCTGGTTTTATACAGAGTGCTGATGAAGCAAAGATTTACCTCTTTTGAACCCATCACTGCTCTGCACTATTCTGACATAGAAACAATCTGGAGCAAAAACTCCCTCTGTGACAAAAAAAAAACACATTAAAAAAAAAAAGTGCTACATGGGCTTCTTTGCTAAGCAGTAAATCTGATTGTAAATAAAAGATCACCTTTCTCAAATTATTCATGTAACAAAATAAAGAAAAAGTCATAAAAGTAGGCATGAAAAACAAGCTTTTTAACATTTCAGGACAAATGCATGGCTCCATGTCTTGTTGCCTCATGAACTTTACCTGTCTTGCTGAGGAGCCCTGACCATTGTCAAGTGAATACTTAGGAGGTGGCATATAGACAGGTGTCTGTAGCACTCTCTGTGCAAGTGGGGGACCCTGATTTCCACCTGTACTATGAACCTCGGTTTCCAGACACTTAGTCTAGCTTGTAAAATGAAACTGGAAAACTGGGATATTAACAGTGGTCCAGAAGAAGCAGAACTGGCCCTGGGGTGTGGGGGGGAAATAATCTGCAAAGAGGAACCATTATCCACAAGAAAAACACGTAGCCACAAAAGAGGCCACAGCTGCCTTGCATTTTGGAGAGACAGGAGGCCTTTGCATTATTTATATACACACACCCCCTATCTTCTTTTATTGTTTCTGTGGCCATAAAATGTCTTGGTCTGGATTTTTGAGGACTCTCAGCATGCCTTCAGTCAGGGCGAGACATGCAAGGCAGCCTACGGTAACTTCACTTGGATACTGGCAGCTGACAAACCGCCACAACTCAGCATGCCAACAGCACAAACCTGAGCACCTGAGCCACTGTGCTTGAGGTTCCAGTGCCACCCCAGAGCCCTTGCCACCGTGTGGTGAGGTGGGCACCCCGAGGGACTGACACTGAGACCAAAGCCTCCATGTACACAGTCACTTATTGCTGATTCCTGGCCTCACAATCCTTGTCTCCCCTCTCACATTCTGCTCTTGCAATTGCATCTACAGTGGATGCTGGCCCCCTCCTAAAGCTGCTGAAAATCAAAATCTTTAGTCCTGAAGCTGCTTGGAGAGAATATCATAGCAACTGCAATCCTGGACATCCGTCCAACACCCTAACTCACTTCATGTTACTAGGCAGGAAACATCTGTTTCTCTTTGTTCAACCAAGTTTTCTTTATGAAGTGGTCCTGAATGTACAATTCTGAGTCCGTTTGGACATATACTAGCAGATGAGATATTTTTACTCTATTATATAAGTTGGAAGTGAATTATACTGGAATAGCTTCAGGAGGTCCACCTAGAAATAGTAGAACACACATGGAAGCAATTTATTTCAAAAATAGGAGAGGCTGAGTAAATTTACACAGTTCATAGGGTTTGGTTTTTTTTTTGAAAGACCTTTTTCTGCACTATTCCCAAGTAGGCATTTACCTAAAAATTACTTGGTAGACAGAAGCACACTGTGCTTGGGAGTACAACTACTCTCAAGGTTTTGAGAGTACTTTGAGAAGTTTTGGTACTGGTGTTTAATTCCCTCTTCTGCCCAGTGGTGAATTTGCATACGTCTGGAGAAAAACAAAAAACCTTTTACTTCAAGCAGAGTGATTCACACAGATGTACAGACAGTAGATAACAAGTTCCACTAGATATCCCTACGAATTTACTTTACTCTATGCTTATAGGTAAGACTAATATATAATATAGTACATAATATATAATCATTACTTTTTTGTAATATTGACACCCATTAGGTAAAGTTTCAAACAATGTAAAACTAGACTGTTGAAGCACAGTTTGAAAAGTAACTTTTAAGACCTTAAAGTAGCTGGAGTCTTCAAAAATAATCAAATAGAAGGGAAATTTGAGCACTAAATTATGCTGTGGCCTAGATATTTTACATATCTATAAAATGTAATTTCCATTTTTTTTCCACCAAATTATACACATAAATTACCAAGTTACGTTAAAATTACCTGGAACTGAAAGTAATTGCTTATAGATTTACTTCATAGAACACACCCATTCACCTACTGTAGAATTCCTTTTCCTTTATCTGTTAAAGTATCCCAAAGCAGCAAGCTCACAGACAGTGACTAAGACATTACCAGATTATGTTCCCAGCTACTGCAGGGAAAAAAACCATGAGGGATGTGAAAGTTAAAAAGATGCCATCCTATAACCAAACAGTACATAATCCTTTTTTCACACAAGCAGTAGAGGGCAAGGCACCTGCCCACAATGCTAGTCAGATCATTTCTGGATCAATTAAAATAATCAGGTAGTTTATATCATTTCCAGAAATGCTTAAGCTTACACAAGCATGGTTCCTGGAGAATCTTCCAGTACAAAAAGTTACCCATGAATCAGTGTAACAAATATCAGGAGTTCCATACCAATTTTGTGTTCTGTTGTGAAAAGACAACAAAATTGCACAGTCACAAGTCACTGAGAAGTAAGGGCTCTGCAGAAAATAATATTTTCTAAGGCCATAGAAGTCCATGCATAGAAAATTGTTAATAATAATTTAAAGTCAATAGAAGTACTTAAGATAAATTACATGTACAAACATGCATTTTACCCTTCTGTTTTCCAAAGCAGACTAACCAATGCACAGAGCTATTAAGAGGAGGGGAAAAAGAGATGACAAAGAGGAGGGGAAAAAGAGATGACAAAGCAAAAGTCTTTGGTATTTTAAAAGAGGAAAAAATAAAACCCACCACCTTCTCTTACCACAATTTCTCACTAAACTCACTGCACTTCTCTGTCAGGGTTTATTTCTCAAACTGGTAGAACCAGCAGTCAGATGATCCAGTTGTGATATTTAAACTCATGCCCACGTTCATCCTGTCAGTGCCATAAAAACTGAGTATATCAGTAACCTTTCAGTTAACACACAAAAGGGGGGCAAGCAGGTCTCCAATGCACCTCTCTGGCTTCCTCTGAGCCTTTGCATTTGTGACTGAGAACAGCATATCAGTTTTCCCCAAAACCATCCATGGTAACTCTTAATTTTAGTATTCAATCTCAAACCATTTCTCAGGGCATGCTTCCCTTAAAGTTAACACCAGAAACCAAATGTGCCCTGCCTTTTAGTTTGTTTTTTTTAATAACAAGGACAGAAGAGAGTCAGGACTGAAATAACAAAGGTACACAGTCAGTTCTCCCCATTTCAGACGAGTGAACCACAGGAGCATTGCTCTTCATGGTTCTCCCACTTCCCAGCCCCAAGGCAGGCAGACACCAGCCTGAACTTACGACTGGGCACACTTGTAGTTTTGTCAGTTCCAGCTGTAACAGCGCCGTGACTTCACTGTGTGACCCCCCAAAAAAAGCTCTGACTGTGGCTCTGACACTGTGACATCCCTGGCATCTAGACTTCAAGAATGAAAGACTCAGGCAAGGTCTTACATGTCTCTGGAGATGAAGATTAACTTATCTTTACTTTTATAAAGCTAAACAGCAAAAAAAGAGCAGCTGCAGATGTACATGCAGCTCTGAGTAAGCAAAGCTTCTCCACATAGCCTGGCCTGCAGTGTCCCTTGTCCTAGCCAAGATTTCTGCTGAGCAAGGATACAGAGGCATACAGCAGATCTGCCCATATTCCAAATCAGCAGAGCACAAGCCATTTCTTATACAAATTCATTTAAAAGCTTTAATCTTCCTGTGGCAGACAATCTATATTTGTAGTCTTTATTTTTAATCCACAGGACCCTGCCCTTCCTCTAGTGCATGGGATGCACTTTCTAGCAGTGCCACAGAGTCCCATGGTAAAGTAGCCATTAGAAGCAAGGTAAGTGCAAGAGCAAAGACAGCCATACAGTTAAAGATACTGGATATTTCTGAGAACACCAGATTTTGTCTCTAAAGTTCTGACATGAAACAAGATTTTATGCTAAACAGAATAAAATATTTTTTTAGAGTGTTCTGAGCACGGATGAAGAAAAAAACAAACAGTATGTAACAATAAATCACCAGACAGCACCAGAACAAGTATGCACTTAGAAGCACAATTATACAATTCTAAGTCAGTCTTCAGATTGCTTGGCTTTGCAGTTTTGAGATAATTCTTTCAGTGTATTTTATGCAACTTAAACCAGACAGTATACATTGATAATCAGGGAGCAATTTCCCCAGTGTTATTCAGGCAAGGTTTGATTGCTTCTTCTATATCCAGATGGTGACCAAAAGCCTTCTAAAACACTTGCAAGTTAACCTGCTAAAGAAACATGGCATGTGTGTCTGATTACAAGTTAGCATATACACCTCACAATAAAACCTTAACTTGTACCTTTTCTGCTGCAGATGTGATGAATCCTTTCCTGCTTCCTGAAGAATCCTGCTTAGGACCAAGTCACTTTCACATTACCAGGGAGGTCCTCATTGCTTTGGCAGTAGATACCACTGTACAAGGTCAGAAACTAAGCACAAGCAAAAAAGAAAAGCCACCCCAGCCACTTAAAACCTCAACCCATCCCTGAAGCAGCTGTGGAAATGCTGGCAATTACCTCAGAAACAAGAAGCAGCTGGGTTCAGTTCCTGATTTTATTTTTTTTTTTTTTTTTTTTTTACAAAGCAAACAAGGAGAGGGAGGGTCTTACATAATCAAGCGGGTTGGGTGTGGTGGGAGAATAAGTGATACTTGGGGAAAGTGTAGGGTTAACATCCTGTTAATGTACAGATGAACAAGCTATCTAAAGGGCCTTGTGGTTAGTCACTGATGGTGTGGGGGAGAGTATAACCTCAATTTAAAAATAAAAGTGTGTCATCCAAGCAGACATACTGGATGTGGATGTGTGGGTTAATCATGGTTTCTTTGGGAAACACCAGTAAGAGCATGGTGGTAGTCATGACTGAGAAAAGGCAGTCAGGCAGTGGATCTGTGTATTTTGTTTATTTTGTCTGCTTCTTCCAGGGCCCTCTGCAGATGGAGGGGAAAAAAAGATCAGAGGAATGTTTTCTACCTGCCCTTTATCTTCCTAGCACCCAGTCATATATCTGTAGTTGCTATGTGCACGGCTAAAAATGGAGCTTTGAAAAAAAAGAGATGGGGTTAAGATGAAAAGAATCACTTAGCAAAGTATTATCTCTGTTCATCTTGTTTTTCTTGGTTATTTGCAGGCACTGAACTTGCCTATATAATCACATATTTGCAAGTTTGTCACTGGAAATACCACTTGTACAGAGAATATGTATATTGTGTTAATACACAAAATACACATAACCTACATGTGCAGGGCTCTGTAGGGTGGGTGACCAGGTAGCTGTAAAATCACTGTGAGCTCACAGCACTATGAGCTATTCAGGACCAAATAATACCACAGTCACACACATGCAGCTGAATGGGATTCCCCTTGAAAAAGTGAGAAACACTTTTACCTTTGTTTCAAAAATGACTGCTCTGCGAGATCCTCATTCTCTGTGGCAGGTAATTATGCATTCAGCATCTATATGTCCTACACTTTCATGAGGAGAATTGTGGCATGCTGGGGTACAGCAGGAAGAACATTGCCAGCAGGTCAGTTCCCTGTAGGAATTCAGGTAACTCTATCCTTTCTGGTATACATCAGTTTCACAACAGGTAAGCAGGAAGCAGTGTAACACTTCTCATTGCTGGATGGGCTACATTGGAATAAAAATATTCTATCCCTCTGTCCTATTTTTTTAATAAAATGTTGTAAATGTACACTTACAAGAGGTTAAGGAGACAAGTCCATAATGATTTTCAAACAGCTCGCAGTAGTACTTCCTAAGAGGAGAATGCTAAATATTATGTGAATTGTTATGGGTTGTTTTCCCATTTTTTGATTTCTACAGAGTATTCCTCATTTCCACTAGGCAAGTTAAAAATATTAATCTACTAATATATACTACAGATTCACACCATAGTTGATGCTCTTATAATCAGCTGCATAGCACATTTTATAAAGAAACAGGGAACATATAGGCAAATCTGAGCAAGAGTCTTCATTTAACATAACACTGTCAAGCCCAGGTCATTTGATCTTTTATGGAAGAAGAGGAACTTGGGAGATCTATTTTTCCATTCTCTGGCTTGATACAGCTGTTAGTGCTGTGGCTAAAAGCTGGCATTCATCTTTGAAGATAAGCTGCCCACATGTGTCTCTGGGGTTAGCCAGATGGTGGGAGCACGCTGCTGGTGCACAACTGCGGTGTTAGTACAGGCTGAGTGGAACTAATGGGCAGGAGCGTGGGTGGGATGCTCAATGATTTAAACATTTGTTTCTTTTTTCTTCTTTAGATGATACTGGTGGTCCATGCAGGCTAGCAAACCTCAGCTTCCATTAAGGTTGTAGGTGTGGGTTTCACACTTTTTTTTGTGGTGTGTGAGTACAGGGAGCTTACCTCATCACGCATCACCACCAGATATGCTGTACTCTCAACTACCTAAGCCACATGTAAATTCACATTTTGTACTTCCACAGATGTAAAATGGGGCTAAGATTTCTCATACAGTTAATAGGTTTATAATACACCCTGTAGAGGGTATATACGCAAAACGTCATTTAACAAGGATATACCGAATATTGATTGAAACAGCCCTGCATTTAAAAATTAAAAGCTATATTTTTTTTATCTTATTGGTTAGCTTGGCAATGCAGTTAAATAAGAACCCTGTGCTGCACGCTACAAAATCATATATGACTTTTTCTGCAATTGGTGCTTCACTGCTCTTTTGTCTAAACCATGTTACGGCATTTAAGGATGCTACCAAAATTCTGAAAGACAGCAATAGGGAAGGGAACAAGAAATCTGCCAGGAGGACAAGAGCATAGAAACCCAGCAATGAAGTAAGCAAACAAGAGCCCAAGCAATCTGGTAGTTTTCTGTTGGAAAAACATAAAACTGACTTCCGAAGAAAACAAACCAAACTTTTCCGTTCCTCCGGCATTCTGCCTCATCTGTACAGAATCTGTTCACATTACACAAAGCTTCTTGAAGAGGAGGAAAGCCTTCTTTACCAACAAACAAAGCCATTAATTCTAGGGGAAAAAAACCCTCTCCTTCTGGGTGTTGTTTAGACTTCTATAAATCACCATTTTAAGCATTTTACAACTTAGCACTTCAAAATGGCATCCTACAAACTCTCAGCTTAAATACAGGAATACTTACTTAGGAGGTACTTCACAGTCATTCAAATTTCATTTATTATACTAAAAATTAACCTATAACTAAAATCATACGCCCTTCACTTTCCTAGACATTTTATACTTTTCCACAATTTCTTTTTTCAACACTAAGAAAACATGAAAAAAGTTAGACTGATTTATTAGGAAAATGAATTGTCTACATCATCATCACATAGCCTGAAACACAAAACTTACATTCTTCATTGTCAGTCATAATTAATCTTGTTTTCCAGAGTTAAATTCTTGAGTTAGACACCATAGTCCCAGCAGAAAAAAATGCAATACATTGTGAGGGGAGAATTAGGAGTACCTGAATGGGACTTGTAACTTTGAGCAGACTGACTGGAGAGAAGCTGAACACAACACCCTGGGAACACCAGAGAGAGGTATGGATGTAATCCAGCCATCTCTGAGACACAGACTCATCCTTGCAGCCTGAGTTAATCTCCTCTCTCTGAGGCTGAGTTCCACAGCCTAGCAATTCTCCCCAAGACAGTGGCCCCTGCCCTGGGCAACATTTCTCATTTCAAGTTTGGCAGAAGGAGAGCAGTGGGTTGTGGTTCTTCTTTTCTCCCCAAGGAAACAGATACAGTCTTATGGCTTAAGCTAATTTCTGAAAAGTAATTTTCTATTTTAATTCCACTCTTTCAGTATACATGTCTGTCTATTACATACAAAACCTGATTTACCACAACTGAGACTGTGTCCTAGCCCTCCTTTTGCCTTGCCACTACCCAAATACATTGGGCACAAAATGAACACATTTTCCTCGGTTATGTTTTATTTTCTAGGGCCCCAGAAAGAAACCCCATAAGCGTGTATTGTCACCTTTGACCACTGTAGCAATGGCAGCATTCATTTTCTGTACTGCTCATAGGTAAACCTCCAGTAATGTTAGTCTTCTGTTCCAGTAATGTTAGTCTTCTGTCTTTTCTCACACTCTTATTAAATGTGAAAATTGTGGCAAAAGCCTGTCATATTTACATGAGTTGCAATAACTTTTTACTCTTTGTTTTTCTGTCACAGACAAAATATCTTCAAACCATTCCTAACATTGACAGGAGGAGCAAAGCAACTCTTCAAACATTCAAAAACCAGTATTTTTGTAAAGTTTTCAGTTTCAGGTAAATAGCACTGAAATGCTTAGTATATATCAAAGCAATCAAAACTACAAAGACCAGCAGTTTTGAAAACATAAAAACTGTCCATATGATATGGTTTTTAATTAGTTTGAATAACAAAAAATGAGGATTTAGTTACAGGAAAGCATAGATTTTTCAAATTCTCTGTAGGATGCTAGTATGGCAGAACACAGAAATCAAGGTGTCACCAAAAAGCAGGAAGCCATCTGCCCCTGCCTCCTACTGGCAGAAAGTTTTCCAATGACCATCAAGGGCGGCAGGCCTGCTCTTGAAGGTGATGGCCTCAGAAGATATAAACCCCGTGTAAAAAAGATACAGACCCCTCATTAAAAACCTGAGATACAGCAGCAGCTTTTTACACAGTGTCATATGTGTCACGTGACAGTGTCACATGTCAGAAGAATTTTCCAATTTTTAGGAGAAAACTTTCAGCAGACTGATCCTCCCAGGGTCATGCTGATGACAGAGGTGTTACAGCATGGATCATTTCATATCTGAGAAACTAAGTAGCATTGGTTCTTAGTTATTCTAGGTACTGATAGTATTTATTATTTCCCAGCTAGCTTACAGCTAGGTTAGGGTTGTACTCAAAATTATATCTGTAACCAACAGATATAATTACATGAGGTTTATTTGCAGTTTGTTAAACAAGCAAAATTTGATGCCCATAAAAACCCACCGACATTATATGATGTTTCCAAGATATAATTTTTATTATAAACAGCAGCTGTGAAAATGAAGTCCCTCCAAATAAATGCAGAAGGCATCTTCCTTGGCAATGTGTCAGACTGGGCTCTGGAGTCAGCAGAGGCTTGAATGTGAATGATGAACTGCACAGCAGCCCACTGTGTGTCTGTAGCCTCGGGAAGGGCAGGCACAGCCCTGACTTTTAAACAAGGACACAAAAACAGAGCCAAAATGCTGAAAGCCATCATTATAAAGCCTGAGACAAAATGTAACAACAACAACAAACAGTTGGGTAACCTTTTTGAAGTGGATATACTCCTCTTTCTGTGTTTTCTGAATCTCCTTAAATTTTGATTGGCTTTAGATTTGAAAGCAGTTGGCAGACAGTCAAAATTTAAAATTGATGAAGTACAATTGGTCTGTTCATAGGATGCTTGGAAAAGAAAATAATGATCTTTCAGACAAAAATGTTCTGAGGAAGCTAAGCCTCCATGTCAACAGATAAAAAAGCAAACAGTGGTACTGAAATGTCTGGAACAAACAGTATTTAAAAGAAGGTTTTGTCCTGGAGGAATTATAGCAAATTCAGAGGGGTCTGTACTTGGTGATCTTTAGGATATTTTTTTATGCTTCCAGGACATGCTGGCAGTATAACAAAGTCCAGGGGTCATACCTAATTTGTATAAATTGCATTAGTCCAGAGGGGAGACCTGAAACTCTGCAGCTCATAGCATAGAAGAATGATATGCCCTGTAGTGATCCAAAAATTTTAAAATGTCAGACCTAATTAGCACAGTCTTTTAGAGCACACTCCCTAAAAAAGGGAAAAAAATCCAATACCAAACCACCACAACTCACCAAACCACAGTTGGGGTGGCTTTGGCTTGTGGACAAATTCAAGAAGGCATATAAAATAAATGCAAGTTAGCCTCCCCTTGGCAAGATGTGGGACAGTGCTGAATCACTCAGTGTCCATCACTTACTGTCCTCCCTGAATGAAAAGCAGTGAGCTTAATGGGATGGCTGCTGGGTTCTGGCTCTGCAAAGGGCTTCACTTCCTAATCTTCCCTGGGTCCTGAGGGCAACCTGTGAGCTTAAAGGATATTTAAGAAGCTCATGGCTTCTGCAGTGCTGGGGCTTGAATTTGTATATCAAATTTGATCTGCTTTTGCATCTGGATGAGGTGTCATTGTTAATGTTAGAGCAGAGAGAAGTGCCAGAGACAGAAAAACCAGAGGTGTGTAACAATGCCACTCAAACTCTCAGCTACCTGAGGATTCAGAAGATTTATCCTGTCTTCAATAACAAGGCCAACAAGATTTGGTGATCAGTGGGACCAGTGTGAAAGAAGGTAAATATAAGGAAGAATTTGTTTTGTGAGAATGGTGAGACCCTGTAACATGTTGCTCAAGGAAACTGTGGATGCTCCATCACTGGAACTGTTCAGTGTCATTTCACATGACTTTGAGCAATCTGATCTAGTGAAACATGTCCCTGTCCATCCTGTAGAAGCGATGGATTTCTGGAGGTCCCTTACAATCCAAACCATTATGTTACTTTTCTGTGTTGGAGAATGAACTCTGTGGTACCTTATGGTGAAGGGTTTGTGACATAGGGTTACACCTCTTAGGCAAATCCAGGATACTTATTGGCATCTGTCAGACAATAAAGGAGTAATTCCTAGAGTAAAAATGGCAGTAATACCTTCCTTTCCCTTTCCTGACAATACATGCTGTTAAAAAAAGAGGACTTCAATTTATAAGCCCAGTCCAGGTAAATCAATGTCCCTTTTGATCAGCCAAGTAACAGCTCTCAGGGCCACCAGCCAGGGCAGAGCCAAAGGCTGGCTTTCTTCAGCAGGAATGGAGGAGCAGGGACAGGATTAAGTGAAGGATCTATTCTTATGGGTTTATTGGTTGTCTGCTGGAATCATTTAAACAGGTTGTGGCAGAAAAGGGAGGGCAGCAGGCAGTGTACGTAGTGTGTGCGGAGCTGGGGAGAGGTTGGAAAACCTGTAACTAATCTTTTCATCTTCCTCACTCTGTTTTCTTTCCAGTGGTGCCCAGATAGGGGACAAATCTTCCCATAAACAGTAATCCTTTAGAAAGTGCTCAAGTATGGCTATTACTTAACTTCCTGATTGGTAGCAATCACCACCTGCTACTTCTGCTCCACATTGTATAGCATAATGGAAGTGTTCATTTCCCTGGCTGTGAAAAGTAATGGGAGGGGAGTCCCTCTTCCCTGTCTAGGAAAAAAGAGCAACAGTCCCTCCTTTTCTTCTGTAACTAATCCCAGACCACATTTATCCATGAAAATAAAATTTTATTTCTGATGACAAATAGCTGGATAAGGCAGGTTATGATCACTTTAAAAAACCTAAACAAACCAAAACCAAAACAAAAAATCCAAATCACAGTCATTTTGATTTCTTTGAACTAAAAAAGCGTTCCTGCTGCAGGGCCTTTTTATCGCCTGACTATGGCTTACAGGTCCCAGAAAGCACCAAGAAAAGACAATATATTCAATATTTTGTATAATTCAAACATGCAAAAACTTTGCAAATACTTCTGCTTTCTTCAAACCTTATAAGCTGAAGCTGCCAAGAGAGTTGCATATGTTGCCTTGAAACACAGCTGTTAAAACAGTCTCCTTTGATCAAAATTCTTCCATGTTTATAGCTAGAGCAAGAGAAAGTATTATAGGATTTTCTTAGCACAGACTGAAAATCATAAAAAGAATGCAAAACCTGAAAAGTGCATTTGTCATGAGCGGGCATAACTTTTGAAATGTCAGTTAAAAGGAGACAACCCATGAATAGACTATGAGGATTTTCAGACCTTCTATTTCCCTAAAGTCCTCTTTTGTTTTACACTGGGAGTGGTGGTGTCCCTTCCTAGAGAAGCACAGGCAGGCAGTAGATTAGCTCTTATTTAGATGGTAAGTTCCAGCTTATTTGAATTGTATTAAGCATTCTCCTTACTTCTGTGGGATTTGTCATAAATCTTGAGTAAATATACTTAGCACAAGCTCAAAGACTGAAGTTTTGATTTCTCAGAGGGCTCAAATCTTTCAGCCTTAAAACTTCTCTTGTTTAAGAGAGATAAAGCAAAAGAATCTACTTGTCAAAACAAACACGGTGTAAAAACCCCTCAGTTCAACCCTAGACTTTATCTCAATGGGAAGTGGCACTCACTCGGGGCTATTCCATAGCATTCTTTGCCCAGGAGTGAAATCTATTATAGGAATTAGTACTGCCCCTTAAAACGTAGCATCACTAAGAAGCAAATGAATCCTACTCTCTTTCCCTCTCTTTTCCTATCCATTCTCCTCCTTCTAAACAGTATTCAAAGGTTTGTTCAAAGATCTTCATCCTATCTTTGTTGCCATGGTCTCTCACAGAGCTGAAACAACATTTTCAAAACTAATTCCCGCTCTAAATGCATTGTTGTTGGGATGCTGAGTCAGTTCTCTGCTGACTAGGGTGAAAGAAAGAGAATCTTTGAAAATCAGTTTTAACATTCAACTAACCTGAATGGAGAAAAGCAAGACATCTATACGCTACTAGACAGAAGCAAAAGTTTTCAGGGGTGAGATGCCTTGTATTTTGGAAAGAAACCCAAACTGTCTCTAGTTTTTTGATGTCAGCTATACTGATTTTACTCTTTCTTTTTATTCATACCAGACCTGAGAAAAACAATTGCTCCTCAGAAGAGAAAAAAAACCAAAACAAACTGCAGAAGAATCCTGTTGATTAACACACACCTCCCCCCCAGCTAAATCCTTGCTGTGGGGGTGACAGAGGATGCTTGGTATGCAGTTGTGACAGGCAGGGCTAGTTTTGGCACGACTGAAATGAGTAGGGGGAAACGATGAAGAAGCACCATTATTTCTAAGGGAGCTAACAAGGTATTTTGCTTGCATTCAGCTTCTGAGTTTGCCTCTTGTTTAACTACTCACACATTCTTTGAAATAAGGTCCATCTCTAGCACACATATTTGTACAGCACAAAGGGAAACAAGCTTACTTTTCTAATTCAAACTTTGAAGCTTTATTATATAAATGAGAACATCTATTTGCTATGTAAATTAAAGCACTGCACACTCTGTACACACATTTCAAGGAAAGACAGTCTTTGTCACAGACTTGCTTACATCAACTTTAAATTGTTTTTATATGCCTGGCTTCAATTTTTTGGAGATCTTTTGAACATCTGTCCTTAGCCCGTGGTCTGGCATGGCATGCTAAATTCTGTATATTTGTTCATTATTCCCAGGGGAGAAATTTACATGAAAATTCTGTTGCTCTAATTATATGCTTCAGCTAGAAAAACTATTCATCTGTCCACAGCAAATTTCACCTTTATGAAACAGATGATGACTTTGCCAGAAACTTTCTGGACATGGTAACAACTGAAGGTTTTACAGCCTACATTTGTAATATGGGTCATAAACTGAAGTGGAAAATAAACCCCCTTAGATCATTACAGTGCTTCTGAAAACAACCCTTCATCTGCAGGAAAAAAAAAATCACAGTTTAATGGGGAAAGATGTTTGCAGCAGCTTATTAGGGGTAAAATGTGGCCTCCCCTGCTACTCGTATCTCCTGGAGTCAGGAAATTCAGTTTGTGAATGAGGAAAAGCTCAACAAAGATCTGAAAAGATCATGTTGTGAGTCTCAGTGTCTGAAATATACGTGGAACTGAATACTGGAAGTGTTTCAGGGTGACAGGATGGAGAAAGAAGAATAAATGGGGCTAGAGTTCTTCCTATAACTTAAAAATCATGAGTGGGAAAGTGCATTCACAAAATGGGAATGGTGAAGATCTTCCCAATTTTTCATCCAATAGGATCAAGAAGGATACACCAAAATAGAGCTGGTGATCTTGGGGTTTGCAGTTTTCAAAGCTCTCCACATTTTGGAAGGTTTAAAAGTATTTCTAAAGAGATGAACACAGACTGCAAATTGTGTGTATGCTTCTCCTGCTCCTTTCCCCCCACTTTTCTCTGTGACCATGTTTTTAACGTGTTCCAATATTTTAATTTACATACCACTCCCTTTTCACTTCTAAAATCTTTCTCTCCTGATCTTTCAAATTTATTCTTTTTCTTTCTGTGCTACTTGCTCATAATTTTCTAATTTTCACTAAACTTTACTCGTCCATGTTATCCTAAATTCCACACTCCCAAAACTTTCATATTCCCCTTTTCTAGTCTGTTCTTGGCTTTACAGTCTTTTAAAACACTGTTTATATACTGTTGCTGGGGCTTCCATTGCTTTTTTAAGGCTTCCTCTATGTATTTGCATTTGCCAATCAGCCATATCAACCCATCAATCCTATTGCCTTATCTACCATGCACTCTTCCTCCTAATCAGTTCTGAAATCCATTTCGCCAACTGATTTCCCTTTTGGATACCAGTGCAACACATCTGCATCAATCTTTTCACTTTCAATGGCTTGGATCCTTCTAGGTTCACTTGTTTGCTGCCTAAGAAGCCCCTCTTCTAATGAGTACATTCTCTGAGCCCCTTAGTATGTATTTCATTATCCCTATCTTTTCTCCTAAATGGACTGCTCTTTTTTTTTAACCCCCAACTTAACTAAAATATGCCCCCTTTTGTACCCAGCACAGTGGCATCAGAGAGCCTAATGACAAGAATGAGAGAGCACCCTCTGCTTGCCAGCCTGGGCTTCCCCTGCCATGTTACTTCCTCACGGATTGTGGACTTTCTGTAGAAATTGTACTTTCTCCAGCGGCCCATCAGTGGGATTCACAGAGCCATGGGCAGAGGAGGGAGGGCAGTGCCTTGTGCACCGCCTGCCCAATGCGCTGTAGCCGTGGGCTTTCACTCCTGATGGGTTGCACGAGAAGAAGAGCTATCCTCATCTCCATCCCCTCAGCACCGCTGGCTCTGTGCTGCTCCTCAGGCAGATTCACTGACTGCTGCGGCACAAGCTTTGGCACAAAGCGAGGCAGGATTTGGCCCCAAATCAAAGACCTTACCAATGTGTCATACGAGTTAGCATGAGTGTCTGTGCTGGGGAAGGGCTAAGAGCTAGAATAGCAGGGGTATTTCAGGTCAGGCCTGAGGCGAATTAGCAGACAAGTTGTGAAGCTTACACAACATGTGGCCACATTATGTGTGGCTCCAGTCAGCGCTAATAGCCTGTCATTGAGCTCCACGTTTAAACAATTTGAGCAAACAGCAAACACAGAGGATGGGAGGAGGGAAAAAGACCTTCGAGGAATAAGAAAGATCAGGCTACTTAGTATACTTGACAAGCAAATATTGCAGGGCTGAGGACAACGGAGTATCTATTAAGTAGTTAGAGACCCGACCGTGCTCATACCATGCAAAAGTAATATAATACAAAACCAAAAATATACAATTTGTCCAATATTAAAATTCACCTCACCAGCAGTTTTTAAAGCTACGTTGGAAACCAGTTATTGGTTTAGGCTCTATCTAATCATGTGCATTACAAGAGAGAAAAAAATAAAACATATGATTTTGGTTTAGCATCAAGAGAACAAAAAAATGGGGGGAACAGAAGAAAAAAGAAAAAATGTTTTAGTAACAACAAAGAGTTAAGTTCAACCACATCCATATAAATAACATCTATATTAGTGTTGGGAAGTAAATATAAAACATTTAATAACAGAATTTAGAAACCATACTGCACTGTTTAGTATGAAAATAATAGCCTTTCGAGCCACTACTGTTAGAGTGCAGAATTGGCTAAGAAACCATCCACTCTACCATGGGAATGCTTAGCTCAGTATCTGGTAGGTTGCCAGCCATTTAAAATGTTTTTGTGTTGGTTTAATGATTGTTCCCATGAGCACTGATGGTAAGGGTTGACATTAATTAAAATACTAAGTCATCAGAGCTTGCATTGTGGGGAGAGAAAGAATGGGCTGGATCCAATTGTCTTCAAGGCTTCTTCAGCCTTCCACATTTTTGTCTTAGCTCTATCATACATGCCAAGTATCCTTTTAGCTGAGGTGTAACAACATAAACAGCCTGTCTCCATAAATATAATCTTTTTAAGTTTTTCACATACTTCCATTTAACTGATTAGAGGACAGTCATTAAAATCAGCTAATCATGTAATGTGGCTGTGTTCTGAATGCTAATCAAAATGCCTAAATGAAAGAGGATTTTAAAACAGTGTCTGCTTCTCAATTTATTTCTACTGTATACTCAATGGTGCACAATACAGTACAAATTCTGGGCCTTATCCTCATTAACTCAAAACTCATTATCTCATATAAAAACAGGCCCTTTCCATAGAATGTGTTGCAAAAGCTATGAAAAAAACAAACTAGAGATGTATTTTGGCACACACTCTGGAAACATGATGAAGTAGTTCACTTAGAACTGTGAAATTAAACCAGAATGGCATAAAATCCTGAGTAAGACTCACTGTTGATTTTTGCATCATTCAGACAAAATAGTTATCCTTATTCATTTATCTCATTTTATTAAACAATTACTCAAGATCCAGGTCTTCAAAGGCACACAAACAGGAAGAAGTCACTTAACACCTGGAGTCCTCAAAAGTTCCCGTCAAAAATGAGTAAAGAGGCTGTGTTCTTCTATTCCCATCCATTCAGCAAGCCTCTGTTATCATCCTCCTGGCAGGGGCCTAATACTGCAGAGACCAAAAATGCAAGACAAAGTTTATTCTACATATAACATGATAGATACCTTACGAATAAAGAATTCTCACTTGACTAATGCAAAGAAGCAAACTGAGCCTACATAAATGCAATGGGACATTTTCACAGTAAGCAATACATATCATAAAGGAGACTGCTGGTCCCGATTCTAAAGATAAAGCAACCCTTTCTATATATAAATCACTTTTGCTTCTCTAGATCAGAAGTCATGTAAATCTGAAACTTTGGGTCACCTCTATCTCAGCAAAGACCAAAGTCTAAATGATGTGCCTGAAACCAGTCACCATCCCATCTCGTTCACCAGCACATAGCACACTGCTCACACTGCTTCCCATCACATCAGGGGGCTGCACAAGAGAAATCATCTCTGAATATCTGCAACCACCACTGTGCTTTGCACATACAAACACTGCTCCTTTACCTTGTTTGTGGACAGACAGACCTTCCCTGCTGTCTTGGCATCAAACAGGGTGCAGGGGTTTTAGACCACCACAGACAGATTTCTCTCATGGCAAACCCTGGAATGTGGGAACTGTCTTTGGCTTTTTGGTGTAAATGTTCTCTGAATAATCTTCTCATATGAATAAACCACCTGGACTACGAGTCATTCAGGAGTTTATCTATGTAATGTAGAAGAGCCAGAGCAGGCCAGGGAGGTCCTTGTCCTTGTACGTGAGGGCAGCCTCCTAAGGCTTGTCTTCAGTGGAGCCATCTGTGGACACGAGGTTAAAAGCTTTCAGGTGGTTTAAAATGAATCTTTTTATTTTAAACTCTTGGGCTTAGTTTGGGGAATTTTTTGTTTTTCTGGTGGAGTTGTTTTTTCAGGGTGGTGGTGTTTTTCCGTTTGTTTCCTTCTAAAGGCCAGGCAGGCTTGCAGGGGTGAGGCGGTACCCAGAGAGCCCCACCGGCCCCTCGCCAAGGGCGCCACAAAGCCAGAGTGCCCGAGCGCGGCCTCTCCGCTCAGCCTGGCCGTGCCGGTGCATGGATAAACCGTGCGCCGCCGCTTCTCTGCGCCCCACCCGAGAGCCGCGGGGAGCCGGGCTACCGGGGTGAGGCCCGGAGGGCAGGGGGAGGACGGGCGGTGAGGACACGGCTGCGGAGGCCACGCTCCTGCAGCTCCCCCGAGCTGGCCGTGCCGGCGGTGCGGCGGGGAGCCGGGAGGGGCCGGCCGTGCCCCGCGGCGGGCGGAAGCGGCAGCGGCGGGCGGGTAAAGGCGCGGGGCCGGGGCGCGGTGAGTGGGTGGTCCGGGCGGCCGGAGGCGCGGGCTGTCCCCCTGCCCCGGCGCCGGGCCCGGCCCGCTCCCGCTCCCGCAGCTGGGCCGGAGGCGGCCCGCAGACCGCTCTCGG